>NC_138770.1:163540496-163950496 GCF_965119305.1 Pelophylax lessonae | reverse complement strand
TCAGTACACTCTGATGTGTGCCCTCTTCCTGAAACTTCTTCCTCCCCTGCTTCACAGGATCAAGATGGAGGTAAATTTGGTTATCTCCATTGCTTTGTATTTGCCCAAGCAGATGTCACACTTATTTGGAAAGAGTCCTGACAGATGCTCCATGGGAACTGTTGCACTAATTTGTCACCCTGCTTCAGTCACAGGCTGTAACAGCATGGCTGTTGAAGCCCAGGTTCTGAGGGATAGGACAGCTCGAAGTCTGTGATATCTATGATGCTAAAAGCTAGACAGTCCTCCTAAAATAAAAGCTAGACAGTCCTCTTCCTGCAAGGTCTATCCTTTGCAAAGAAGGCATACTTTATTAAAATCTAGTCTATTCTTCCATCCAGGAGTATGTTGGACAAATCCTCCTCTACCTAGAGCTAGATTTGGACCAGCATTTATAGTGTCTTGAAAAAGTATTCATACCCCTTGAAATGTTCCACATTTTGCCATGTTACAACCAAAAACTTAAATGTATTTTATTGGGATTTTATGTGATAGACCAACACAAAGTGGCACATTGTGAAGTGGAAGGAGAATGATAAATGGTTTTCAAACTTTGTGGCGTGCATTTGTATTCAGCCCCCCTGAGTCAATACTTTTCCTGTAATTACAGCTGAAAGTCATTTTGGGTATGTCTACCAGCTTTGCACATCTAGAGTGACATTTTTGTCCATTCTTTGAAAAATAGCTCAAACCCTGTGAAATTGGATGGAGAATGTCTGTGAACAGCAATTTTCAAGTCTTGCCAAAAATTCTCAATTGTGTTTATGTCTGGACTTTGACTTGGCCATTCTAACACATGAATATGCTTTGATCTCAACCATTCAAATTTAGCTCTGTCTGTATGTTTAGGGTCTTTGTCCTGCTGGAAGGTGAACCTTCGCCCCTCAGTCTCCAGTCTTTTGCAGACTCTTACAGGTTTTCTTCTAAGATTGCCCTGTATTTGGCTGCATCCATCTCCCCATCAACGCTGACCAGCTTCCCTGTCCCTGGTAAAGGAAAGCATCCCCACAACATGATGCTACCACCACTATGTTTCACGTTGGGGATGGTGTGCTAAGGGTTATGTGCAGTGTTAACACGCGATAAGAAAATTAGAAGTAAAATTTAGTCTGACGAAAGATCTGCTGATTTTTCGGATCATTAGTATAGTGCTCATGCTATAACATTTTTATCGTAAGTGAATACAATGTCCTTTTTTTGTTAGTACAATTTTCGTCCGAAAGAAATCATAGGAGCAAGACTACGCATGCTCAAACGAATACATACAAAACAATTTTCACACGTAACATCACTTTTGAAGTTGAATTCTGTCGTTTGAGAATTTTCGTATGAAAGTAACCTCTTAATTTTTGGTATGAGACTAGCATACAACAAAATTAGTCCGGTAATCTGATTGTGTGAACGAGGCTTTCGTTTTCTGCTACACATAGCGTTTTGCTTTTAGGCCAAAAGGTTCAACCTTGGTCTCATCTGACCAGAACTGTTGATCTCTGCAGCTCCTCCAGAGTTACCATGGGCCTCTTGGCTGCTACTCTCATTTATGTTCTCGTTGCCCTGCCTGTCAGTTTAGGTGGACGGCCATGTCTTGGTAGGTTTGCAGTTGTGCCATACTCTTTTCATTTTTGGATTATGAATTGAACAGTGCTCTGTTGTGAGATGTTCAAAGCTTGGGATATTGTGTTTTTTTTATTACCTAACCCTGCTTTAAACTACTCCACAACTTTATCTCTGATCTGTCTGGTGTGTTCCTTGGCTTTCATGATGATGTTTGTTCACTAATGATCCGTACACACGTGCAGATTATCTGTTAGATATACTCCTCTCTATTTTTCACCCACAAGGTGGTGTTTCTTGTAGTCCTCACTACTGTGAGTTAGATGTCAGAACTGGTGTCTCTATCCCACTAGAAACCCTTTTTCAGTTTTACATAGAGGCAAGGTGATTTTGAGTCCTAGGACTACTTGCCCAAAGTATTTTCTACCTTTCACCTCAACCAGGACATAGTATTTTTTTCCCATTTTAGCTCCAGTTCCCCAAAAGTAATTTTCTCTCCATTGTCTAAATGTGAGTCTGTCTTTCAGCCATTGCTTCTTTTAGACTAATTCTGCTCGTACCTAATGGACTTTGAAGATGCACTGGATTCTTGTTCTGTCTTTTCTAGGTGCCTTAGGCAAACCATCGTTACTCGCAAGGTGACTTTTCCTGTCTGGGCACACTGTACCAGGTCTTTGAGTGCTTCTTTGGCTTATCAGCCTCAAGCAGCTGTTTCCCATAGCATCTGTGTATCTGCAGTGTATGATCCAAAACACTGCTGTGTCTGACTACAAGTCTCATGAGATTTGGTGATGTCACTTTAGGAAGTAAAAGCCATGCCTCTACTAAGATGGCTGCCTCCACACAGTCATGGTGTAGAACAAGGCATGTTAAGTCAGTAATGCGGAATGATCCGCTGCAGAGAACCCAGAGGTAATGCTGCTGACTAGACTTTTTTCCCCCCTCTACCTCCGGTTTTTTTAATTTTATTTTTTTGTACAGCTTCCACAGTTCAGTTCCTGTTTCAGCACTCCAAAAGTTTGGCATAATTGTTTTCAGTGTTACTGTTCTCTCTTCTGTTTTGTAATGCATTAGGATTTTTAAAAATCTTTCTTGCTGTAGTTTGTCTTAAAGAGGTTGTAAACCCACTTGTATAACATTTACCTATAGGTAAGCCTATATTAAGGCAGGCTTACCTATAGGTGCTATAAATATCTCCCAAACTTGCACCGTTTAGGAGATATTTACAGTGCAAACTGCAGATGACGTCATTGGCGCAGGCGCTCTGAGGGAACGGCCACCCGTGCAGTTCCTTCAGAGCGCAGTGCCGTGAACGGCAGCTCCCGCGCGCGGGAGTGATGTAATCGCGCCTCCGGCCAATCAGATGGCCGGAGGACGCGAACCCGGAAGCAGGACGGCAGGACATGTCGCCGTCCTGTCGCTGAGGTGGCGGCACGGCGGGGGGCTTCGTTTTAAGGTAAGTACTACATAATGAGCTAGTATGTGATGCATATTAGCTCATTATGCCTTTCTCTTTACAGGGCTTTTTTTTTCTCTTTTTTTTTTTTTTTTTTTTTCGACTTCCTCTTTAAAGTCATCAGTAGGAGTGTATAGTATCATGTGCCTAATGCAGATTAAGCCATACTCAAGCTTTTTAATTTATGCAACTTTAGTCAGAATTCAGGCTTTCCTCCCCCTGAAACAACCTACCGAAAATGCATACAAATGGTCCATTGACACTTTTCATTCTCGGTTACGAATATTGACGCTAACCAGAAATAGACTATAGGACTTTAACCGTACCATATGCTTTGATATTTGATATTTAATATTTATCTGTAAACATATCCCAAAACTGGGACACATACAATTAGCTCAACAACAACATGAGTGATGCTGTTCATATTTACGTACAGTGGATATCATACATTTCTGTCATAATATATATATAATTTTCTTTTTTTTTTTTTTTCTATTTACATTTACATATTGTTAGATGCAAAACTGTTAAGACGTAAAATGCATTTTGATCTCATCTAGATGGGTATGGGGACTTTATTCTCAAAGCCTTTCTCAGGTCAGAACGCGCTTCTTCAGTAATAGCGGGAGGTAAGTATGTGAAAGGCAGATTACAGTGTATTCATACATTATCTTCTATAATTCCAAAATATTTTTTGTAGGTTCCTTTAACCAGTTCTGGACCGGAAGCATTTACCCTCTTAATGACCAGGCAATTTTTTTGCGATTCGGCACTGCGTTACTTTACGGAAAATCGCGCAGTCGTGTGACACTGTACTGAAATAAAATTAATGTCTTTTTTCCCCACAACAAATGGGGCTTTCTTTTGGTGGTATTTGATCACCTCTGCAAATTTATTTTTTGCGCTATAAACAAAAAAAGAGCGACAATTCAAGGGAAATTTTTTTTTCACATTCTGCTATATAACATTCCCAAAAAAAAAAAAAATTTAAAAATCAAAATTTCTCTATCGCTCATTGACGTACGCAGTCTCTGATCCATATCAGTAGGGTTATACTGCCCCCTACAAGAGTAGGACACTAGGCAGAAAAAAAGTTCTGGCTACGCCTATGGGCAGTCCCAGGGGTATTCTCTCTCTCTTTCTCGCTTTCTCTTTCTTTCTCTCTTTCTCTTTCTTTCTCTCTTTCTCTTTCTTTTTCTCTTTCTCTCTTTCTCTCTCGTCCGTTTTAATCTGCCTAATCAGGAGTAAGGACCTAGTGCTGGGATCTCTGGTCCTGGCAAGTTTTTATTTATTTATTTTTTTTATTCTAGATTATTTTTTTTGGTTGGCTTTTTCTCCAGTTTTTTTTTCCTGTGTTATCTACAAGCAACTATGCCAGATCTGGGCGATGGGCTGGATGTATAGATCCAGTGGTCACCCCGGCCAGCGAGTGCGTGCAGACCTTAGCTCTGCGCTGGGTGGGCCGTGACATAGTCCCACTGGACGGGGACTGGCCCTGCGAGTTAAACGTCTCACCATGTCGCATATGGCCGTGTCTAGGCCCGAGTCGCAGCGTTCCTATTTGGCCGACAGCCCCCCCCACTTTGGGGAGGGGTTCTGTCAGGAGATGGCGCAAACCTGTTTCGGTATGGTGAGTAAATGTCCCCCCCTCTTCCCCTGGCGGATTTTGGGGTAGACGCGGGCCCCTCCCTGGGACAGTCAGACCCTTACAGTCCCCTCTGTCCTGTCAGACACCCCCTCTTCTACCTCCCCCCCCCCCCTCACACTGGGGGCTATTGGACCTACTCCCGGGGGCTGGGTCCACGCCGCCGGTGCCAAACGGGACACGCGGGGGTCGCCATTTTCTTGTAGCCTCGTGCTTAAGAGATCGGCGTGGTTCACTCTATAGGAATCCGAATGGGAGTTCCTAGAGTTTTTTTTTTTTTTTTTTTGTGGGTGGAGCCCCTCCCTGTACCCTGGGCTGTTTCTCAGATCCTACCTTTTTTGGATCGAGCTGCTGCTGACACGTGCTGTGCAGACGTTATGGGACTCATCTGCATGTGGGTACAGTGAGTCCGGGTGTCTCTCTCTCTGCTAGGGGTCTCCAGTGCACTTGCCTAACCTCCGGGGCGGCGCTGTAGCACGGTGGGACTTTTTGAAAGAAAAAAAGTTGTCGTCTTCTTTTTTTTTTTTTTTTTCAGCCTTTGCTGACTGGTTCCCTTGGTGCAACATAGACCCTACAGATCTTGTGTCCCCACCTGACCCCTCGGGAAACGTTTGTGTCCTGGGTGCAGGTGGCCTTTAAAGGGCGAGGTGCTAAGAAACTGCTTCCGCCTACCCCTGCCTCATCTGATGTCTCAGGTTCTGAGTCTGATTCAGCCATCGCAGTCGCGGGTCTCCCTGCTGGGTCCACTACCTTGCGCCCTGTCTCCTCTGATAGTGAGGATGACATTTCTACCTCCACTCCTCGCAAGATAAGGTGCTGGTGGACACACTAGTTGTTTCTGTGCGTGAGACCCTAAAAATGGAGGACGAGGCGCAGGCACAGGTTACGTTTGGCACTCACAAGCCATCCAGAGCGGCAAAGGTTTTTCCCTTTCCTGCGTATTTGACATCATGCTCAAAAAGAATGGGACTGCCCAAAGCGTTCCTCTGGGGTGTCTAAGCGGATTGCTAGACGCTACCCATTTGAGGATTCTGATGAAATGGACTGTGTCATCTACGGTGGACCCTTCGGTCTCCAGGCTTAATAAAGCTACAGTGATTCCAGTGGAGGATTCCCCGTCCTTTAAGCATCTGAAAGATAGGAAGGCAGAGTTTGTGGCCAGCAATATGTACTCCCTGGCGGGGTCTTCACGGAGACAGGTGTTTACGGTTGCCCTTGTCACGCAAACATTAACTGAATGGGCTAAAGTTGCTACACCGTGACTTGGAGGGAAAACATCTCCCTCCTGTCTTTGAGGAGCTGTTGGACCAGCTGGTGCAGGGGCTGCAATTTGTTTGCGATGCCACGCTGCACACTGCTCCAATATTGGCCGACTGTTGGTTCGGCAGTGGTCCTCCGGCGTATACTTTGGCTAAAGTGCTGGTCTGCAGATCAGACTATAAAGAAGGCCTTGACTGATCTGCGTCTTCAAGGCTCCCTTGGGCGGTTCCAAGCGACCATGGTCAGGCAAACAAGTCTGGTTTCTCCAGACCTGCGGACAAGACCACCTCGGCCTGAAGGTGCACCCTCACCCGTATTTGGGGTGGGGGATGTCTTTGCCAGTTTCCGGACCTGTGGCTATCCCGGATACCAGACAAATGGGTTCAGGAGGTCATACGGTCCGGTTACAATATCGAGTTTCGATCCGTCCCTCCAGTAAGGTTTTTAGTTTCCAATGTGCTACTGACCTTTGGATCGCTTGCTGGCGCTCTCTGGGGCAATTCAGGACCTGGTTCAACGGGGTAATCGTTTTTGGTTCTGTGTGCAGAAAGTTTTCAGGGCTTTTATTCAAACCTGTTAATGGTTCCCAGGAAGGAAGGCAAGGTGCGTCCAATCCTGGACCTGAAAGCACTAAATTGCTTCTTGCGAGTTCAAAAATTCAAGATGGAATCGGTTCACATGGTGTTGGCCTCCCTACATTAGGGGGGATTTCCTGGCCTCCATAGACATCACAGATGCCTACCTTCACATCCCAATCTGTGCAGGACACCAAAGGTTTCTCCCTTTTTGCCATGGGAGAGGATCACTATCAGTTTGTGGCGTTGCCCTTTGGCCCCGCCTCTGCTCCTCGGGTCTTCACAAAGGTGTTGGCTCCGATCCTGGCGCTGTTGCGGCAGTGGGGGATATCTGCCCTGGGTTACCTGTACGATCTGCTTCTCCGTGCGGAGTCTCCTACGGTGCTGGAAACAAATTTGGAAATCACCATGAGAACTCTGGAGGAGTTTGGGTGCATTCTGAACCTTCAGATGTCATCCTTGGTCCCTTCCATGAGACTGGACTACCTTGGGCCTGACTTTGGACTCGTCCTCAGCCAGGGTGTTTCTGCTCTGGAAAAACTCCAAAAACTCCAGACTGCAGTTCAGCTGTTGCTGTCCAGTAAATGGTCGTCCCTTCGGACCTGTATGAGAGTTCTGGGACTGATGGTGTCATCCTTTGAGGCAGTCCCCTTCGCTCAATTCCATACGAGGATCCTCCAGAGGAAGAAATCCTTCTCAATTGGAACAAGAATCCAAATTCCCTGGACATTTTGATCCAGCTGAGCCAGGTGACCAAGGAGTCCCAGATCTTGTGGCTTTGGTCCCCGATGCTCAAGCAAGGGAAATCCTAACTCCCTATATATTGGACTATTGTCACTACGGATGCAAGTCTGTCCTTTCTCGGCAGGTTGCCTGCTCAAGGAGTCTGGTCCCTGGAGGAATCCAGGTTACCGATCGATGTTCTGGCGCCAAGAGTGATCCGGCTTTGCCTAGTCCACTGGACCGAATACCTGCACGGTTATCCAGTGCACATTCAATCCGACAACGCCACAGCTTAGATCAGTCGCCAAGGGGACACCAAATGTGTCCTAGTGGCCTTGGAAGTGGCAGGCATCCTTTGTTGGGCGGAACGCTTTTTTTTTAGCTCTCTCAGCTGTTCACATTCCAGGAGTGGAAAATTGGCAAGCGGATTACCTCAGTCAACAGGCCTTGGAAGCAGGATAATGTTCCCTCCATCCGGAGGTGTTGCATCAGTTGTGCCTTCGTTGGGGCACTCCAGATGTAGATCTGTTGGTTTCTCGGGTCAACAGAAAAGTACAGAGGTGTGTGGCCCTGGACCCTCTGGCAGCCGCCGCAGACGAGCTGGTTGCCCCGTGGGGTCAGTATCAACTGATGTACGCCTTTCCTCTCTCAAGTTGCTGCCAAGACTTCTTCGCAGTATCAAGGTGGAAGGGATTCCAGTCATTCCTTTGGCTCTGGACCTGCCTCGCCGAGCTTGGTACACCGACCTAGTTAGGCTAGTCGCAGATGCTCCTTGGAGACTTCCTCTCATGGAGGATTAACTGTCTCAAGGGACAATTTTCCATCCTGCTTTACGGTCGCTGGCTTTGACAGCTTGGCTGTTGAAGCCAGGTGCTGAAGAACAGGGGATTGTCTGCTTCAGTGATTCCCACTCTGCTTAAAGCGAGGAAAGCGACTTTTAGGAAGATTTATCATCGTACGTGGAAGTCTTATATTGCGTGGTGGGAGTCTCTGGGGGCTCCCCCTCGCACTTACTCGGTGGCTCGAATCTTGGCTTACCTTCAACGAGGAGTTGATCAAAAGTTGGCCTTGAGTACTATCAAGGGTCAAGTTTCGGCTTTGGCAATGTTCTTCCAAAGGCCACTGACCGCCCATTCCCTGGTGCGTAACTTCATCCAGGGGGTGAGACACTTGGTACCTCCGGTGCGACCTCCATTGCCACCTTGGGATTTTAATTTAGTGCTGTCGGTTCTTCAGAAACCTCCTTTTGAAAGTATTTGGGAGATACCCCTGCTTACTTTATCCCAGAAGGTGGCCTTCTTGGTGGCTATCACTTCTGCGCGCAGGGTGTCGGAACTGGCGGCATTGTCCTGTCGTTCTACCTACCTGGTGGTTTACAGGGATAAAGTGGTACTTCGTCTGGATCCGTCCTTCTTTCCGAAGGTGCTTTGCAGTTTTCACTTAAATGAGTACATCGTGTTACCTTCTTTGTGTCCTAAGCCAAAACATCCTAAGGAATTTGCGCTGCATACTCTGGATGTGGTTCGGGCAATCGGGGTGTACTTGGCAACTACTGAGTCTTTCCGAAAGTCAGATTCGCTCTTTGTACTCACGGATGGTCCAAAGAAAGGGCTGCCTGTGTCTGCTGCTACTACTTCCAGATGGATCAGACAGACAGTTGTGCAGGCTTATTCAAATAAGGGTCAGGTTTCCCTGTTAAGGCGCATTCTACTCGGGCGCTTAGTGCTTCCTGGGCTTTTTGCCATCAGGCATCTGTGCTTCAGGTTTGCAAGGCGGCTACCTGGTCGTCTACCTGGGTGGCCTTTATTCCCTGGCCACTACCTCTTCCCCTTTGTACATTCAAGAGGTTCTGTGGCTGAAGAGGGTGAGTTTATCTTTTAGAGCCATTCATGTGGCATTTATGGACCATTTTTGAGCCTAATATGCAAGTTACTTAAGAACATTGGATTTACTGGTTTGGATACTAGTCACTATGCCATGGTATTTCTGCAGATGAAGATTGCATCCCAATACAAACTTCAAATGTGTGAGATTTAATCTTAGTAGGTTATGATACTTCTAATTTAGTATTTATCCATGGGGCTGTTACTCTTGATTTGTACTAAAGTTTATTCTGGTTGGGCCTATAAGCTCATTTAGAGATCCTGGCATTAGTTGTTCATTCTTACATTTGTGTTTTTTTACATACTTGCAGCGTAATCTATGGGATCCTAAAAGCTTCCATCCTCTCCTTGTTTCTGTTCTGATTGTCCATATACACTGTATTGTCAAAAGTATTGAGACGTCTACCTTTACACACACATGACCTTTTAATGGCGTCTTAGTCCGTAGTGTTCAATATGGAGTTGGCCTACCCTTTGCAGCTATAATAGTTTCAACTTTTGTGAGAAGGCTGTCCATAAGGATTAGGAGTGTGTCTATGGGAACATTTGACCATTCTTCCAGAAGCGCATTTGTTAGGTCAGGCACTGATTGGGACGAGAAAGCCTGGCTCGCAGTCTCCACTCTAATTCATCCCAAAGGGGTTCTATAGGGTTGAGGTCGGGACTCTGTGCAGGCCAGTTAAGTTCCTCCACCCCAAACTCGCTCCTTCATGTCTTTATGGAACTTGCTTTTTGCACTGGTCCAAATAATTTTGTGGAGGAGGGATTATGGTGTGGGGTTGTTTTTCAGGGGTTGGACTTGGCCCTATAGTTCCAATGAAGGGAAGGCATCAGCATACCAAGACATTTTGGACAATATCATTCTCCCAACTTTGTGGAACAGTTTAGGGTTGGCCCTTCCTGTTCCAACATGACTGAGCACCAATGCACAAAGTAAGGTCCATAAAGACACCTAGATGAGCGAGTTTGGGGTGGAGGAACTTGACTGGCCTGCACAAGGCTGCAAAGGGTGGGCCAACTTAATATCTAACCCTATAGAGGAAGACTGGGATGCAATAAAGTTCATGAGTGCTACCGGCACTGGGGGAGCTACAGTTCATTGAGGGAACCACAAATACAAACATGCCCTGTGACATACTGAAACAGAGCATGATCTTTCCCCCCCGCAGGGCAGTATTGCAACATAACGAACCCAAACACACCTCCAAGATGACCACTGCCTTGCTAAAGAAGCTGAGGGTAAAAGTGATGGACTGGCCAAGCATGTCTGAAGATCTAAACCCTATTGAGCATCTGTGGGGCATCATCAAACGGCAGGTGGAGGAGCGCAAGGTCTCAAACATCCACCAGCTCCGTGATGTCGTCATGGAGGAGTGGATGAGGACTCCAGTGGCAATGAAGCTCTGGTGAACTCCGTGCCCTAGAGAGTTAAGGCAGTGCTGGAAAATAATGGTGGCCACACAAATTGACACTTTGGGTCCAATTTGGACATTTCCACTTAGGAGTGTACTCCCTTTTGTTGCCAGTGGTTTAGACATTAATGGCTGTGTTGTTGTTATTTTGAGGGGATAGCAAATTTTACACGGTTTATACAAGCTGTACACTTACTACTTTACATTGTAGCGAAGTGTAATTTCTTCAGGGTTGTCACATGTGCATTATAGACTGTATGAATCTGCCCTTCTTTTTCAAAGGTTAGCTGTTAGTGGTATCACATCCTGTTATATCAGACTTGTGAGGCTACAGAAAACATGACCGTTTTTGTTTACTATTCTGCCTCCTAATTTTTAGGGAAAAATAGAATTTAGCTGACTGTTTTTATGTAATTATTGTTGAACACCATTACAGCCAACTTGTTTTGCATATTTCGCTTCTGTTTCGTCTTCAGAGATCTGAAACGTAAAGGTGGTCAAGTACAGAACTGCAAAGCTAAAATTGAACTTCTTGGAAGCTACGATCCTCAGAAGCGACTCATTATTGAAGATCCTTATTATGTAAGTGTGTTTTAAACCTTTTGCTAGCTCTGTTTGAATAACAATGCACAAAACCAAAATGGTCTTAGTTTACTGTTTGCCCGATGCATGGAGCACTGAAGCTGTGCTAAAGTCAGTGTCTTTTTTATATAGCTTTGTGATTGGGAGTTGTAATAATAATATTATTAGTGTAAGTTTCAAATACATGGGCATGCTACTGTCGAAAGTAGCAATATAGTAAATTTGCATTTTTTTCAAATTACAATACAAAGGTTTGGAGAGAAGTATACATAAATATGGTTACCAATGGTGATCCTGTAGATCTTTTGTGACTACATGTACACTAGGGATCGACTGATTATCGGCAAAGCCGATATATCGAGGGCCAATCTGCACTTTCCCTGATATGTCGGAATCGGCCTCCATGGTGACCAATATTGCCTATATTTCGGAAAGTGCTTGTACCGGAGTGATGCCTGCAGCTAGAGGCATCACCCCGGTATCGACGTCTATAGCCGACGGTCGGCTGTCTTGTAATGACAACCGATGCAACTGAGAAGCCGCATGGCTGTCATTACAAGGAGCTGGCGGGGACGCCTCCCGCCCACTTCCGCGGTTCGCCCGGGTCTCCCGTCCCACCGGGAGACCCGGGCAACCAGCCTGCAAAGCCGCCGAAGGCCCGATCAGAGCCGCATTCGGCTCTGATCGGGTCTCCATGCAAAAACCCAGAAATTATGTCATGACATCACTTCCGGGTACTGGCACCAGATTCAAAAAATTACAGCATTCAAAACAACCAAACTTGGCGTTTTGAATGCTTTTAAGTGCAGACGAGGGGTTTAGGGTCTTTTAGACCCCCAGATCCCTCCACAAGAGTACCTGTCAAAGAAAAAAAATGTTTTTTTTTTTTTTTTTTAAATGTAAAAAAAATATCGGCCTATACGCGATAAACAAAATAGAACCTCTCATGGTTTTTAAAGCGGTCTGTGTTCCCACTAGTGTAATTCCCCTAATCGTCTCGAAATAGAAGGTTGGGTACCATTTATATATTTCTCCTTCTGATGTCAGGATTTAAGGTTTCCAAGGCATTCAATTACATTAAAATCTTGCTCAGCTTGCACACTTTTTGGTGTACTTAAGTGTATGTAAACACTAAAAATGAACTTTTTATTTCTTCGCTTTTGGGCTGTTAAATATACAATGAAAAGCATTTTGTTATATTATCTGTTTTGCCAGTTACCAGTATTTTCTCAAGCATTGTCGTCCGCTGTGCCCAGTCTACCTATGTGAACTACACCTCCCCCTCCATATTCTGGAGATAAGGAAAGGTGTTTTTTTTTTTTTTTTTTTTAAGTTCTAACGCACTTCCTGTCCTGGGCTAACAATACTGCTCCTCCATAGATATACAGTACAGTGAGTCAACGTTATGACTGTAGGTCAGAAAGTGTTATTGACGGGATCACCAGGTGAGAATAGAGAGGGAACCACTTTAAAATATATAAACTATTGTAGTCACCACATCTATGGACTCTAAGCTGCAGTAATACTGCTGTAATACATTTTCATTTCATATTTAAATATAATTTCTCTATCATTTATTGACTGACACAGCTCCTAATCTTCTTACCCACTGGGTTATACTGCCCCCTACAGGAGTAGGGCACTAGGCAGAAAAAAAGCTTGACTACACCTATAGGCAGTCCAAGGGGGTATACTCCCACTGTCAGCACTCAGTTTTTTTCTGCCTAGTCAGGAGTAAGGACCTAGTTCCTTGCTGGGATCTTCGGTCCTGGCAATTTTTTCCTTTTCAATGGGTTTTTCCTGTGAGAATCTACAATCAACTGCTGGACTGGGCAACGGGCTTGATATTTTTCAAAATCCAGTGGTCATCTCAATCTGGCAAGCGAGCGCGCACAGGCCTCAGCTCCGCGCTAGGTCTTGTGACATTGCTCCAGTGGACAGGGGCTGGCCTGCGAGTTAAATGTCTTGCGAGGTCGCATACATCCCCCCATCTCGATGGAGAGGAGGTTCTGTCTGGTGCCCACCCTGTTCTGGTATGGAAAGTAGCTTCCCCCCCCCCTCCACCTAGAGGGTTTTGAGGTGGATGTGAGCCCCTACCTGGGACTGTCGGACCCACATGTTCTTCTCCCCATGCAGAATCCCCCCCCCCCGCTCTCTCTGCCGTCCCTGTGCACCCTTCGCCCCTCATCTGCCTACCCCCCTTCCCCATTGGGTGACCATACCACCTTTTCAGGTCAGTCTGGGGTGCTGAGCTGGCAGTGGGGGGGGGGTCACCGCCGGTGACCAGACTATCCGCTTTTGGGAGGGAGCTGTACCTGGTGGGGGCTCCTGCAAGGACCTCCCTTTCTGCTGGTGTCATTTTCGGGGCTTTCACTCATGGAGTCCCTGCAGCACATTTCCCCACCTGATCCCCCCTCAGAGGCTGCCAGACCATTCGGGTCCCAACAATCCCTTACTGCACTGACGGCGGTCCTGGAGTCTTTGGTGTCCAAGGTGGATTTGGTCCTGGGGAAACGAGCTAGCATAAAGCGCCCCCCGCCTTCACCTGCCTCATCGGTTTCATCAGATCCTGAATCTGATTCAGCCGCTGCGGACACAATTCACCCTGTTGGGTCTGTGTCCACACGCCCTGATTTCTCAGCTAGTGAGGATTATTCCTCTGCTCCTGTAGTCACGCATGAAAAGGCGCTGGTGGATGCACTGATTGTATCTGAGCATGAGACTTTCAAAATGGAGGATGCGAGAACCATAAATGCCAACATGTATTGTGACATACTGAAGCAGAGCATGATCCCCCTCGCTTCAGAGATTGGGCCACAGGGCAGTTTTTCAACATACAGTAACCCCAAACATTCCTCCAAGGCGACCACTGCCTTGCTAAAGAAGCGGAGGGTGAAGGTGATGGACTGTCCAAGCCGGTCTCCAGACCTAAAACCTGTTGAGCATTTGTGGGGCATCCTCAAACAGAAGGTGGAGGAGAGCAAGGTCTCCAACATCCACCAACTCCGTGATGTTGCATGGAGGAGTGGAAGAGGACTCCAGTGGCAATCGGTGAAGCTCTGGTGAACGCCATGCCAAAGGGGGTTAAGGCAGTGCTGGAAAAAAATGGTGGCCTCACAAAATATTGACACTTTGATCCCAATTAGGTCTTTTTCACTTAGGGGTGAACTCACTTTTGTTGCCAGCGGTTTAAACAATGATGGTTGTGTGTTTGAGTTATTTTGAGGGGACAGCAAATTTACACTGTTATACAAGCTGTAAATTACTACTTTACATTGTAGCAAATTGTCAATTCTTCAGTGTTGTCATGTGAAAAGCTATAATAAAATATTTACAAAAATGTGAGGGGGTTTACTCACTTTTGTGAGATACTGTATGTCTTCAGTTTATTTGTGAGTTAAAGACCTGGAACAAGTATGCAACTATTGTGTTTTCTCACTGCATGGCCTTAAAAAATGCGTTGAAGTTTTTGTTTGCATATGGTGAATTGTCACTTTAGCCACATATAGTTGACAAAACAGATCGTGAATAGTGACCACTAACCTTAAGCATTTGAGATACTTAATGTAAATCTATTTCGTTTTTAGTCTATGGCTATTTTTTTTTGTATGTAATCATCTTGATCTCCCTCTGTTTCCAGGGCAGTGATGAAGACTTTGAGACCGTCTACCAACAGTGTGTTAGATGCTGTAAATCATTTTTAGAGAAGTGCTCCTAGTACCACTCACCAGTCATGATGTTTTAAGATGTATCTGTTCTGTTCTGATAGTACATTCATCTTTTAGTCTTGTATTTTACCATGCAGCAAGGCCAGATGTTTAATTTATACATTGATGTTCAAGTATTTCATGTCATACTTCTCAGTTTCAGAAATTGGGTATACTACACAGAATCAGAAACGTATTTAATATCAAATCACAAAATAAAGTCCATTTTAATTTACAAGATGCTTTCCCTGCATGTTGTGTGTGTGTTTTCTGTAATGCTTGAAGTAGATCTAAACCCATTCTCTTAAAGCTTTAAAATGTTAGGGTTTACATCTTTCATATTGAAAATGACACCAACTAATATTTAGTTTGCTAAAGCATTGTCATAAAATATTGCCCTGTCATTTAAAATATTGTTTACACCATATTTTCATCCTCTGTAGCACTTTAGTGCTGTAGATCCCCTGCGGTCTATATAGCAATAGCTACAAAAATGCAGAAGCATAGTTGGGAAACCAGAACTCTATACCAAAAGAACTACCTGAACAAGGATCTTCAAGACATTGATTGATAGGTATTATTTTAATAAAGGCATCCAATTTAAAAAATATCACAGTGCATGTTAACGTGTAAAGGATGAAGTCAGGCAGATATAAAAGAAAACATTCTAATTGAACTTCCTGCTTCACCTCTGCCTCCAGCCTGCTCATTGGAAAGTAAACCAGCAGCACCATATTTTTCCAGCCAACAGGGAGCTGACCCAGGCAACAATAATACCAGGAGCAGTAGAATGGCTGGCCAAAAATTACAAATCATTTGGTGGATAAAACTCAACACTTTTTTATATTTTAGTTATGCATAAAGCTGTTTGCACTTTAGTATGCAGTCACTGGGAATGTCCAATTGCCTACAAAAATAGAGATGGAAGCCATGTTCGCAGCACTAGAAAATTCCTTAAACAGAAATGTGATCTGCCGCCACATACTGTCACGAGTGGAAGACATGGGACTAGATAGCCATACACAAACAATAAATGAATTAAAGTTTTAAAAATTGAACAAAGAAACCTGGCATACAAACTAGAAGATCAGAAAAACCAGAACAGAAGACAGAATCTGAAAATACGCGACCTACCAGAACTTATACATGGAGAGGCTTTAACAGAAATCCCACTGTTCGGTAGAGGAGAAGCAGAACAGATAAAAATAGAGTACATGGGATTAGAAGACCAAAAGGTACCCCAGTGGTGGCCCCAAGAGATATAAATAGATTCCGAAAATATGAAAAAGCTCAAATTTGGGGGAATGTGAAATGGGAAGCCACCACTAAAATATGAAAGTGTCAACCTTCAGATCTTCGCTAACCTATCACAGGAGACATTAAGAAGGAAACCGTTGTATGTAAAAATTCCGCGCTATGGTATACCTATCCGGCTGCAGGCTACCTCATATGTTATCCCAGTAAAGGGATACAAATGAATAAAGGGGAGAGAGGTAAATGGCAATGCCTGAAACCAAAAGGAGTATAAACCAGTGATAAAAATTTGAGTGTGTCTAACAAATGTCAATAATCCAAAACCTGTATATAAAAAAGAAAGTGCTAAGGTGCAGCAAATAAATAGTGTAGATATATATATATAGAAGAAACAGTACCAATGATGGTACTGTAACTAAAGGGTATGTGAAACTCAGTACCCAAATAAGAAAAACCTCAGTGCAAAAAGTGACATCTGTGCAAAAAATTGTCCATATGAAAGTAAATGATGCATAATCAAATCCCAGGGCTTAATCAATCTTCAATGGTGATTCGTGACTGTGAAGGCACGCGTGCTCCCCCTCTTTCCCAGGACCGCACTCTCCATATAAACGAACCCCTGCAGGGGTAACGAGCATCAATCACAGTTACAATGGCTCTTGTGTATATGCCCAGTATTCGAAAATTTAAATATATAGACCACGCATGCCAGTAGATTGGAAGTCCGTCTCAGTGGCCACAGATATGTAGTAATGGAAATAACCTCATAGTGTGATTCCGTAAATATAATTTGGTTTAGTGAAAAAAATTTCTACTCACAATCAGTAAAAAAAAGTAGTAAAACCGAGCTGTGCAAAGACGATACTTCCGGAACGCCATGTGTTCCATGAGGCCGAAGTGATGCTCTACGCGTTTCATCGATGTGATGTTATCAGGAGCAGTGTCACCTACGTCCATTCTGCATAATATATAGTATGTGGTAACTAGGCAACGGGGATGCCAAAAACCGGAAGACTTTATAGGTAGCCCATCCCGCTACAAATGAAATAGATCACCAGGCCGTTACCAAGCAGTGGGAGACAACAGTGTTTAAACAAGATAAGCATGTATATGGCCCATCTCACTCCATAGAGTTAATGAACTTATACCTATAAGGACGGTACTAATAGCCCACTCAATAAAGGCAAATAAGAATCAGTTTTTATATTCCATATATACCTTTGTAACCGATACTAGGATGCAACCCCTAGGAGAGGTTGAGTTTACTATGTTGCGCCTACATGGGAGGATGGTAAGTTATGGAGAAAGAAATGAATACCAACAAAAGAGGATAAATTTGACAAAGCCCATTGAATGGTATGGGCCTGACCCAAATAGGGGACTAAAAATTGCCATGTATATGGAAAAAAGGGGACTAAAAATTGCCATGTATATGGAAAAAAGGAACAAAGGAGAAAAATCTGAAAGAATGAGGAAGATGTAATATGGAATAATATATTATTCCACAGGTATCCAGGTGCAGTAGAGACTTAAAAGTTGAAAATAAAGCAATTCAAGTCAATATCGAAGTTTAGCCCTTTGGGTTGTAAAGACTCCAGCTGGTAAATCCACTTTGTTTCATTGTGGGATATTTTGATCTTTTTGTTATCACCCCTCCAATGACTCCTGATGGTATCTATCCCATAGAATATTAGTCTCTTTGGATCGTTATGTACTTCTAGAAAATGTCTCGATAAACTATGCTTCGGGAACCCCTTTATGTTCTTGATATGTTCCCTAATCCTAACAAAGAGGGGTCTTGTCCTACCTACATACTGGAGGCGCCAGGGGCATTCGACCACATATGTAACGTGTGCTGTTACATGTAATTAACGCTTTAATTTGAAACATTTTATTGGTTACCAAGGACTTGAAGTTGGTAATTTTCCCTACATGGCAAGCACCTCTGGCACCTGAAAAAAACCCTTCATCTCTGGAAACAGCTTGGTACTCCTAGGGGGATCAATCACATTATGTACAATGTGGTTCCTCAGTGTCGGTGCTCTTCTATAAATAGGTTTATTAGGAATAATTTTAGAGAGGATTCTATCTGATTTTCAGATGGGCCAGTATCTTTTAACTATACGTTCAATTGACCTAAATTGTTTATTATAGCCTGTAATAAAGGCAGAATCAAATTGATTGTCCTTTTTTATTTTTCTTGGTCAATGACTTATCTCAATTCATATTCCTCACCGATTTTATTTTTTGTTTTTTTTCTTCATTGTATCCCCTAATTTTCTCTGTAGTAGCCTTTTTCTTCAAATCTTTGGGTCCTGAGTACAGCTTGTATATCATACTGCTCTAGTTTATCACAATTTCTTCTTAACGTCATATATTGTCCTTTTGGAATATAACTCTTCCACTTTGGATGATGACAGCTAGAGGTAGGTATGTACCCATTCCTATCAGTTGTCTTAAAAAATGTCCTCGTCCTCAATCCATTTCTTTCCCCGTATATTTGAAGATCCAGGTAATCCACTTGTTCTCTATTGCAATTACTGGTTAAAGTAATGCCATATCTATTCCTATTTATTTCTTGAAGGAAATCTTCTTGGGAAGTTTCAGTTCCCTCCCATAAGATATCAACTATATAGCACCTATAAGGGTTTTTTTTGTGGCAGCGGGGCAGGGCGGCACATCAAGATTTATATAATACCATTGGAGGTAGGTCCTTTCATTCTAACCGGCTACAACCCACTTGTATTTTACTACATTTTTCATCACCCTATAATCCTTATAGGTTAAAAGGGCCTTCTATATACCGCCATGTTCCCTGGTCACAAACTATAAGGTATTTTTGATTTCATTTTTCATTTTACCTTGTTGACATCTGGTCTATTACTGGCTTGATAACTCCACAATCCTTACAGGTTAAAAGGGATATCGTCCCTAATATACCGTCAGGATTTTCGGGCTATAAACTATTATAAGGTGATTATATTTGGGTTTTCTATTTCTATTTCTATTTCCCTTATTCCATATACAGCTACGGCTATTAGCTTCAATATACCCTATTCTATTCTATTACAGATTTATTTACAAATATGTAGAAATATTCTGAGGTTACAAGATTGGTGCTGATATCTTTATTAGATCTAGGATCCAATTGTAAACATTTGTGGTCTACCTTTATATCCTGAGGTAAATTTCACTCTGGTATATACGGCAATAATTGGGCTATTGCCTTTTTTGACCCCTCCTGGTATGTGCCCCCTGAAATGCTTTTACCATCAATAACGAGAGCACTTGCTTCATTCTTTCATTTCAGGCTCCCTTTTGTGAACCTACTTGGTAATGGCATGCCATCTTACCTTATTTAAATTACCTTCTTGTCATCCACGCCATGCTGTCCGCATGAGTTATCTCTAAGCTATTCTGAAGGTGGTGGGGTACTACATGAGGTAACTAGCAATCTACTTATTTCTATTTTTTATGAGGATCATTCCTTATATAGGACCATGTGCTAAAACGAATACTTTTCTTTTCCCTTCCCCCCCTTTTTTCTACTTTCTTTTAGACCATATGCTATACCTATATAAAGATTAGGCCCACATTATTATTATATATCTCCTCTGGCTTCCCTCCTACTGATCCCCTATGTCCCCCGGGAGATTTGTTTTTGCCATACACAGCATTACAAGGTTGGTCCATATACTTTAGAAGTGTCTTTTGCCTTCTGTGAAATATTGACATTAGAACAATGTGAATCAACTTGTTCCAATGATTTTGTGTCAATTACTAATTTTGTTCTTTTATTCTAAGAACTACTCTGATTAAAAAAAAAAAAAGGTCCTGAAGAAGCATACCGCAAAACGCGTAGACCTGTTAATCGAGTAACCCTTGCATCAGTCAAGTAGAAACAATTTACCAATTACGATACATGCTTTCTTTGAATCTAATACTACATGCTGTTGGCTTTGTTTTTAAAGTATTTCTTTCCTTTTGTTCTTTGATGTCTTGTATAAATTTGTCTGTGAGAGTGATCCTTTTGGTCACTAGCTACATAATTTTATTATGTGTTAAAGATCGTTATTCTTTTATATTTTGAGTCATACATCTCATTATGTGCCTCTGAAAGTCCGCTTTTTCTCTTGGAGGATATGTCGTGGTGTTTTCAACCGGTATTTTCCTCGTGTCTTTTGAACTATTTTTTGGATGATGGTACCTTGGGTTGTTCACTTATATTTTGCATATATAGCGCCTATAAAACTTAAGATGTGATCTCTCTGTATTGTATATCTGTTCCTCTTCCCACATATTCATGAATAGGTTGGCAACTCTCTAAAACATTCACTACTTAAAAAGCCCTCACTGGACCCAACCAATCTTAACAACCTATGCCCTATTTCTTTGCTCCCCTTTTTATCCAAACTCCTTGAACGTCTGGTCTAGAACCGACTGTGCGACCACCTTGCCGAGAATAGCCTTCTTGATCCCCTTCATTTTGGATTTCAGCCTCAACACTCCACAGAAACTGCTCTCCTAAAACTAACAAATTATCTACGAACGGCCAAAACCAATGGACACTAGTCTGTACTCCTACTCCTGGACCTTTCTGCTGCCTTTGATACGGTTGACCACCCCCTCCTCCTCAATAAACTCCACACCTTTGGTCTCCGTGACTGTACTCTTCACTGGTTCTCTTCCTACATATCCAACCGCACCTTTAGCGTTACTTACAATTCTACTTCTTCCTCTCTCTGTTGGGGGTCCCCCAAGGTTATGTTCTTGGACCTCTCCTATTTTCAATCTACACCTCCTCTCTGGGTCAGGTGATAGCCTCCCACGGCTTTCCAATACCATCTCTATGCTGACGATACCCAAATCTTTATCCACCCCTCAGCTCACTCCCTCAGTCTCCTCACGTATCACTAATTTATCAGATCTATCAGTCTGGAAGTCACACCACTTCCTCAAACTCTATCCAAAGCCGACCTTCTAATTTTTCGTCCACCACGTGCCCCTTCCCCCGATCTGTCAATATCGATGGCACAACTATCAGCCCCATCACCGCATGCCAAGGTCCTTAGTGTTGTCCTGTACTCTGAACTCTCCTTCAAGCCCCACATCCAAGCACTGTCCAAATCTTGCCGCCTCAACCTCCGCAACATCTCCAAATTACGCCCCTTTCTAACCAATGACACAAAGCTCCCAGTTCACTCCCTTGTGCCTCGACTACTGCAATTCCCTTCTCATTGGCTTACCTCTACATAGGCTATCCCCCCTTCAATCCATCAGGAACGCTTCTGGCAGACTCATCCACCTTACCAATCGCTCAGTGTCCGCTACTCCTCTCTGTCAAGCCCTCCACTGGCTTCTGCTCACCCAATTAATTAAATCCAAAACATCTTACAAAGCCATCCACAGTTTAGCCCCAGCTACATCACTAGCCTAGTCTCAAAATACCAACCGAATCTTTGTTCCTCTCAAAACCTCCTGCTCTCTAGCTCCCTCGTCACCTTCTCCCATGCTCTCCTCCAGGACTTTTCCAGAGCCTCTCCAATCCTATGGAACTCCTTACCCCAATCTGTCCGATTATCTCCTACTCTATTAGCTTGTAGACAATCCCTGAAAACCCTCCTCTTCAGAGAAGCCTATCCTACCCACACCTAACAACTATACTTCCATTTTCTCCATCAGCTCATCCCCCACAGTTATTGCCTTTTGTTTCATTTGACCCTCCCTTCTAGATTGTAAGCTCTAACGAGCAGGGCCGTCCAATTCCTCCTGTATTGAATTGTATTGTAACTGTATTGTCTTCCCTCATATTGTAAAGCTATGCGCAAACTTTTGGCGCTATATATATATATATATATATATATATATATATCCTGTATAATAACACTCGGTGCATAACGAGCACCCATGGCCACATCTTTAGTTTGTACATAGAAATTACCATACCAAAAATAGTTGCTTTCCATCGCCAACTCAAGGCCTTCCAGTATATATTGGACCTGTTCCTGTTTAAGATCTGTATTTTCATATAGTGCCTTCTTTACCCCTTTTAATCCACCTTATTGGTTTATACTAGTATAAAGGGAATTAGCATCGAAGGTAACCAAAATACATGGTTCTTTGATCTCAATATTTCAAACTTCTCTAATCAGCTGGGTGCTATCTTTAAGGTATGATCTCCCTTCCTGTACAAGTGGCTGTAGGAACTTATCAAGGTATTCCCCCAATCTAGAGAACAAGGAATCCACTCCACTAATAATGGGCCTGCCAAGGGGTTTATCTAATATCTTATGAATCTTGGGTAAATAATAAATCACAGGGGTTCTTGAAGATTCTGGAAGAAGGTATCTAGCCTCCTTAGCTGTCAAAATACCCTTATCTTTACCCTTTTTGATATACGCTTTAAAGCGGTAGTATACCAATTTTTGTGACTTTTACCTACAGGTAAGCCTATAATAAGGCTTACCTGTAGGTACAATTAATATCTCCTAAACCGGCATGGTTTAGGAGATATTTGCCCTGCATGCAGCTGCTGACGTCTGCGGCGCATTCCCTCTGAAGGTCCGGTGGACCTTTAGAGCTGCTTGCCGGAAAGTGAAACTCCTGCGGAGTGACGTCATCGTGGCTCCGGCCACTCACAGCGCCGGAGCCGCCGAACCCGGAAGAGACACAGAGGGAGCATGTTGGCTCCCACAGCGGTGTCCGGGGGTCCGTGCCGGGGCTTCGTTTTAAGGTATTTCATAATGAGCTAGTATGCGATGCATACTAGCTCATTATGCCTTTGTCTTGCAGGGTTTTTTTTTTTTTTTTTCAGTATACAACCGCTTTTAGTTTTTTCTCATATGATTTCCTAGGGTTGTTATTCAATATCTTCTATGTTTCAAGAGATTCTTCATCTCTTTTTTGTCCTGTTTCCCCAATATAACTAATCCTCCCCCTTTGTTGGCTGGACAATGACAACTTCCTTCTTCTTTTCTATACCTTTAATAATTTTCCATATATACCTGTTTTCTTTTATCCTTTATTTCTAATTTCTTAATATCTTCCTCCACCATCTTCTTAAAGGCACTCTTTGTTAGGGCCATATTTTAAACGTAAATCCAAGACAGATAGCTCCTCCTTGGTAAATTCCACCCCACTTAAATTGAAGATCCCAGTGCCTAGTGCAGGCTGTCCCCGGGTTACAAACATCCGGCTTACAAATGGAAGGAGACAACAGGAAGTGAGAGGCAAATCTACCCCTAGGAAGGGAAATTCACTCCTGTAAGAGTTCTCATGAGAAAAAGGTGGAAACAAGGATTAGTGATAAAGCTTCAGCGTGGACACAACAACCCAAAATTTTCAAAATCCAGTTGTCATAGGGACAGAAAGTGAGGTGAAATTTTCTGAACAGGGGTAGAGACAGCAAAACAAATGGTACAGGTGTGTTAACCCTTCCCTATGCTATCCAAAAAACTTAAAAATTATTCTTTTGGCTGAGGCTACACTTAAATTTGTTTGTAAGCCGGAACAGGTACATTTTTTGACTTAAGAACAAACCTACAGTTCCTATCTTGTTTGTAACCCAGGGACCGCCTGTACGCTCTTCTTCTTTTTCCCTCCTCGTTTGCCTCTTGTTCATTTCCTCTTTCCCATCCTGTGGTCCATGGATTCAGTCTTCCAGTGTTCCCCTGATTGTACCCTCCTGGATATCGAACATGATCCCTTTCTCCTCCGTGATAGGAAGGTCCCTGGTCCCTCATAGGACCTGGATTCCAATTGTTGGTGTGCCCGGGAGGTCCTCTGCATCCCTGCCATCTGGGCTGACCGTACCAACCTTGGTATCTGAATGGTGGGTGGTCTTCCTCGATGGTTTTTCCGAAAAAATTCCTCTGATCATCAAAGAACCTCCTATCCCCTCCATCATCTCTAGGGGTATAGGGTCTTGTGTTCCTAAGTGGGGAGTATCTGTTGCTAGTTGGTATCTGATATCTAGGGGATTCCTATCTGGAAGTCCTAGGTGGCTCATCTCTAGTATCACAGGGGTTCCTCTGTGGGTGTGTGGGTAGAGCCATATTTGGTCTTACAGGTCTAAATGACATATCTCATGGTGTGCTCAAACCTGGATATCCATCCCAATGATGGTCTGAAGGATAAGAACCTTATGGAAGATTGGTATACGTTTTTTAATAGATGTGAGGCAGAATTATTGCAACTCATAATCAATAGGAGGAGATTTAAATTGAAAGACCGAAATGAATATCATTGGTCGGAAGAATGTTAGCACCTTTCTCACAAAAAAGAATATAAAGAGAATTACAGACAGCTATTACCAAATATGATTCGGATACCCAGATCAAGAAACAGAAGACATTTAGCAGGGATAGAACAGACTATAAAAACCAGAAGGTATATAAATTGCAAACAGCCAATGGAGATGAAGATATGGAAACAGCAGATCCCTCTGTATTAATCTAGGTTAACCTCACCCAATAGGGAGGATCAGGGTGGCTTATTGACAACCCCATGTTTGAGGACACCACAAGATATGTAATTTAGACTCATATGGCAGCATACCAATCTTTAGAGGTGGGTGGCTGCATCAGTTTGCTTTTTTTTTGTTAAAAGTTGTTTAAAGTTCTCAAGGTTTTTTTTTTTTTTTTACCTTCATGCAGCCCCCTTAATAGTCACCTAAGCTCCCTCTAGATCCAGTGATGTGCACAAGAGTCTCTGCTCTCCGGGACTCTCCCTCCTCATTGGCATCCACCCCTGTCAATCACAGCCAGTGAGCTAATGAGTGCAGAGAGGGGTGGGGCCGAGCCTAAGCACTGTGTCTGAATGGACACACACACAGCAGCGGCTCAGTAGCAAGCCTGTAAGCTGTTTGCTGTGGGAGCACTTGGCAGGAGGGTGGAGCTAGAAGCACCGATGGGACCCGAGAAGAGGAGTATGGGGGCTGATCACTTTAAGCTTTCCCTTCTGTTCTGACCTGGTTATCTGGGCAGTAAAACACTTCCTGTATTACAGTGCCCCCACTCTGGATGAAGGAGCACAGGATAGCAGAATTGTCAGTCTGGAGGGAGGGGAGTGTTGCATTTACTAGCAGATTTAAATATACTAACAAAGTGAAGCCAAACTTCAGCTAATACTTTTTGAACAAAATGAAGGGGGTGAGGTGGTTCAGGTGCTCGTGAGGTGCTTGTGAGGATAACATCTCTGGCCAGGTGGGGGCTGTCAGAGTGGGGTGTATAGTTGAGGCAGATGCACCCGGCTAGAGAAAAGCAAAGGGTAAAAACGGGCCTCCCTGCGGGGGAGCCAGAACAGCAACAGACTTCCTCAAACAGTGGCCCATGGGGCTGCAGTCCCAATCCATGAGAATAGGGAGGCGGTAGGGGCGATGAGGTGGGGCGTTGGCATATAGACAGGAGGAATGTTCCAAATAAGCAAAGGCCTGATCTTATGAAGAGCTACAGGGTGCTTTTCAGGTAGTGAGGCATGAGGCGCGGTCAGCCCCATGCCTCAAGGTGTTCCATCCAAGAGATGGCTGCGTCAGGGTCATCAAAAAAGTGTACTCGATCTTCACCTTCCAAGCGAAGGCGGGCAGGAAACATGGCATTTAAGTTTAATACGGCTTTAACCCCTACTGTGGTAAACCAGAAATGGGGGAAAATTTGATAAAGATGCGTAACGGTTCATTGATAAGGTGGCTCCCCTGTGCTTTAGGCTGACTGGCCTTTTTCATTGAGTATTTAAAGGATAAGTCCAGCCTAAAACTGAAATCCCTGCATCTATAGATCTCCACATTCTAACACTAACCTAGCTAGCCCTGTAAAGAAGAAATCGGTATACTTACCTTTTCTCTAGCGTTCATCGACAGACGCAGCTCCTTCTCTTCATGACTCATAGGGTTATGCTCCTCCTTCCAGGAATAGGCACTAGGCAGGAAAAAAACGTAACCACGCCTATGAGGGCTGTCCCTGCAGGCATAACTCCTCAGACTCTGCTATCATCAAACAGTTTGTTCTGCCTAGTGTTACAGCAAAGGCTGAAGTCCCAGCAGGGGGCTAGGTCCTATTCCTAACAGGGAAAGTTTGTGATTTTTTTATTTTTTAACTAGTTAGTTCCTGAGGACCAAGATCCAGAGGAACTACAAGCAACATCTGGCTGCAGTTTCACACTGGATAATCAAGATCCTTAGGTCTTTCAGCCTGGCCTGTGAGCGTGAGCAGGTTATAGTCCAGAACTAAGCCTTGTCACAACAGTGCCCCGATGGATGGGGACAAGCCTGCGAGTGGACCGTCCTGAGTCGCAGCGTTCCTCCTGGCTGGCAGAACCCCCATCCCGAGTGGGAGGTGATCTGTTTGGAGTTGTGCCCACCTGGTACCATGGTATGGTGAGTAGTATGGTCCCCTAAAACCTCTCGGGGTGGACGTGAGCCCCCTCACTGGAATGGTCCAACCCTCAGGGCTCCCTTGGTTCCCCTGGCTTCTCAGACAGACTGGGCCCAAACCCCTCAGCTTTTTTCCCCTACCCTTTTAGCAGGATTTCTACCTTGGGGGGCGGTAATATTGCGGCTGCTGCGGCTCCTTTCGGTGGGGGTGGCTTGTCCTGGTGGGGTCCCTTCCTAGAGACCTTCCGATGCCTACTGTTGGGGGGGCCCCCTCTTGGGATCCTGGAGACCGCATGGCGTGCTGTGGGGGGTCGCCATTTTGCTGTATATCCATGCTTTCTATATTCCCATTGTAATACATGGGCAGCCATTTTTTGTTCCCCATAGGAATGCATGGGCAGGCCATTTTCTTGTGGTCCATATCGCTGGACAGGCAGGTGGCATGGCACTTTAATGCTAGCAAAGACTGAGGCTGTTCTTTTCTTTTTCTTGTGTGATCGTTTTTACTTTCATTTTCAAAAACATGCTGGCAGTCATGGAGTCCCAGGATATATTTTCACCTACAGACCCCTTAGGTGCAGCTGCGGGCCCTTCTGGGTTGCAGTCCTGGACTGATCTCACAACAGTTTTACAAAGCTTGGAGTCAAAGGTAGATTTTTTAATTACATGTTGCCAGCCGCTAACGCCCTCTGCCTTCATCTCCATCGGCAGTTTCCTCAGACTCCGAGGCAGATTTTTTTGCCACAGACACATCCCCGTCCTGATGGGTCGGTGTCTCCGCATTCTGATGGTGAAGGAGACCCCTTCCCCGTTAAAACTTCTGCCACGGCTTCTACGCAGGGTAGTGGTGGAAGGAATTCCGGTCAATCTGGTGGGCCCAAACTGGCCTCGCGGTCTTGGTACGCAGACCTAGCAAGGTTGGTCGCAGATGCTCCTTGGAGATTTCCTCTCAGGGAAGATCTGCTATCTCAAGGGCAGATCTTGCATCCTGCTTTACAGTTGCTGTTTAAAGCCAGGTGTTGCAATATAGAGGTCTTTCTGACTCTGTGATTCCTATGCTATTGAAGGCTAGGAAGTTGTCTTCCAGGAAGCTATATCATCGTACGTGGAAATTGTACATTTCATGGTGTGAATCACTGAAGGTGCCCCCTCCCTTGTTTTCAACTGCTAGGGTTTTGGCCTTTCTACAGAAAGGGGTTGCACAGCGGTTGGCTTTGGGCACTATCTAAGGACAAGTGTCAGCTTTGACTATATACTATTTCCAACGCCCATTAGCTACAAATGCCTTAAATCATACCTTCATTCAGTGAGTGTGCCATGTGGCTCCCCCGAGATGGTCCCCGCTACCTCCGTGGCATCTGATATTATCTGTTCTTCAAAAGCCTCCTTTTGAGGACATTCGGGATATTCCTCCTCTTTCATTGTGTCAGAAGTTTGCCTTTTTGGTGGCTATCACTTCTGCCCGCAGAGTGTCTGAATTGGTGGCGTTGTCTTGCCGTTCACCTTATTTGGTGGTCCACAGAGTGGTACTCCACCCAAATCAATCTTTTCTCCCTAAGGTGGTTTCTGATTTTCATTTGAATGAAGACATCGTACTGCCTTCACTCTGTCCCAAGCACTAGCATCCTAAGGAAATTGCCTTGCTTTATTTGGATGTGGTTCGGGCGATCAAGTTTTACCTGGCGGCTACTGAGTCTTTCAGAAAATCTGATGCTCTTTCCTTACTGAGGGACCTCCTAAGGGATTGGCTGTGTCTGCTGCGACCATTTCCAGGAGGATTAGGCAGATGGTTGTTCAGGCTTATGCGCTAAAGGGTCAGGTTTCTCCTTTTCCAGTGAAGGCGCATTCTACTAGAGCGCTGAGTGCCTCTTGGGCTTTTCGCCATCAGGCGTCTGTGATGCAAGTTTGCAAAGCGGCAACTTGGTTGTCTGGTCTAAAGAAGATGGAGCTGCGTTTGTCGAACGATAGAGAACTGGATTTTTGTAAGAACTTACTGTAAAATCCTTTTCTCTTAAGTTCATCAACAGACGCAGAACCTGCCCCTCTACTTCTGAGTTTATGGGGTTTATTTGTCTTCTTAAAAACTGCTTGTAACGAAACTGTTGTAGCAGAGTGTGTAGGGTTATGCCTGCAGGGACAGCCCCCATAGGCGTGGTAAAGCTTTTTTCCTGCCTAGTGCCTATTCCCGATTGGAGGAGGATAACCCAATGGGCTAAAGAGATGGAGCTGCATCTGTCGATGAACTTCAGAGAAAAGTATTTTACGGTAAGTTCTTACAAAAATCCAGTTTTTTTTTTTTTTACCTGAAAAAAAAAATGTGCATTTATTTTTATTTTTTTTAAAAGTGAAAAAAAAGTTTTTTACATATAAATATAACCATGAAGCTAAAGAAATCTGCTAAAAAAAAACACCTATTGATGAAATGATATTAAATTTTGATTGTGTGAGAGAAGTTCTTGCCTAACTAACCTCTCCTCTCTGTTTAATGATCAAAACATGGCCAAAGATCATCATTTGGAATGGCACCAAGATGTGCAGCCTGTTTCCCTTCTGATACCACAATCGGCAGGTTTCTGTGTGAAGTCCTAGCAGGAATTAAGGTAGGTCTGTTGCTTCTGGCTGATAGAGGGCAGCAGATAGCACAGAACAGAATCTCGTGACAAAAAGGCAATTCAAATCCACATGGTTTTTCTTTGAGCTGAGCTACACTTTAGGTAAAATGTATTTTGCCTAAAGTGTAGCTCAGCAGTTTTATCCTTCCAGAACAGTGGCGGCGAACTTGAAAGATTATAGAGTGACACTTCCAGAGGCCCTCACTGTAGCAGCACATTTTCGTGCATTGAGATGTATTGCATAAAGTTATGCAGCTCATGAATTGGCTGTAACAAACCTTAACACCTAAATATTTTGGTCCTGCAGCATATTGCAATGCTAACTGCAAAAGTTGTAGTACCGTAACCCCCCCTCATTGGTATCAGTGACAGCTATAATAACATCCAGCATTGGTGTCATTGAGTACAATGAAAACCCCTAGCATTAGTGTCAGTGTACAACATATAATCACCCCACATCATTGGTATCATTTCGTGAAATAATAACCTTCAATGTTGGTGTCAGTGGACGAAATGAAAATCCACCATCATTGGTGTCAGTGAACCCAATGATAACCCCCAGCATTGATGCCAGGGTGTGAAATAATAACCCACAACATTGGTGTCAGTGAGTCAATAAAAACTCCCAACATTGGTGCCAGTGAATGTAATAATAATCCTCAGTATTGGTGTCACTGGATGCAATAAAAAAACACCACATTGGTGTCAGTGGATGCAATATTAACCACTTACCGCAAACTGACGTATATATACGTCGGCTAACTTTGCGGGGTTATACCGGGATGATGCCTCTAGCTAGAGGCATCATCCCAGTACCGTGGTTTAGAGCCAATGGTCGGCTTTCCGTCGGTAACGTTCGATCGTTACCCGGGTGAGCGGGAGGGGATGTCCCCCCTCCCGCCGCCTTCCGTGACTTTTAACGGGCCTCCCGTCCCACCGGGAGAACCGAGCACCCAGCCGCCACGTCCGCCGGCTGGATGGAGTCCCGATCAAAGCCGGAAACGGCTTTGATCGGGTCTCCGATGACGTAACCCGGAGGCGGCGTCAATGTCACTTCCGGGTTAGTGTGCTGCAAAAGGCGGCAAATTTAAAAAACGGCTGTATGCAAAAACGCAGTTTTCAGCGTTTTGCATGCATGGAAGTGTAGTGAAGGGGTCTAGGGTCTTTTAGACCCTCGATCCCTCCATAGAGAGTACCTATCACTGCATATTGTTGTCACAAGGGATGTTTACATTGCTTGTGACAGCAATAAAAGTGATCAGATTTTTTTTTTTTTTTTTTTAAATAAAGTAAAAAAAATAAAATAAATAGGGAAAAAATTTTTTTAGCCGTCACCGTTAGCTCGCGCACAAAAATAAAACGTATACGGAAGTCGAGCCGCGAATGAAATCGCTGTTCAAACCACACATGTGAGGTATCGCCAGAGCATGAGCAATGATTTAAAAAAAAGAGCTACACTCTAACTCTAAACTGGTAACCGTTAAAAAAATTTAAACGTCACCTATTGAGATTTCTATTGACCGTAGTTTGTCGCCATTCCACGGGTGCGCGCAATTTTAAACCATAACATGTTGGGTATCTATTTACTTGGCGTGACATCATCTTTCACAATATACAAAACAAATGGGCTAACTTTACTGTTTAGTATTTTTTAAATGCAGTGAAATGTGATTTTTCTAAATTTTTTTCAAAAAAATGGTGTTTTAAAGACCGCTGCGCAAATACGGCATGACAAAAAATATTGCAATGACCGCCATTTAATTCTCCAGAGTCTTTGTTAAATTAATAGATATAATGTTTGGGGGTTCTAAGTAGTTTTCTAGGAAAAAATACTGATTTTAACTTGTGAACAAAAAGTGTCCGAAATAGGGCTGGGGCTTAAGTGGTTAACTGCACGGCACACTCCCAGCACAGAGACCGTGGCCCCATTCTAACGATTAGGACTCGTAACATCCAATTCTGGATCAACTGATCCCTGTTATGGCCTCTGGTTGGCTATCACAGTAATCAGTCACTGTGAAGCCCACCCCAGTGCTTTCTGTCTGTCTTTGCAGAGAAAAAGATAAAAAACTTGTGTGTAGAAAAAAAAAAATGTAAAAATACCTAGATCAAGGTTTGATCTAGGTCAGTGCCAGGGTTAGTGTTTGGGTCAAGGTTAAAGGTCAGGGACAGTATTTTTTTGGACAGGATATTTTTTTTTTGGGTTTCAGTGTGTATAAGGTAGGATAAAAAAAAAAAGTAGAATGTGCACTATTGTCTCTGGGCTGTAGTATGCATACAAACAACAAAAAACATGTCAGGCGCAGGAGAATTTATTTTGGGTTGTTCTTTGGTGGTAGGTTATGGTAGATGCAAGAAATATACAGCTAAATTAAAATATATACAGTATATATTGTTTTTACTACTTTGGGCCAGTTTTTGATAATAATAAAAAAATAAATAAATCAGGCGATATCCATTATCATTTACCACTAAATGAAAGCCTAATTTGTCCTGAAAAAAAGCAAGGTATAATCCACCTGGATGCACAAAGTGGTTATGATGATATGTACGGTTTTAGTAACACGTGTCAAAGTTGCAAAATTGGGCTTAGACATTAAAGCGGTAGTAATTTATAGATTTAACCTGCAAGGCAAAATTATAATGTGCTGCTATGCATCGCATACTATCACATTATGTGAAAATTACCTTAGAATGAAGCCCTTCCTTCAGCGAGTGTCACCGCTGACAAGGCTTCTAGCAAAAAGCTAATTAAACTTCATTAAATAACACTAACATAGTAAACATGACACAAAATAACTCTGAATTCCTGATGGGATCAACAGGTATTTGCTTTCTTTTGTTCTGTTAAGTATACCATTAAAAGTTAAATCGGTGCAAACAACTGTTTTTACATACAGTGCCTTGAAAAAGTATTCATACCCCATTTTCATTTTTTGACATTTTCAACATTTTGTCATGTTACAACCAAAAACATAAATGTATTTTATTGGGATTTTATGTGATAGACCAGTGATGGCACCCCAGATGGTTTGGAACTACATTTCCCATGATGTTCAACTACACTGCAGAGTGCATGAGCATCATGGGAAATGTAGTTCCAAAACATCTTGGGTGCCAAGGTTCACCATCACTGTGACTGACCAACACAAAGTAGCATATTGTGAATTGGAAGGAAAATGCTAAATGGTTTTCAAAATTTTTTTACAAATAAATATCTGAAAAGTGTGGTGTGTGTTTGTATTCAGCCCCCCTGAGTCAATACTTTGTAGAACCATATTTTGCTTAAATTACAGCTGCAAGTCTTTTTGGGTATGTCCCTATCAGCTTTGTACATCTAGAGCAGAGGTCTTCAAACTATGGCCCTCCAGTTGTTCGGGAACTACAATTCCCATCATGCCTAGTCATATATGTGAATATCAGAGTTTTACAATGCCTCATGGGATGTGTAGTTCCGCAACCGCTGGAGGGCCATAGTTTGAGGATCCCTGATCTAGAGAGTGACATATTTGCCCATTCTTCTTCGCAAAATAGCTAAAGCTCTGTTAGATTGGATGGAGAGCGTCTGTGAACAGCGATTTTAAAGTCTTGCCACCGATTCTCAATTGGATTTAGGTCTGGACTTTGACTAGGCCATTCTAACACATGAATATGCTTTGACCTAAACCATTCCATTGTAACTCTGCTTGTGTGTTTAGGGCCGTTGTCCTACTTGATGGTGAATCTCCGCCCCAGTCTCAAGTCTTTTGCAGACTAACAGGTTTTCTTCCAAGATTGCCCTAAATTTGGCTCCATCCATCTTCCCATCAACTCTGACCAGCTTCCCTGTCTCTGCTGAAGAAAAGCATCCCCACAACATGATGCTGCCACCACCATGTTTCACAGTGGGGATGGTATGTTCAGGGTGATGTGCAGTGTTAGTTTTCCACCACACATAGCGTTTTGCTTTTAGGCCAAAAAGTTAAATTTTGGTCCTATCTGACCAGAGCACCTTCTTCCACATGTTTGCTGTATCCCCCACATGGCTTCTCGCAAACTGCAAATGGGACTTTCTTTCAACAAATAGCTTTCTTCTTGCCACTCTTCCATAAAGGCCAGATTTGTGGAGTACACGACTAATAGTTGTCCTGTGGAGAGATTCTCCCACCCGAGCTGTGGATCTCTGCAGCTCCTCCAGAGTTACCATGGGTCTCTTGGCTGCTTCTTTGAATAATGCTCTCCTTGCCTGGCCTGTCGGTTTAGGTGGACGGCCATGTCTTGGTAGGTTTGCAGTTGTGCCATACTCTTTCCATTTTTGGATGATGGATTGAACAGTGTTCAGTGAGATATTCAAAGCTTGGGATATTTTGTTATAACGTAACCCCGCTTTAAACTTCTCCAAAACTTTGTCCCTGACCTGTTTGCTGTGTTCCTTGGCCTTCATAATGCTGTTTGTTCACGAAGGTTCTCTAATAAACACCTGAGGGCTTCACAGAACAGCTGTATTTATACTGAGAATAAATTACACACAATTGGACTCTATTTACTAATTAGGTGACTTCTGAAGGCAATGGGTTCCACTAAATTTTAGTTAGAGCTATCAGAGTAAAGAGGGCTGAATACAAATGCACGCCACACTTTTCAGATATTTATTTGTAAAAAATTTTGAAAACCATTTATCATTTTTCTTCCTTTTCACAATTATGTGCAATGTGTGTTCACCTATTGCATAAAATCTGAAAAAATAAATTTATGTTTTTGGTTGTAACATGACAAAATGTGGAAAATTTCAAAGGGTATGAATACTTTTTCAATGCACTATACAATTTAAATCTAAGGGCCCAATCACACCTAATGTAACTGGATTGCATGTTTTTGCATGCTTATTTTGTACGTCTTTCATGTGTTTTCACATGATGCACATCGGGCAGCCCATTCCCTTGAATGGGCAGCCCTATGTGCCACAAACATGTTAGAGAACTTTTTCAGGCAGAGAACTTTTTTTTATGTGCATGGCACATTTGTGGTAATTTTGCTGCGAGCAAAAATGTGCATCTGTTGGCCATGTTTGGGGTGCCATTAAAAATAAAATGGCACTGAAAGCGTAACGCGTGTTTTTTCGGCATTTTGGAAACGCACATTTCTGCTGAACACAGAAGTATATATGCAGTCTTGGTTGCTGGTCATGCCTGGCTAATGTTAGGTCTAAGTTTTGCCCCTTTATAACACAGTCAGTCATGTTCGTTTTTCAGGCTGAGTAAGGCTCCATGTACACGGGACGTTAGAAAAAACGTGCTGCAAAGCTAGTTCTGACGCCGGGAAAAAGCAGCTGTTAAACGTGCTTTCAGTAGCTTTTTCCATTGGCGTTATTGCATGTTTGGCCACATTGCTTTTAGCAGCGTTTTTTTATGCCTCCATTCAAAATCAATGGTTCCCTATGGGAGCCTATTGATTTGAATGGAAGTCACACCGCAAGTCGGATCAGGATGATCCGACTTGCACTGTGAGAATCTTGAGGGGGAACTCCACGCCAAAAAAGGAAAAAAAACGGCGTGGGGTCCCCCCCAAAATCCATACCAGACCCTTATCCGAGCACGCAGCTGGATAGGGCAGGAAGGGGGAGGGGACGAGCGAGCGGCCCCACCCCCTGGACTAAACCAGGCCACATGCCCTCAACATGGGGGGGTGTTGGTGCTTTGGGGCAGGGGGGCTCTGTACCCCCACCTCAAAACACCTTGCCCCCATGTTGATGGGGACAAGGGCCTCATCCCCACAACCCTGGCCGTTGGTTGTGGGGGTCTGCGGGCAGGGGGCTCATCGGAATCTGGAAGCCCCCTTTAACAAGGGTGGCCCCCCAGATCCCGGACCCCCTCCCTATGTGAATGGGTATGGGGTACACTGTAACCCTACCCATTCACCCCAAAAAGGCAGTGTATGGAAATAACGACAGGAGACGTTTTGGAAAGTTTATTAAAAATCTTCATCCGGACTTCTCCGCTCTGGTCTTCTCCCTCTCCGCTCTTCTTGTCTTCTGCTCTTTTGCTGTCCGCTCTTCTGCTGTAGTGGTGTCACGAACATTAAATTTAATGTTCGCGAACGGCGAACGCGAACATCTGCAAATGTTCGCGAACCGGCGAACATTGCGAACCGCCATAGACTTCAATAGGCAGGCGAATTTTAAAACCCACAGGGACTCTTTCTGGCCACAATAGTGATGGAAAAGTTGTTTCAAGGGGACTAACGCCTGGACTGTAGCATTCCGGAGGGGGATCCATGGCAAAACTCCCATGGAAAATTACGTAGTTGACGCAGAGTCGGGTTTTAATCCATAAAAGGCATAAATCACCTAACATTCCTAAATTGTTTGGAATAACGTGCTTTAAAACATCCAGTGTGTGTATACGATCAGGTATGATGTTGTATCGATCAGGTAGTGTAAGGGTTACGCCCGCTTCACAGTGACAGACCAAACTCCCCGTTTAACGCATCGCAAACAGACCACAACCGACCAAAATGGGATAGGAACTGGGCTTTAAGGGTTAGGGTTAGGTTTAGTGTTAGGGGATAGGGTTAGGGTTATGGTGAGATACTTAGGGTTAGAGTTAGTAACCCTACCCCTACGCCTCTAACCCTAACTCTCTAACCCTAAGCACTAAAAATAACCCTAACCCTAGCCCTAACCCTAATTCTAATTTTTTTTTCTGGTTCTGGACATGCTACAGAGCTGAAACTTCACAGGTACACTTTTTAGACCCCCCCAGACACCAAATCACACAAAAAAAGTTCTTAAAAATTGTAATTTTTGATAGAGAGCCAATTATTGGAAAATTAAAATAAAAATAAAAAAAAATAAAAAATTTCTTTAGATTTAGTGTCTGGGGGGTCTAAAAAGTGTACCTGTGAAGTTTCAGCTCCGTAGCATGCCCAGAACCAGAAAATAATTATGAATTAGGGTTAGGGCTAGGGTTAGGGGGTTAAGTTTAAGGTTAGAGGGTTAGGGTTAGGGTTAGGATTAGGGTTAGGGTTATTTTTATGGCTAGGCTTAGAGGGTTAGGGTTAAGGTTAGAGGGTTAGGGTTATGGTTAGAGGGTTAGTGTTAGGGTTAGAGGGTTAGGGTTAGAGGGTTAGGGTTAGAGGGGTAGGGTTACTAACTCTAACCCTAAGTATCTCACCGTAACCCTAACCCTATCCCCTAAGTATCTCACCGTAACCCTAGCCCTAACCCTAATTCTATTTTTTTTTCTGGTTCTGGACATGCTACAGAGCTGAAACTTCACAGGTACACTTTTTAGACCCCCCAGACAATAAATCCAAAGAAATGTTTTTTTTTAATTTTTCCCATAATTGGCTCTCTATCAAAAATGACAATTTAAGAACTTTTTTTGTGTGATTAATGCCCCGTACACACTTACCGATCGTCGGCCGAACGATCGGCCGTCTTTTGTCCAGGGCTGTCGTGTCTGTTGAAAACTGCAAAAGACTGCACATGAATTTTGTCGGCCAACAGCAGCCAACTGCAGAAGTGATGTCATGTGATGGTTAACTTTCCGTGTGGTTTGTCTTTTCTGAGCATGCCCAGTCTTGCAAATCTGCTGATTGTCGGCCGAATTCTGTTATGACTGGCGAACAATCGGCCGTTCTGGTGTTGGCCTACAAAAATTTTAAAGCATGCACATCAGATTATTTTCGGCCGAAAGTGCGCTGTCGGCTGTCGGAAGCATCATACTAACAAGCCTACAATCGGCCGATCGGTCGTCGGCCGAATATTTACGGCTGACAATCGGTATGTGTGTATGGGGCATTAGTGTCTGGGGGGTCTAAAAAGTGTACCTGTGAAGTTTCAGCTCTGTAGCATGTCCAGAACCAGAAATAAAGATCATTTTTCAGTAGAGCAGGGATGGTGCGAACCCTCCTTTTACACCTATATGATCTTTTTTTTCTGGTTCTGGGCATGCTACAGAGCTGAAACTTCACAGGTACACTTTTTAGACCCCCCCCCCCCGACACTAATCCCAAAAAAGTCATGCCTGCCTCCAAAAATGCCTGATAAATATATAGAGAAAAAATACTCAAATACCAGCCCTAAAAAGGGCTTTTGGGGACAATAGATATATATATATATATCCAAAAAAAAAACTCAAATACCAGCCCTAAGAAGGGCTTTTTGAGGTGCTGTCCTTACAGCAGGAGTGTACCAAGAACACTGACTAACAACTGTCCCTAGCTATTAACAGCAGCAGCAGCACTCTCCCTGCTCTCACTAACACACTGCTTCAGAAATGATCTAAGATGGATGCTGCCCTTGCTTATTTATAGGAGGTGGGAGGGTGTGGGAGGGAGGTATGCTGATTGGTTGGAATGTGTCTGCTGACTGTGAGGTTCAGGGTCAAAGTTTGCCTCAATGATGATGTATAGGAGGCGGACCGAACATCGCATATGTTCGGCCACGGAGGCGAACGCGAACATGCGATGTTCGCTGGGAACTGTTCGGGACATCTCTATTCTGCTGTCCAATCTTCTGCTCTTTTGCCCTCGGCTCTTCTTCTTCCTCCGGTCCTCCTCCGACGCTGTCCCCGGTGATTATGCCGGTCTCTGCAGCTTGTTATATAGCCATTAGGGGCGTGGCCTTCCGATGACGTAATCTGTGACATGAGGGGGTGGGGCCTCTCGATGACATCATCGGGAGGCCACGCTCCTAATGGCTATATAACAAGCTGCAGAGACCGGCATAATCACCGGGGACAACGTCAGAGGAGGACTGGAGGAAGAAGAAGAGCCAAGGGCAAAAGAGCAGAAGATTGGACAGCAGAAGAGCGTACAGCAGAAGACAAGAAGAGCGGAGAGGAGAAGACCAGAGCGGAGAAGTCCAGATGAAGATTTTTAATAAACTTTCCAAAACGTCTCCTGTCGTTATTTCCATACACTGCCTTTTATGGGGTGAATGGGCAGGGGTTCAGTGTGACCCATACCCATTCACATAGGGAGGGGGTCCGGGATCTGGGGGGCCACCCTTGTTAAAGGGTGCTTCCAGATTCCGATGAGCCCCCTGCCCGCAGACCCCCACAACCACCGGCCAGGGTTGTGGGGATGAGGCCCTTGTCCCCATCAACATGGGGGCAAGGTGCTTTGAGGTGGGGGGTGCAGAGCCCCCCCTGCCCCAAAGCACCAACGCCCCCCCATGTTGAGGGCATGTGGCCTGGTATGGTCCAGGGGGGGTTGGCCGATCGCTCGTCCCCTCCCCCTTCCTGCCCTACCGGGCTGCGTGCTCGGATGAGGGTCTGGTATGGATTTTGGGGGGACCCCACGCCGTTTTTTTGGCGTGGAGCTACCCTCAAATTCCATACCAGACCCAAAGGGCCTGGTTTGGAACCTGGGGGGGACCCCCACGCAGTTTTTTTTTCCATTTTTGGTGTGGAGTTCCCCCTCAAGATTCTCACAGCGCAAGTCACATCATCCTGATCCGGCTTGCGGTGCGACTTCCATTCAAATCAATAGGCTCCCATAGGGAACCATTGATTTTGAATGGAAGAAAAAAAACGTATAACGTGGCTGAACGTACTTCATCCCGTTCAGTCCCGTTTTTGTGTTTGAAACGCCAGGAAACACACGTTCGAACGCAAATAATTGCGTTCCAAAAAACGTCCCTGAACTCAACTGCCTGCAAATGACTGTAAACGACCCTGTGTACATGGACAGATAAGATAACATGCAGGTGGGTTCAGGGGCTTCTGAAAAAAACGCCCAACGTCTCCTAAACGGCCATTTACAACGTCCTGTGTACATGGAGTCTAAGGAGGATTTGGTCTCATGTCAGGTATTGCTGTTTCTGACCCTTTTTCTCATCTTCAGTGCTGTTGTATCATCTTAGGGCTTCCCTTTAAACTGAACTTGTGAGTATGCATTCTTCAATATTCCCAGTTAACCATCATACCAGTGTCAGCACTCCCATTCCTCATAGGAATAAAGGAAGCATGCAATCCAAAGAAGATCATACATACATCATACAGCAGAACCCTGACTTTGGAGAGCAGAGGGGAGAGGTAATCTGCCTGCTGGGGTCATAGATGGGAATAAAGATTAAATTGATTTAATTTAGGATCAAATCCTTCCTGTGCAACCAAATTAATTAAAAAATGTGTAGACTTAAAGTGTTACTAAACCCAGGAGCCTGCATTCACTATATCTGGTCTCTCACAGTACACAGAACATGGAAATGCAATTATTTTAGTAAATATAAACTACCAAATACCTTTTCTCATCAGCAATATATTGCAGTCTTCTGACGTCTATCAGCGTCTGATTAAAGCTTGTAGGTGAAGTTTTCATACTGCACTGGCTGACCTATCAGGATGCAGGATCCCTGGACCCTCTGTCTGCACAGTGCTGATTGGCCCTGTGCTGAACACATGCAATCTCCCAGGATAAAAAAAAATCTCTAGCAATACACATTGACTGAGCATGTGCAGCCTGACTCCAGTAACTCTGTCTAATCCGGACATGTTTTGGAGACAATGCAAGAAGAGGAGGATCTGTGCATACAGGATCAAACAGCCTTTTTACACAATGCAAACGATAAACCCCTTAGGTACCACAGTGAGTATAACAAGCACGCTTAACTGCATTTACAGACTGATTTTACTGTTGTGGGTTTAGTAACACTAATTGTACAACAGTCTGACGACAAAACAACAACACCATTCTGTGTATATAGCAAACACTTTATTATATGTGTTTATATTTACATCTATTTACATATTGCACATATGTCACTTGGAACATGGAATGTTTTATACATGTAATGTACAGGCTAATCCTATCATCAGCTAGTATATGTACAAATTGACCCGCCCACCCCCAGTTTATTGGCTCACAAATGTCTCCACATTATTTTACATAGGATGAAGGGTATGCAGCACTAATATCATATCATGGTCTCTGCATATGAATATACTGTAGATTGTCTCACACAGACAATGAGCAAGGCAACTGTCATGCATTTAAAAAGACGTTTGGGTTTATTCAATAAAGCAAGGTGGAAAAAAAAGAGGTGTGAAAATATGCTGAAGTCAGATGATTTCTGAATTTTGCCTTACTGAATAAGCCCAGTGCTTTGTGGCCAGAAATATGGATCTTTGGAAATATATTTTCAGCCGAATTTTATTTGCATAAGCATTAAATACATTTTTGTACCGGTGTTGCAAAGCAGATTCTATAATGGGGTTTGGCTATACAAATATTAACAGAAATGGTACACAATACATACACAGTATAAAACCTAACTGTTCTCAAAAAGGTCACAAACTAGTCTTTTTTGGCAGTACAACACAACAAATGTGAAAGTGTAACTCATTTGCGTAAACTGGAGGCAGTATTCAAACGAATGCAATATTTAGCTTTCATGTTTCGCGAGGGCAAAATCAAATATGTTTCATTTCAACCTAAGGGTACCCAACAGGCTCAAGCACAGGTCTTCTCTGCTGTCTGAGAGCCCTAAATCCAAACCTCTTGCAATCTACAAAGTTTAACACTTTCTGTTTGCGTTGATCTGTAGCCAATCTCCTTATCATTTGTTTTTGTGCAAATAGCACTGGCCTTTACAGTGTTGGAACAATAGGAATATACTAAAGCACATGTGTCAAACACAAGGCCCACGGGCTGAATTCGGCCCACCAGGCCATTTCATGTGGCCCTCACACCTCTCCTGCAGCAGCAGAATCCCCTTGTCTCCACCACCTTTGTCTCAGCATTCAGCAGACTCTAACAGCTGACTCCAGCTCTCCTCTGATCCTCCTCCAGACCCTGTACTTTCTGCTTCCCAGCTCTGCCCATAGCTTCTTCCCAACTGCAGCACAAGTTAAGGAGGGTGCACTGTGATGTAAGGAAGAGTGGGGGATCTTGAGTTCTGATGGTGAGGGGGCTCTGGGTATCTGATGTAAGGGGGGAGGGGGTGTTCTGGACATCTAGTTTTTACTGATACAACTGGCCTGGGATGAAATTGAGTTTGACTCCCCTGCACTAAAGAGACAGAACTTACCCTAAAGATTTTTGACTTCCCAGCTTTAGTACAAAACATCTAAAGGTATGTGTAGGTACTGCTTGGTGCTAGCACCTCAGTAATGGATTCTGTTTCTATATCTTAGAGCAAATTATCATGTCCTGTTGACAACTTGCCAAAACAGAATCACTTAGATGACCACTTACTATTTTCTGTGGGATCATTCCCTCTCTGGCTGGACTAGCAAAATGTTACTCCATTACTGTTCCCAGGTTAGCGAGGTAATTTCTTACAATGCTTGTGTGTTGTCAGTAGCAGAATCACCAGTATGACATCAGCATTAGGCTGCTGACAGGCGCACTCCAATTGACAATCTGCTTGGGATTCCCCCATACTGTAGCACATACGAGTCAACTATTTTTGGGTCCCCTTTGTAAACAACAGTTGGTCCCTCATTCTGCTTTTCATTGCCTAGAAAACTCTGCAATTGAAATTCAGTGCTTTCCATTGGCATCTTCAGCAGCTGGCAATGTTGGCATTATTGCAATTGCAGCTTCTGGTGCTGATTAAATCTAACAGAAACCCAACAAATATATTAGAATAGAAATATAGGCTTTGCAATGGCTTGACTTGTTTTTGAAGCTGCGAGCTTCAGAACTGCCATTATTATCTATTCTTCATACCTTTGTGCAGCATTAACCCAAGCCAAGCATGTGCATATCAGGTGTTGGTATACCCAGTAAGAAAACAGTTGTGCTGTGTCAAAAAACAGATGCATTAGTAAAGCAAGGGTAGATATAACCTTCACAAACAATTCAGCAGTGGCAGTTCCCATTTTCCCATCTTGACAGGTTCCTTTTAAGAAGGGGTGGTTTCATACAGAGAACATTGATTACGAGTAGCCCTACCTCTGCTCACTGACATTTTACAAAAACGACTTAGGTTCTGTTTCACATAATTTAAACACATGCTAATTTGTGTTTTTGAAACATTTTAGATGGTATTTGAAGTCCTCTCTTTCAGTTGAATTCAATTGGAAACTGGACCACAGTGCTATAGCATCAGATGCATCTGGTGTGAATTGAGACTATGTATATATGTGTCATCATATGCACTGAAATTGTAAGACCATGCTGCTAGATGTTAGCAGGCCTTCATGCTTGTACGGGCTTTTGATAGAAATTTTGGATACATGATCTCTTCACAGAGATTCTTCAAAGTGACCTTGTTACCAGCCACTGAAAATCATGCCTGCATAAGTTCTTCGATCCCACATATAATCTTGCTGTACAAGTACAGGTTATGTAACTACTGTTTAGGAGTGAGCAGGTTATTGCATTACCTAGCAGTATAATTTTAAATTGTAAGAAAGGACAAGTTGTCCTCATTACACTTCTTGGTGTGACTACAATCCTCATTCATATTGGCTCAGCCGAAAACATGGGTGCTTTACAGTCATTGAGGTGTCACAAACATGAAACTATCAATACTTTTGGCAGTTACAGTATTTATACACAACAGCTGAAAAATAGACATACAATTGCATGTTTGAAGAGACATGGAAGTACATCATTTTGTAAAATATGCAAAAATAAATTTTATTTGTTCACAATGGAATATGATATAAGTGTTCCCTGTTAGTTTCCAAGGCACTCTTAGTTCTCAGGGTGTTCTGTTTTCTCTCTTATCTGTGAATAAAAAGACAAATTGTAGTTAATGTTTTTATCACTATATGATGTTTGTTTAAAGCAAGTCATTAAGTATCTGCAATATCTCAAACAGCCATTTACTATATCTTGCAGGAACTTTCAGCTGCCTAAATACCAATTTTCATTTCCTAAGATAGGTGAGCTCTGGTATGAAAATATCAACCAAGTCCTGATGGTGCTTGCTTGAAAAAAAATGTGTCAATTTGGGATACCAAATAAACATGTAAACGTGAACTTGCTGGACACCCAAACCCATTAGAGTATGGCAATCCACCAATGCAGGTACTGCAGGTTGCTCACCTATACCTTTAAATCTGTCTAAAGATTCTTGTGTGTGCTTAAGGATTTATCTAAACTTGTTGAAGTTGAGCAGTTAAAATACCCAATAATCTGTTAAACAACCAAATAATTAAGCCTTATACCAAATGGATGTGGGAGTAGTAATTGATATGCAGTACAGTACAAAATACTTATGCATGTATCTTTAGCCATTTCATTTATGACTGACTGCACACCTTAGGCTGGCCATACACTAGTAGATTTTCAAAAGAACTTTTGTACAAAAACTCCCTAGGCATTCAGTGACTTGAAAATTGTTGATCAAATGTAAACTTAATTTGATTTTTTACTGCTATTTGGTTTGGTTTTGCATGAATGTATACAGTGGGTACGGAAAGTATTCAGACCCCCTTAAATTTTTCACTCTTTGTTATATTGCAGCCATTTGCTAAAATCATTTAGGTTCATTCTTCTTCCTCATGAATTTACACATAGCACCCTATACTGACAGAAAAACACAGAATTGTTGACATTGTTGCAGATTTATTAAAAAAGAAAAACTGAAATATCACATGGTCCTATGTATTCAGACCCTTTGCTGTGACACTCATATATTTAACTCAGGTGCTTTCCATTTCTTCTGATCATCCTTGAGATGGTTCTACACCTTCATTTGAGTCCAGCTGTGTTTGATTATACTGATTGGACTTGATTAGGAAAGCCACACACCTGTCTATATAAGACCTTCCAGATCACAATGCATGTCAGAGCAAATGAGAATCATGAGGTCAAAAGGAACTGCCTGAAGAGCTCAGAGACAGAATTGTGGCAAGACACAGATCTGGCCAAGGTTACAAAAAGATTTCTGCTGCACTTAAGGTTCCTAAGAGCACAGTGGCCTCCATAATCCTCAAATGGAAGACGTTTGGGACGACCAGAACCCTTCCTAGAGCTGGTCGTCCGGCCAAACTGAGCTATCGGGGGAGAAGAGCCTTGGTGAGAGAGGTAAAGAAGAACCCAAAGATCACTGTGGCTGAGCTCCAGAGATGCAGTCAGGAGATGGGAGAAAGTTGTAGAAAGTCAACCATCACTGCAGCCCTCCACCAGTCGGGGCTTTATGGCAGAGTGGCCCGACGGAAGCCTCTCCTCAGTGTAAGACACATGAAAGCCTCCATGGAGTTTACTAAAAAACACCTGAAGGACTCCAAGATGGTGAGAAATAAGATTCTCTGGTCTGATGAGACCAAAATAGAACTTTTTGGCCTTAATTCTAAGTGGTATGTGTGGAGAAAACCAGGCACTGCTCATCACCTGTCCAATACAGTCCCAACAGTGAAGCATGGTGGTGGCAGCATCATGCTGTGGGGGTGTTTTGCAGCTGCAGGGACAGGACGACTGGTTGCAATCGAGGGAAAGATGAATGCGGCCAAGTACAGGGATATCCTGGACAAAAACCTTCTCCAGAGTGCTCTGGACCTCAGACTGGGCCGAAGGTTTACCTTCCAACAAGACAATGACCCTAAGCACACAGCTAAAATAATGAAGGAGTGGCTTCACAACAACTCCGTGACTGTTCTTGAATGGCCCAGCCAGAGCCCTGACTTAAACCCAATTGAGCATCTCTGGAGAGACCTAGAAATGTCTGTCCACCAACGTTTACCATCCAACCTGACAGAACTGGAGAGGATCTGCAAGGAGGAATGGCAGAGGATCCCCAAATCCAGGTGTGAAAGACTTGTTGCATCTTTCCCAAAAAGACTCCTGGCTGTATTAGATCAAAAGGGGGCTTCTACTAAATACTGAGCAAAGGGTCTGAATACTTAGGAGCATGTGATATTTCAGTTTTGCTTTTTTAATAAATCTGCAACATTGTCAACAATTCTGTGTTTTTCTGTCAGTATGGGGTGCTTTTCTGTCAGTATGGGGTGCTATGTGTACATTCATGAGGAAGAAGAATGAACCTAAATGATTTTAGCAAATGGCTGCAATATAACAAAGAGTGAAAAATTTAAGGGGGTCTGAATACTTTCCGTACCCACTGTATGTAGCCGAGTTCTGGAGATGGGGAAGGAGATGTTTCCCTTTTTACAATCAGTTTACTTTCACTTTCTGCTGGTATGCTGAATGTTGTGTTGCACAATAGCCAGAAAAGTCTATGACCTTCTATGCAGAATGCTGAGGATCATGGGAATTGTCACCTAAAACATCAATCACAGAATGGAACTAATGGACCTTTACAATACAGTTCCCATAATACATTGGTAAAAGCTGTTCCACCACTTCCTTCCATCTCAATCTACACTGGAAACCCCTTCCTCTTTGCAGTGTGGGAGATGAGGTGTGTACATCAGTTCTGGTGCACTGAGAACATCCACAGGGTGAGTGACCAGAGACAAACCAGGGGGCATTGACAGCCGGGGCAGCGCAGCACAGAACAGGGATGGCATCTGCACCGTTGCCGCAGGGAAACCATGGCATCTTCTCACCTTTTGCTTCCCACTGCTGATTCCCTGGAGGCATTCTGTGGAGGGACTGAGCCCCCCCCCTTTCTACAATGAGAGCTCACTGCAGCATCCCCAGAACTGGTGAGAGGGCTCTTCACCCATTGCTGTTACTGCTAGCAGGGACTGAGCCACAGAGAGCAGGACATAAAGTATACCTAATCGATACTGCACCCATACTTCATTCTTTACTGCACTTATTCCAAACCTAGACTGCACCTAAACCAACCTTATACGACATTATACTGAACCTTTACCGCACCTGAACCATATCTACCTTGCACCTGTGCAGAAATACCTATACTGTACCTACAGTATACTGCATGCAGGTTAACTGGGACTGTTGGTAAGTGTACCAACACTCCTAAAGAGCCCCAATGATAGCCGGCAGAAGAACATCTCAATTGACTGCCCCTCCCCTATGAATTAATCTGCAAGTCCCCTTTGTTTGCCTGCCTCCCCTCCTCTACCATCGTCCTTTTCATTTTGAAAGTGCATACCCAGTCAGTCTAGGACTAGCATGGCCATCAGTATAGTTGCAGCACTCGGTAGATTAAACTTTACTAATGCCTTTTTACTCTTTATGCTGATCTAGATGCCAAATGTCATCTTATGCCTAGTCCTTACTGTTAATAACGTTGTATGCTAACTTGTATTAAAACCAATTTATGCTTGCCTAGTTACCAACCATATTGCGCTACTACTGGGTACTAAGTATTACTTTCGGTGATTTCCTGCAATAATGTATTTTTGTTAGAGGGGTGGAGGATTCTTGGAAAAGGTTGATGTAAAAACCAGAGGACCTATCCTAATCATCAACTCCTATGGGGGTATCTCTACATTAGTTACGCAAAATGACACTAAGATTACAAGTTGTACTGTATAATATGGTGCCTGCTTTCCAGCACATTGGGACCTGTTTAACTGAATGCAAATTAAACTAATGTTCTGTACCCAGAGTAGTCACCATTTACTGTAATTAGCTGATTTGTACATTCTTTGTTAAATTCTACAAGGAACACCTCATACAGCGCTGATAAAATTCAAAGGCCAAATGCCAGGCATGATCATGTCTTGAAGAAATACACTTAATGATTTAAAAGCATTTGTGAAAACAAAACTTGAAATGAATATTGAGAAAATGTTTATATTTACAAGCAAAAAGGAGAGAGAAAGAACACAAGAATCAAGGATAAGAAGTCTTAAACCAATAAGGGGGCAAGCCATGTTAGAAACCTATGGCGAGTGGAGACAGGAGACCAGTTAGTTAAATTTTGAAGGCTGGGCTCTGGGTCATTGTGGATCAATGCCTTTTGTATTAAAGCATATAATTATATATGATTTATATAATAAATATAATATATATGCTTTATATAATAAATAACCCAGCATGGCCTTTCTCTTCATCTTCAGGTACAACAAGTGAGGTGGTGTTACTAGATAAGCTGTGTAAATTATGCCAGGTGCTGCTTCTATGTGCATTCCAGCTTCACTGTGCAGTACTGATGTCAGCTGACAGATAAGCTGTCATGTACCCAACAAGTCAAATTTACAAAGGCAAACTGAATATGCTTTTATCTAAACCATTCCAATGTAGCTCTGGCTGTATGTTTTTCGGTCTTTTTTTCCTGAGTGTGCATAAAATAAGAACTGTCTGTTGATCCACAGTCAAACCTTCACTGGTCAGAGATACGGAGCTAGTAATACATATTTTCCTAACAGAGTGAGGATGGGGAGTTTTTCCAATGCTTGAGCCCCTGTAAGAATGGGTCCAGCACCTAATTTATCGTTGCCTTGCTGGAAGGTGAACCTTTAAACCACTCTCCATCTTTTGCAGACTCTAACAGGTTTTCTTCTAAGATGGCTCTGTATTTGGCTCCCTCCATCTTCTCATCAACTCTGACCAGCTTCCCTGTCTCTGTTGAAGAAAAGCATCCCCACAACATGATGCTGCCACCACTATGTTTCACGAGGGGATGATGTGTTCAGGGTGATGTGCAGTGTTAGTTTACCGCCACACATATTGTTTTGCTTTTAAGCCAAAAAAGTTCAATTTTGGTCTCATTTGACCAAAGCACCTTCTTCCACATCTTTGCTGTGTCCTCCACATGACTTTTCACAAACTGCAAACGGAACTTCCTATGGTTTTCTTTTAACAATGGTTTTCTTCTTGCCACTCTTCCATAAAGGGCAGATTTGTGGAATACATAACTAATAGTTGTCCTGTGGACAGATTCTCCCACCTGAGCTGTGGATCTCTGCAGCTCCTCCAGAGTTACCATGGGCCTCTTGGCTGCTTCTCTGATTAATGCTCTCCTTGCCCGACCTGCCAGTTTAGGTGGATGGCCATGTCTTGGTAGGTTTGCAGTTGTGCCATACTCTTTCCATTTTCAGATGATTGATTGAACAGTGTTCCATGAGATTTTCGAAGCTTGGGATTTTTTTTATAACCTAACACTGCTTTAAAGGTCCTCTAACAAAACCTCTGAGGGCTTCACAGAACAGCTGTATTTATACTGAGATTAAATTACACATAGGTGGACTCTATTTACTAATTAGGTGACTTCTGAAGGCAATTGGTTCCACTAGAATTTAGTTAGGGGTATCAAAGAAAAGAGGCTGAATACAAATGCAGCCACACTTTTCAGATATTTATTTGAAAACATTTTGAAAACAAATTATAATTTTCCTTCCACTTCAAATTTAAGTGCCACTTTGTGTTGGTCTATCACATAAAATCCCAATATATTACATTTACGTTTTTGGTTGTAACATGACAAAATGTGGAAAATTTCAAGGGGTATGAATACCTGTTCAAGGCACTGTACATATCAGAGAATGGATACTCTCATTTGGCTCTAAAGGGTGAAAGTTGATGCCTACATAACCATTTCCCTTGGGTTCCAGAAATAGCATTCATTAAATAGGACTCTAACATTTTTGCTTTAAGGTAGTAGGTTTTAAATGTTGGGACAATTTTCACTAGGATTTTTCCCATACTGATGTAAGCAGAAAATAAAGTCATACTGGCAAAGTTTAGTGCAGAGCCTGGAGAAATGGCAAAGCATCTTTTAAAAGAAGGCCTAGAACTTAACAATATGAAGACTGATTATATGAAAGAATACGAGAAACAAGATGGTGAATTTTTTTTTACCTTGAGGCCCAGTTCCCATAGAGCCAAGTCTTTCCAATATTTTGGAATGCTAGTAACATTTGAAATACAAGCTAGAAAATCTGCAGCAAATTGTGGTTATTTTCCACTCTTTAATACATTACAGTCCGCATCTTGTGTCCATAAAGATTACTATATATATAGAATGGCAATAAATCCAGTAGTAAGGGAAACATGGAGCCTAATAAAAAAAAAGCCAGCTGGGTATTTGAGAAAAATGTAAGAAAAATCTATGGTCCCACCAAAATCAAGCTTAAGAAATGAAAGAAGATATATTGTATATTCCTCAATAGCCACAAAGAATATAAATGCACACTGTGTGCACCAAATGCTTTTTCAAACCAAGATTGCACTCTGTAAAAGTAGCAGTGACATCATCACAATGTTGCTCATAGCACAGCTGTGGGTAGGACCCAGCAGGTCCAACAGTCTGCATGCAGAAAACTACAGGAGGGAGCAGATACTAGACCAATTATTCTGCACAAGGAGAGAGCAGCAGTTAAAGTTGCTCTTCAGTCATTTTTTTCATCTTTCCATCTATTAAATCCTCTGCCCTTGTTGTTAAAACATTTTTTTTCTGCCAATAAATACCTTAGACAGCCCACTTCCTCTTTCTTGTCTGATCATTAGGCTAGGCTAATGACATTATGCACAGCTTTCTCTCTCTCATTCTTGTGAGAGTTTGCCAGCAAGGGATGAAGGCAGAGATAACAGGAGACTGTAGAGATCCATGAGTAATCATCAAGAGAGAAGAAATATGCAGGCAAGCAGTGGTGTGATTGTGTATCTTTTTTATATATATATATGTGTGTATTTGTATATATGTGTATGTGTGTGTCTGTATATACAGTATATATATGTGTGTGCATGTGTCTGTGTGCCACTGTGTGTCTGTGTAAATCCAGGAAGTGAACAGTCAGCACCTACAGCTGCCCACAGTTAAAATGGCTACATCCAAACAGTGTAGGGAGATTTCTGCAGCATACAGTGGGTACGGAAAGTATTCAGACCCCCTTACATTTTTCACTCTTTGTTTTATTGCAGCCGTTTGCTAAAATCATTTAAGTTCATTCTTCTTCCTCATGAATGTACACATAGCACCCCATACTGACAGAAAAACACAGAATTGTTGACATTGTTGCAGATTTATTAAAAAAGAAAAACTGAAATATCACATGGTCCTAAGTATTCAGACCCTTTGCTCATTATTTAGTAGAAGCCCCCGTTTGATCTAATACAGCCAGGAGTCTTTTTGGGAAAGATGCAACAAGTCTTTCACACCTGGATTTGGGGATCCTCTGCCATTCCTCCTTGCAGATCCTCTCCAGTTCTCTCAGGTTGGATGGTAAACATTGGTGGACAGCCATTTTTAGGTCTCTCCAGAGATGCTCAATTGGGTTTAAGTCAGGGCTCTGGCTGGGCCATTCAAGAACAGTCACGGAGTTGTTGTGAAGCCACTCCTTCGTTATTTTAGCTGTGTGCTTAGGGTCATTGTCTTGTTGGAAGGTAAACCTTCGGCCCAGTCTGAGGTCCAGAGCACTCTGGAGAAGGTTTTTGTCCAGGATATCCCTGTACTTGGCCGCATTCATCTTTACCTCGATTGCAACCAGTCGTCCTGTCCCTGCAGCTGCAAAACACCCCCACAGCATGATGCTGCCACCACCATGCTTCACTGTTGGGACTGTATTGGACAGGTGATGAGCAGTGCCTGGTTTTCTCCACACATACCGCTTAGAATTAAGGCCAAAAAGTTCTATTTTGGTCTCATCAGAACAGAGAATCTTATTTCTCACCATCTTGGAGTCCTTCAGGTGTTTTTTAGCAAACTCCATGCGGGCTTTCATGTGTCTTACACTGAGGAGAGGCTTCCATCGGGCCACTCTGCCATAAAGCCCCGACTGGTGGAGGGCTGCAGTGATGGTTGACTTTCTACAACTTTCTCCCATCTCTTGACTGCATCTCTGGAGCTCAGCCACAGTGATCTTTGGGTTCTTCTTTACCTCTCTCACCAAGGCTCTTCTCCCCCGATAGCTCAGTTTGGCCGGACGGCCAGCTCTAGGAAGGGTTCTGGTCGTCCCAAACGTCTTCCATTTGAGGATTATGGAGGCCACTGTGTTCTTAGGAACCTTAAGTGCAGCAGAAATCTTTTTGTAACCTTGGCCAGATCTATGCCTTGCCACAATTCTGTCTCTGAGCTCTTCAGGCAGTTCCTTTGACCTCATGATTCTCATTTGCTCTGACATACATTGTGATCTGGAAGGTCTTATATAGACAGGTGTGTGGCTTTCCTAATCAAGTCCAATCAGTATAATCAAACACAGCTGGACTCAAATGAAGGTGTAGAACCATCTCAAGGATGATCAGAAGAAATGGAAAGCACCTGAGTTAAATATATGAGTGTCACAGCAAAGGGTCTGAATACTTAGGACCATGTGATATTTCAGTTTTTTTTTTTTTAATAAATCTGCAACAATGTCAACAATTCTGTGTTTTTCTGTCAGTATGGGGTGCTATGTGTACATTCACGAGGAAGAAGAATGAACTTAAATGATTTTAGCAAATGGCTGCAATATAACAAAGAGTGAAAAATTTAAGGGGGTCTGAATACTTTCCGTACCCACTGTATGTGGCAAGTACAGTATCACAGTACATATAAAATAATATGCAAAGTGGTTGGAGGGAAGCAGAATGGCAAAGATGTTTTTTTTTACAAATTATGTGAGCAGACTGCATTTCTTCTTTAATTTTAGGAAGCTCCCACACAGAGGCAGGCAAAGTTTCACACTGGATTATTGCGCAGATTTGGAAGAAATACACAAAGCACATCAATACGATGTAAGAATACATGCCTTTTGTATTTAAACAATATTTGCTTATGCCAGTGTTTAGCTGGTTGGGACATGTAGTAAGAGTGGATGTAAGTAGAACACCAATGAAAGCCTTTTTTGCCAAGACCAAGTGAGCATACTCACCTTTTTGCTGGTGCTCTGCCTCACAGACTGTCCACTTTGTTAACTGACGCCCAGCATTATCTAACTCCTCCTTGTGAGTTTAGACTGTCATGGACACACCCCATGTGCTCACATTGGAATGCTGCAATGAATAGTACTAACATGTCAGAACGCGAGTCCCATCCTATGCAGCTGTAAGGACAGCCTACTGTTGACATTGGAGAAGAGAAAGAGGGGTCCACTTGTTATGATCATGTGGAATTCTCCTGTAATTTAGATATGTATGCTGGAAAGTGTGGGAAAAGGGAGGGTTTTAGAGAGGGGATGTGCATTGGACTTGAAAGCAGGAGTTGGGCTGGCTTTACATTTATCGAGGCCCAAGCTGTTCTCCAGTTGATAAATGCCTATACTTCCTTAATCTATTTTGTAGCTGAACACCTCGGTAATCTTTTTGTGGCTCTTTCGTCATAAAATGATGTATGAGGCAATTTTTATAATATTAATAACCAAAGTTCTACATTCTTTTCCTAGAAATGCTGTGTGTATGTGTGGCCATCATCAGACATAATGCACATGTAATTATTCCTTTGAGTTTTTACTTCAGTTTCATTTGAGTCTGAAATGCTTGATTTGAGGAAGATTGGAAAATATAAATGAAAAAAGGAGTCAACAAATTGGTATGAAAACGTGTTCTAAAGAAGGCCAAAGCAACACAAGAATTAAAGTTTCATGGAGTATCAACATCCATAATGGCACTTCACCTACAACCGTTGTAACTAAGATGCATTCTCTGCTCAGGGTGAAAAGGCGACACTGCATATACAGTTCATTAGTACTATGGGACATTCTTAATGACAAAATTGAAGAACCCTCTGTTAAATAAACAGGCAGCAGCACCACAAACAACCAGCAAAGGATATCTTGGTGCTCTTCATAGCAGGGCTGCAAAATATAAATATGATTTTAAACATACCCTCCACCATGGCCCTGTGCAGAAAGCCAAACTAACAGTTAACAATGTATGAGTTTTATAGGTACATTCTCTGATTGGTTAAAGATTACTATTTTGACTATTTATGTAACTGGACTAGAGCAATGAACAATCAACATGAACCTGTTTTCCAGGATCACACCTTAACAAAGCAACTACAGCTATTACATTCTGCTCTGCTTTTTTGTGAGGGTGCCCTAGAGCATGTCAATAGACACATTTCCAGAATAGCACTAATCTCCATTCACAAGTGCAAAATCTTGTGGCTAATAGCCTGGACAGCTGAAGCTGCCTGTAAAAGACGCCTTACATGTATGCCTTTAAGGAAGACGTCTGTTTGGGGAGGTGCTTGACTAATTTTTTTAAGATACCGCACGAGAGAAGGCTTTACTTCCACAGAAGATACAAAAACCCCCTTCTTCAGCAAAACAGTACCTAAGTGCTCTATCCAGGCTCCAACTTCCAAGCCCAAATTTAGCCATTACTTTTATATTAAAGCCCACCAATTCTTCCCCAACGCCCTTATCCTTTTGAAGATGCACCCTCACTCCTAAGAGTGGGAGGATGTCTGCTACAGTTTGTCTTTTATTGAATCATAGACATCCCGACATGTGGGTTCAATTGGTGGCTTCAAGGGGGTACAAAATAGACTTCAAAACTTCATATCCTTCCTCACTGCTTTCTTCTTTTAAATCAACCGAAGCCTGTCAGTCAAGTTTGCTAAATGCCCTGAACCATCTCTTTTCTCAGGGATTTGTTGTACCAGTACCCCAAAAAAAACAGGTTTAAAGGATTTTATTTTAACCTGTTCACAGTATCAAAGCCCAACAAGAGTATTCATCCTATTCTGGACTTAAAATATCTCAGCAAATTCCTTTAAATTCCGGAATTTCATATGGAATCCTCAAGCTTGGTATTTGGCTCTATGAGACAAAGGAAATACATGACATCCAAAGACAATCACAGACAACCTTCTCCTGAAGTACCCATCTCCCTTCCAGTTGTTGGCAAATGTCCTTCAGATGGTCCAGACTTTCAGGTGGGGTATTATAAGAATATGCTCTCTGGCCTTATATTCACCTGAAATACTTGGGTCTGGTCCTGGACACATCCCAAGCAAAGGTTTTCCTTCCAGAAAATACTTATCTAAGAGCTCATGCTCAGGAACTGAGGTCAAAGAGACATCCGTCAAAGAGACTACCCATGAATGTTTTAGGCCTCACGGTAGCCTCCTTCAAGACTGTATCATTGCCCCAATTTCATTCAAGACATCTCCAACACAACATCTTGTTGACCTGGAACAAGCATGCTCCTTCTCTCACGCTCCTGTTCAGCCCAGTCAAGCAAGGAACTATGTCGAAGCTTTGTGGATCTCCAGCCCTGCTTTATCAGTAGGGAAGTCTTTTCTTCCTTATTGCCAGAAAGTAATAGCAGCATATGCCGGTCTTTTAGGCTGGAGAGTGTTCCAGTTCCTCACGGTCCAGGGAACATGATCACCCATGGAAGCCAGCTCTGTCTCAATATCCTCGAGTTTAGAGCAATTTGGATGGTTCTGCAACACTGGACCCCCCCCCCTTTCTATGTAGGTGCAGTCAGGGAATGCCACAGTTGTCTTACATGAAGCACTAAGGGGGTACCAGGAGCCTTACAGACTTGAAGGAAGAAAACCTTATAACCTCATGGAAGGAAATTCACTGTCCAGGGATCTGTGGTACAGCTGATCTATGCCTTCCCTTTGGTGTCAATTTTGCTTGATCTACTCACAAAGTTACAGCAAGAGAGGAAATGGTAATTCTCATTGCATCAAACTGGCCCAGAAGAACCTAGTACACAAACATACTCAGACTTTTAGCAGATGACCCATGGCCTCTTGCCAACAGGCCAGGAACTGCTGTCTCGGGACCCTCAATTCCATCCTGTTTCTCAGTCTCTGGCTTTAGCTGCATGGCAGTTGAAGCCCAGGTAAAAGATACAGGAGTCTGTTTTTACTTCTTCGCTTAAAGCAAGAAAAGCCACTTTCAGGAAGAGCTACTATTGTATCTGGAAATCCTTTTTTTACCTAGCATGAACACAGACACTATAATCCCAGAAATTACTCTGTGCCTCACATTCTGGCCTTCCTACAATCAGGTCTTGACCAGGATATGACTCTAAACACTCTAAAAGGACAGGACTCCTGGACTTTTATTCAAGAAGTATCTTGCATTAAGCTCCCATTGCCACACCCTGGACATCCTTAGGATCTCAACTTGGTTTTCTCTATCCTGCAGAAACCACCCCATCAGGGATACTTCTTTAGATGTTCTCTTCTTTAAGTAGCCTTACTGGCTTGTCAGGCATGTCTCTGAGTTGGTAGCTGCCTCTTGTAAGTAGTCGTTCCTCATACTGCACTTGTATGTACTAGATTTTTACTTATTGTTTATTCATTGTTTAATAAATTGATATTTTTTTTATAAACGTGTTATGCCTCATTTGAAGTCCAATGGGAAAATGTTCTGACTAATACTGCACAAAGACAAGGTCTTTGCCCAAGACCATCCTTTCTTCCCAAGGTGTTATCAGTCTTCCACCTCAATGAGAACACAGTCCTACAATCCTTATGCTCTGCTACAAAAGCATCTAAAAGAAATCCCTCTTTTTTGCCTGCCATAATCAGAGCCATTGATGTCTACCTCAAAGCTACAGCTTCAATCAGACAGATGGATTCACTATTTGTTCTGTTCTCAGGATCTCGCAACAAGTCAAACTGCTTCCAAGTCCTTCATAATGAGACGGATAAGAAATCAAATTGCTAGACCTTACGCTCCTTAAAGAGGTTGTAAACCCTCTCTTAGAACTTGTACCTATAGGTAAGCCTTTAATAAGGCTTATGATGTCATCGCGCCACCGGCCAATCAGGTGGCCGGAGGATGCAAACCAGGAAGCAGGACGTCCAAACACGTCGGCTGTCCTGTCGCTGAGCAGGCAGCACTGCAGGGGGTTTCGTTCTAAGGTAAGTATCATAATGAGCTAGTATGCGATGCATATTAGCTCATTATGCCTTTGTCTTACATGATTTTTTTTCTTTTTTTTGGGGGGGACAACTCTCCTCTTGCAGGTTTACGTGCCCATTCAACAAAATCAGTGGGAGTTTCCTGAGCATTTTGGCACCAAGCTTCTGTATCTCAGCTGTTTAAGGTGGATGTTCAATCTGCAGCATTTGACCACAAGGTTCTGGCTGTAGCACTCTGAAGTTGGGTCTTTTTGACCCTTGTTGTAGTTGGGCCTGTTGGCACAGTACTTTTTGCCTAGTTGTTACCCATCCTTCCTATTCAATGCTTGGGGATGTCCCTGGGTCTATGAATACTTTGCCTGTGTCCTGTACTGTACAAAAAAAAAGGAATTTATGACATGTAAATTCCATATCTTGGAGTACAGTACTGGACGCAGGCCACTCTTCTTTCCATTCCTTTGCTTACTATTTGCTTTGCTTAAAAACTAAGGATATACAGAGTGGGGTTGGGTTATATGGGAGGCTCCTAGTGGACGTATCCTTAAAAGCTTTCCAATGCCCAATCACCTGAAGGTACAAGCCTATAACCCAGGGTCTAAAAATACATTGCCTGTGTCCTGTACTTTATGGAATATGGAATTTACAGATAAGTAAAAATTCCTCTTTTTTACATTGGTGGTCAGTGTAAAGAATTCTCTTTACGTTGGTGGCCGATGGGAAGAATACCTCTTACATTGGTAGTTAGTAGGAAGAATGCTCTTTACATTGGTGGTCAAGGGGAAGAATGCTCCTTACATCGGTGGTCAGTGGGAAGAATGTTTTTGACATTGGTGATCAGTAGAAAGAATGCTTTCCAAATTGGTGGTCAGTGGGTAGAATGTATAGATGGGAGCAAGAAAAAATCACTAATGCAAGGTAATCCAATCTCACTCACCCAGCGCTGTATAACAGAAAATCATATAGCACAAAAACCTTAAAGGCTGAAGCTGCTGCTATAAAAAACAAATATAAGTAACCAGGTGTAACCGATCTAGCCTAAACAGGTTAATCTGCTAGTGTCACAGATTAACCTGTTTAGGCTAGATCGGTTACACCTGGTTACTTATAGTGGGTAGAATGTGCCTTACATTGGTGGGCAGTGGAAAGAATGTTTTTTTTTTACATTAGTGATCAGTGGAAAGAATGTTTTTTTTTTACATTAGTGATCAGTGGAAAGAATGTTTTTTTTTTTTTTTACATTAGCGGTCAGTGGAAAGAATGCTTCTTACAGTGGTGGTCAGTGGAATAAATGCCTTTTACATTGATGGTAAGTGGAAAGAATTGCTAAGAAGGTCATTGGTATCACCTATGAACCCTTAGCCACCTCTGGAGGAACCCTAGGTTTGCATGGAACTGTTGATAAGAAATGCTGCTCTAGGACAAGACAAAGCCACAAGCAGTCTGTTTACTTCCAAGTCCATTTCAAATGATGCAATACATGCATTGCAAGAAGCCAGTTAAAAAAAAAAAAAATACCTTATGCTTTCAGGACTCCTATATATTCCTCAAAAAATTCTGACATTATACTGACACTCACTGTCAGAAGAAGAACTCAAGATAAAATGCATTCAACTTATTACCAGCCCACTCTGTAAATAAACTGGTCTGAGATAGAATATAGAATACATTCTGTATAAAGAAAGGCCATTTTATATAGTGTATATACATTTCAGGTCTATTTAGCACATTCAAACCTTATGCCAATGATCAATAGTAGATTTACTGTAAGTTAGATTTAAATTTTCCTTCTACACGGTGACAGGGAATTTTTAACCTGCTAAAGTCACTGAGAAATTCCAGGGCATGTCAATGTGTAAAGCTGGAAAAGCTGATATAAGCCAACATCTAATCCAAAAATAAACTTTCTCTGCGAGCCAGAACATCAACCCAATCAATAGTGAAGCCTGGAGAATGTGGAATGTTAGTGGGGGTAGGCTAAGTAAGCATTCTTGACCTGTGGTCAACATATTAACCTATGCTTTCACATTACACTATTAAAGGTCATTTTTTCCAAAGTTCTAAAATTGTAGATACTTTGCTATACTGTCTTGCCAAACAGTTTATAGGATTACTGGCAAAAAAGATGACTATATTTTTAATAATCATGTTATATAATATGGTGGTTCTATTGGTAAATTTGCCTTGGCAAAGTAAAGTCCTGGTTTGGATTCCAGCTAAACCTATCTGTGCTTCAGTTTATATGTTATCTCTGCTTTAATGAGTTTCACCTGTGTCTTCTGTGTAACTTAGTCCAGTGGAGGAGATGAGAGGGTGAGGGAGTACTGCTTAGAGCTAAAGGCTTGCAGGTAGGGAAGGTCAGCTAATATGGAAGAGGCTCTAGGCTACCTCTAACATTTGTAGAGAAAAAAAAACATATTGCTATCATTATGGCTGAAAGTAGAAGTGGAGTAAGAAGGCAAATATTTTTTGAAAAATAGGACAAACATATATAAAATAGCAGAATATGTACAGTATGTGTAAACTGGTTCAATAGCATAATTACTCACTCCTATAAAAAAAAAGCATGCATAAAAGCATACGTTTTAGGTTGTGCGGTAATTTTAGGAAACTGGAACGTCTTATAAATTCCGCAATTTTTTTTCTGAATAAATACCTAGAATCTAGAATTTCTCCCATGGGTTTGAGAATAGTGAAAACTTGCTCCTTCTTGGACTCAGAAAATTCCAAAGAATGGAGAAACATTGCAAAATTTTGTACATCTACATGGATCAGTATACTTGCCAAACATAGATCAGCCAGGCATGAGCAACTGATCCATCAAGTACAAATATTATCCCAAAAAATAAAGACATAGCTTCTAGTGTCCCCTTGTCTTGGTTGGATATATTAAAGAGGAACGCAAAAAGACAAGAGGACGAATTTATAAAAAATAAATTAGGAACATTTAGAGGAGATCTTAACGACTGCACCCATAACAGGGTGTTCATCTGGATAGACATATTTACATCTCCTCCTCCTCCTCCCCATTCTCATTCCCATTCCCCCTCTCCTTCCTCCACCCCTTTCTGTTAAAAAACCTTTTCCACCTCGATACAGTAAAAATAATTCTCAAAAAAAAAAAAACAATCACCAAAGAAATTGGTTCAAATCTAAATATGTTTTACAACAGGTCGACCATGGGCACAAAAATACCCATACTTCATAATACACAGCCTTCATGACTGTTCAGGCCATTCAGAAAAATACAGTTTTAGGGACTCCACATGTTTCACCGTTTCAATATAATAGCTTAGATATCACTAATGCTGCACAAAGCCCAATAACGTCTCTGTCTATTACTCCCAAAGTACCAAACACGTCTACCAGTACTTTCAATATACCTATACCAGAGCATAGTAGAACAGACACCAACAGCAAAGAACATAATTCTAAGATCCCTTTGGCTACATTACTAGAAGCACCCAGACTGTGTCTCTAAAGGCCCCTGTCACCTGCATACCTGAAACACATAGTGAGACATCTCTTCTTTGCCAGTCTCCACCCAACCCTGAACAACAAACATTGTCATCAAAGTCTTTTTTATTGATAAACCCCTCTCCAGCTGTATCACTAAAAAGAAAACACATCGGAGAGGCTGCAGAGGGGGGAAGAGGAAGCAAATACAAGCTTCAACAATCCAAAGATCCAGAAACTGTAAAAATCTTTAATTTATCCACCCATGTCCTCTCCTCAACCTAAATTTCTGTATTGAGTAGAAGGCCTGTTGGTTAAGGATCTAAACAAATAAATACATCAGAAATCTTACATTAAAAAGGCTTTTTCACATAAAAAGTATGAAGAGGGAAGTCCCCAATACCACACAAGACAACACATCTTGTCAGGAAGCAGATCCTAAGGAATTTGATTTTGAGGCTGACATCATGTATCCTTTGGAGCAGCTTGACCATGATGAATCTCAAATTCATCTCAAATTATTCACCCAACATTTGCACACCTCCCCCCCCCCCCCCCGTTTTACACTCCAGCTTAATACCTAGATCAGTCTTTTATCCATTCCAAGCCAAGGGTCCCTTCTTTTCTACATTTTTTAACAGAAATTACTATACTCTAATCTTTAAAAACTATGCCAGCTACCATCCACCAATGAATCTAATCTTGGTTATCTTACATCTTAGGAACATGCAGCACTAAGATCCCTTATGCATAACAATAATGATAATTACAAAAAATGCTAATAAAGGCGGAGGTATTGTCATTCAAGATCATGCTCATTATATCAGTGAAGCAAAAAGATTACTTTCTGACTCATCCACTTATATAAAATTAGCCAAAGATCCTCTTCCAGAGTACAAAATAGATTTAAATATCATTACCCGACATACTATTAACGAGAAAATCTTGAATTTCTATCGGACACCTTACTTTTATAACATTCCAAAAATTCACAAAAATTAGACAACCCCCCCTAGAAGGCCAATAATTGCAGCAATGGATAGTATCACTTCTGGCCTATCCAAATATATTGATTGATTCCTACAACCATTAGCACAAGGGCTCCAATCCTATATCAGAGATGGAGCTCATCTATTAGAATTGTTACTCCCATAACAATGGGAAGAAAATTACATTTGGGTATCTTTGGACGTAAGTTAATTTTATACGTCCATACCTCATGACTTTTGTATTGCAGCACTTAATCACTTTTTATCTAATGACCCATATATGAGCCATGGACAAGCTGATTTCATTCTAGAATGTACTAAATTTTGCCTGACTATTTTAGCTTTGATGATCAGTTTTATTTTCAGATAAAAGAGACAGCAATGGACGCACCCTCATATGTGAATTTAGCTATGAGATTATGGGAAACAAATTATATATAGCATAACAATCCTTATCTAAGGTATCTAATATTCTATGGCAGATATATAGATGATATCCTGATCATATGGAAAAGTTACAATAATATTGTTCTTGATTTTGTCAAACCTTGTAATGACAACCCATATGGGTTGTCATTCACCTATGTTAGTGATCTACACCAACTAGCATTTCTCAATTTAGAACTGTGTCATATTGCTGATTAAATCCATGCTAAAAACTACTATAAACCAATAGCTGGTAACTTCCCAATACACTATCCAATACACTATAAAAGTTGTTATTATGGGAAATGGACTAAAAATATATCCAAGGGACAGTTTGGTCGACTCAGACGGAACTGTACAAGAACATCTGATTACCAAGAACAAAGTATTTTCCTAAAAAAAACTAAAAGACAAAGCGTACCCTGATTCTTTAATAGACCAGGCTTAAACATTCTGATTAAATGATAATCCCCCTAACAGCAAAAAAGAGGTCTTTGATCAATCAGCACGATTCATCACAAGGTTCCATCAAGATCACAGGCAAATGGAACTTATTCTGAAAAAAACATTGGCCTATACTACTTCAAGACCCTCATCTTAAGCCCCTCCTTCCTAAAAAAATCCCATGTAAAGGAAAAGAAAAGCGCTAGTCTTAAAAAGATAAAATCACTTTTTTTTTTCTTTTTACCTCCCCCTACCCTCCTCTCTCCTCTCTCCTCTTCACCCCTGGCTGTACCACACCCACTCTTGACACACATTCCTTTCCCTCCTTGAGAATGATTCCATCCTTTGGAGTTTTCCTCTACCACTCCAGGTCTTGTCCCCACCAGCCTCCCCCTTAATAACTCATGTGATGAAATGGTCTCCTTATTACCATGTGGACCACTCCTATAGTACATAACCGAGCCTCAGATCGGATGTTGGCCACGTTACTCTCTCTAAGGAACAATTTCCGATACACCACCCACAATATGTTTACATTCACTTTTCTTACCACACAGAATTGTTTGGTTATCAACCTTCTCAGCATGTGGTTTACCTATGACACTAAAACCCTCTGTCTATGTTTATTAGAAGATTTTATTATGGTTACTAGCTTATTTACTGATACATCTGTAAACTGTTTACAGCCTGTACCTTTGTTTTGATGATATTGTGTTGCAATGCACTTCTTTGGATAAAATAAAATATTTGAACAAGTAGAAAAAAAATTAAATAAATTGCACCAAGTAAACTGAAACCTAGTGTTAAGACTCCCTGTCCTAAACTTTGTCTTATACGTTTTCAAGGCATGTTTCAATGTAAAAAATCTCTCTGCAAAACATGTTCCTTTGTCCAACATGGTAAAAAACATTTTACTACTAAAGGGAAAACCTACAAGTTGGAAGATTTTTATAACTGTTCCTCTAACCACGTTGTGTATTGCCTCAATTGTCCTTGTAACCTATTTTATGTAGGACGCACTATATGGCCTCTTTGAAAAAGGTTTGGAGAGCACCAGAGATGGATGCTGAGAGATTTTGTAAGCTCTGTGAACGCAAAACATTTTGGATATATATTCCCTGGACACCCTCTCGCCTGGGGGACTCAATGAAGAACTAGAAATATCTACTATACTATGAATGCATCATTTAGTAACTTATCGTTATCATTTTTTCCTTTCTTATAGGTGACTACACCAATTTTTCTTTATATAGTGGGATATAAAAGATGGCGAGGGTGGTGGGAGGTCCCATATAGGTGTAAGTAATTATGCTTATTTTATATATGTTTGTCTTATTTTTCAAAATATGTTTGCCTTCTTACTTCACTGCTACCTTCAGCTATAATGATAGCAATATGGTTTTCACTCCCCCCCCCCCACCCCTTCCTAACTACAGTAATATTATTAGTAATATATCTACATAATCAGATATTAGGACAATAGTTTTAAATGTGCATTATCCGGGGTGGCAAACTTAATGCACAAGTTAAAAATTGTGTCATGTCCTCATGAGAATTGTTTGGAAGGGTATGTGGAAAAACATGGACTTTATAGGCACATATATAGAAAAAAATACCAGAATTTATTGATACATATTAAAATATGAGCTTTGATAGAGAGGTATACAATGTACGGTTAACAGCAAACACACACACACACATCATAGGTTGAACTGGCTGGACTGGTGTCTTTTTTCAACCTCACTAACTAGGTAACTATAATAACCCTGGTCATATGACCAATTCCCCTAAGGGGATAATGATAAATACTAGAAGCCCCTCAGGGGATATCGGCACGACCATGGTACTAAGTGGTGGTGGATCAGATGTTAGCTCAGCATGTTTCCCGAAGTCGCTTCTTCAGGAGTATTTCTCACCACTATGGGTAATAAAAAAGTTCAATCAATGTAATGAAACAAAATACAGCATAAATATTGAAACATCTGATATCTTATGACGGTAACAAAAAAGGTACCACAAACCATATTGGGCTGCCAGTACATTAAGCTAGGCAACAAATGGATAAGGCAGGCCACAAATGGGGGAGACGTGGGGACACATATGATAAAGCTGTAAGTAGTAAACTACTATAAAGTCTGAAATTGATGGTAATACTGGCGTTAAGTTTATGGATAACCCCAAGTAAATTTGAAAAAATATATTATATTCAAATAAAATCCCCCCTCTTTTTCTACCTAGGGGTAATACAATGCCCCTATACCTTAGCATGTGTTTTCAGTCTATTATGATACACCTGATATGATAATTCGCCATATCCTTATCCTGTTGGATCCATTTTCTTTGCACTGACCATCTCCTTTTACCAGCCTTCTACTATTTCAGGTATGCTATCCTCTTTTCATCATTTGAATATAATATATTTTTTCAAATTTAGAGACCGCTGCCCAAGCAGACCATCCTCAGCCTGGAAGGTAAGGGGGGTGGTAAGCAATGAAGATATGGAGGAAAAAAGAGAGCCATGTCACTAACAGGCAGCCCTCCCAGGTCATCAAGATCATCCATATCAAAACACATGGAATGATCAAGCCATGCATCCAGACATAGGTACTTAAGAAGAAGTCAGTCTAGGTCCTCCTCCCGCCACCGCCGCCCTCGTCAAGCAAGGTCATTGTCGTCTCATCACCGTTCTTCACCCTGTGGTCACCACTCCCGCCCGGGAGATAATATTGCTGGGAATGTGGGGCACCAGCACTTCCACAAAAACTTGCCTGTCACTCATGCCTGGAAGAGGGAACAAGGGAAAAGGAAGCAGATGTCTGAGAGGTGATGGATCTGATCAGGGAATCCGTCAGAGAATCAATCGTGGAGGTGTCAACTCCTGATTTAGGAAAAGCAGCTCAGAGAACTGCTGCTTAGGCCCCCCCCCCCCCCGCATCCCACAAGGATTTAGATAGCTCATTGGAGAGTGAGGATGCAGAGGGTGTTACAAGATTCGACTTCTTCCTGGTTGAACCATTTGCCAAATCAGCTAAGGAGGCGATGTGTTGGGAGGCGGAAGAAACACCTCGCAAGCTCAGAAGATATTTCCCAAACCTTAAGATGGAGCCTGAGGTTTTACCCTTAATTGACAAGCTGGATGAGCTTGTACAGGATAAATGGCAAAAGAAGGACAAGAAGATAAAACTCAAAAGTACACTGGCTAAATTGTACCCTTTGAGGGAGCCCAAGGTGAATCCATTAACTTCTGCTTCAGTCGTTGACGTATCCTTGATGCATTTAGCCAGACATGTAATACTACTGATATAGGATGCAGTTACGGAGATGTATTAGATCGTAAAATAGATCTTGACCTGAAATGTACATACACAGCAGCAGGTGGTGCCTGCAGACTGGCCCTTACAATGGCTGACGTAGGGAAGGAAGTATCCAGCTGGACATCAAACATTGAAATATCCCTAGTGGAAGGAACGGATGAAGAGAAGATAATATCATCTCTTCAGGAGCTTAGATTTGCCGGGGATTTTGTAGCAGAAGCATCTGTGGACGTGATTAGACCATCTGCGAGGGCAATGCTATCTTCAGTCCTTGATAGAAGGGCTCTATGGTTGAAGCCCTGGGCGGCGTATGCTGCATCAAAGACCAATTGGTGCATAATACCTTATGATGGTGTTAACCTATTTGGCTCCAAGCTTGATACAGCCATCTCCAAGGTGACCAGCGGCAAGTCAGGCCTGATTCCATCAATTAGGAGATGATGACCACGAGGGGGGTCAGTCTTACAGACGAAACCTTCCAGGTAAGTACAGGGAAGCAAGATCCTACAGATCAGGAAGGGAGATTAAAAGAAACTGGAAAAGAGGTCAATCTTCCTTTTTAGGGGTCCAGAAACCGAAGGCGTCCTCGGCAGGGGACCAGCAGAAGTCCTTTTGAGGGTGCGTCCTTCTAGCCTGTGTCAGTTGGAGCCAGGCTCAGGCTTTATGCACAGGTATGGGAGGACCACGTAGCAGATTCCTGGGTAGTTTCCACCATTTTGATGGGTCATCTGTGGCGGTTCAAGGGGAACTTCCCAAGCAACCATTTTCAAGTGACCAGATTTCCTGCAGACCTGGGGAAGAAAAAAATTCTAACCAAATACGTCTTGCAGCTACTTCAGAATCGGGCAATAACCGAGATTCTATTCTCTCAATGAGGGAAGGGGTTCTATTCCTCCTTGTTCCTGGTAAAAAATAAAACTGGGGACCTTCAACCAGTATTAGATCTGAGGGTTCTCAACAGAAGAATACATTTTGAACCCTTCAAGATGGAAAGTCTTCAGTCTATCCTGCTTGCAATAAATCTAGGAGACTGGATGCTGTTCATAGATTTATCAGATTCATATCTTCACATGCCCATTTATCCAGCTTTCCAAAAATACCTCAGCTTTGCCATCAATCACTAACATTTTCAGTTTCTAAGCCTGTCCTTCGGCATATCCACAGCTCCCAGAACTTTTACAAAAATCTTACTGCCAGTAATTGCACTCTTGCGAGAAAGGGGACTGAGAGTCCATCAATATCTGGACAACATACTCCTCCTGGCCAGCAACAAGAGTACCCTTCTTTAACATTGGAAGTTGTTGATTTACACTCTCCAATACTTCGGGTGGCTGATAAATTAGGAGAAGAGCAGCCTACGCCCTACTCAGAGGATGGTCTTCCTGGGTGCTCTGCTGGACACCCAAGCCAACGTAGTGCAGCTGCCGCAGGAAAAAGTGGGCCCACTAGTCCACAAAGTGAAACGGGCTCTGGGGGCAACTTCCTTGCCTGCCAGGACTTGCCTCAGCCTTTTGGTTTAGATGACTGCTACATTTCCAATGATTCCGTAGGCTCAGTGGCACACAAGAGCACTCCAGAATGTATTTCTCACACAGTGGGATGGTGGACAATGTATCAATCCATTATCATCCCCAACAAGGTGAAACAATTACTGGAGTGGTGGACTCAGGTCCGCAACTTGATGAAGCATCGTCTGATTGTTTCAGTGCAACCAGAGGTAGTTACATCATATGCCAGTCTGGAAGGCTGGGGGCACATTTCCAGGATCAGGCAGCCCAGGGACGCTGGGCATTCAGAGCCCAGGGGCTAGTTTCAAATTGTCTTGGAGCTCAGAGCAGCTTTCCAAGCCCTGCTAACCTTTGGCTCTTCATTGAAAGGGAAGAGCGTACTCCTGCGTCTGGACAACAGAGTCACAGTAGCGCATATCCAGAGGCAGGGGGGTACTGGGAGTCCCACGCTACTGGAGGAGGTCCCGCCTATCCTGAACTGGGCCCAAATACATCTGGCAGATCTAAGATCAGTTTATGTGCCAGCTACGGAGAATCATTTAGCCGATTCTCTGAGCCAGAATTTCTTGTCAAACAACGAGTGGGCGGCTACTCCGGCAAACACCAATGCCAAATATTCCTAGCGAGAGTGCCATACCCCTTGGCGGAGGGAGTAGACTGCCTTTACCACCCATGGAGGTTCAGCCTGGGATACATATTTCCCCCAATACCGCTAATCTTCTGGCCAGGCTTAGAGGATCCACAAACATTGTGATAGCGGTAATTCCATTCTGCCCATTGAGGCCATGGTTCACGACCCTACTGCAGCTCAGCATGGAGGATCCCATACCGCTTGTATTAACCTCGGATCTTCTGTCTCAGGGGCAGTTCCTGCACCCAGCACCGGAGAGGCTACAGCTTATGGCCTGGAAGCTGAAAGGCAAAGGTTCCTAAAACATGGCTGTTCTTGGGAGGTGGTAGAGGCTCGGCTCCAAGCCAGAAAAAACACCACAAACAGCCCCTACAGGAAGATATGGCAAAACTTCCTCTCGGTTGCCCAACAGCAGTCTTGGGATCTATCATCTCCTGAGGTGGCACAGATTCTTCAGTTTCTTCAGACGGGACTCAATAAAGGTCTACGTGCAAGTACCCTAAAGGTCCAAGTCTCAGCACTCTCTGCTATGACAGGAATAAGGTGGGTTGTGAATCCCCTCGTCATTCTGTTCATAAAAGCATTCTAAAAATTAGACCGCCCAGGAAGCCCATATTTCCCACTTGGGATTTGTCAATAGTTTTGGAGGCCTTATCACATTTCTCTTTTTATCCATTGGAGTCAGCCTCATTGTGGGACTTAACTTTGAAGGTGTGCTTCCTTATTGCCATAACAGGGTAATTATGAGACCCTCTGACCTTTTCATTCCTAAGGTAGCCACTTCCTTTCACTTTAATCAAGAAATTATTCTGCCATTGTTTCTTAGCTAAGAAGGAACGTTACACCCATTGGATGCTGGGCAAAGCATCAAGGCTTATCTGGCAGCCACCAATTAGTTTAGGAAGTCAGACAATCTCCTGGTAATACCTCGCAGCCCTAAATTTATGTAGTAAAATACTTGCCTGTTTTTTGCTTAATTCTTAAGGAGAGCTCAATTATAGTAATGTAAAATTGGCCAGCAGCAGAACATTTTGAATGAGGGAAATTAAATAGATGATCGCAAACAGCAGGACAATTTTAAATAACAAGACTAGTCCAAATTTAATAAAGACAAGGGTTACAGGCTAAGGTTTAACTACAAGAAATAAGATACTGCAGAGTATACAGCATGCACATGAGCGTTTACTTAGCATCTCTGAATTCCCTTACTTCTTGCAGGAAAAAAGCTGCTTAAAAAAAAGCAGTAAAAGCACATGTGTTAACAAGCGTTCATGTGTGTTTACGGATGTTCATGTGTATGTACGCTACTGCATTCTATTGGCTAGAATATGAATTGATTCAAATCATTAGAATACATTTACACACAAATGTGCATACATGCGCCTAGCAGTTAGGCACTTTTTTGCGCTTTCTGCAAATTTTGCTGCCCAAAACCTCCTCTGATGTTTTTATTTTCTGCCTGTAAACGCTCCTATTCTAATACACCTATAAATGCCTAGGCATGCGTAGACACATAAGCTAACATAGGGGTGCGTTTACAGTCAGAAAACGAAAACACACCAAATGCCTGTAAAAGCAGCATTTTCTTAAGCCCAATGTGCATTAGCCCTAAAAATGTCCAGTAGCAGGAGTGTTTTAAATGGGCATAATGGGACTTACAGGTGTCTGTCAAACTTTTATCTATGGGGATGGGGGCACAGTGAATGGGTGTGATATAATGTGAGGGGGTTTGGGTGCACACTGTTCTTCACTTACCTTTTTGTACTTTAAACAATGCAGAAGTGTGCTGTGAACAAAAAGGAAGTTCCAAGAAGAGAAGACCAGTAACAAGCGAATTCTCCACTGAGAGCATTCCAAACGTATAAAAAGCCCTATCAACATATAATAAAATTGAAAAGAACCCATGAAGAAATTAAAACCCTGAAATAACACCTCTGAAACAAAAGCTCACTTTTTTAAAGGGAAACCTGCCAAAAAAATGCAGTTTTCCCCTAAATGAAATCCCCATCAACATAAAAAACAATATATCCCCTAAATAAGGTAAAACCCCTATTGACCAACCACTGAAACAGGAGCCCATTCCTTACAAAGAAGCCATGCAGCAAAAAAAAAAAGTTTGATGTATACAGGACAACTACACAATGTGAGTGCTGACTGCAAGTTAACCACAAAATAAAATTAAAGACAAAAAAAGCCCCAAATAATGACCAAAAGTGAGGCAAAAAAGGGTTTATTGCACAAAGAGCTAGAAATCATAATTAAAGTACAGTTTCCTAACTGACCTTAATGTCTTCTTATGCAGTTTGTCATCTCTCCCTATTTTGCCCTGCACTAGCTTCCAGTTCACTGATATTATGGCTGTTTTGTACCCCCCTTTTAAAGTGAGGGCGCTGGCTTAACCAATATCTTCTCTATTGGCACTTTTAGGCCTGTTGGCTATAGTTCAAAGGCTTTACAGTGTACCGTATTATGATTTAAAAACATTATACAGGTTGAATCTGCAGATACATTTGCTGGGACTGCAAATTTCGAACCTGCTGGATTTGCAGCAAACCCGAACATCATCCCTGTTGGGGACATAAGTGATCCACCAGCTTAGAAATCCTGCCCTCTTTGCTATTGTATTGCCCTGGATAAACTGGGATGGACAGCATCCTCCAATATCCTGCCTCTAAATTCAGTTAAACTGGTAAGCTTGACAGGGCCAAGTATGCACATGTTTTACTAATGCTTTGAAGATTTTTTTTACTTAAGGCTGAGTTCACACATAATACGGATGCAGCTCACAGCAGGGGTCTGGTGCGTCCCTGTTCTCCGCTTCAGAGACGAGCCAGGCCAGAATTTTTGCCTGAATTCAGACCTGAAAATGAGCCAAAGACGCACAGGACCCCTGTGCAATCTGCTCTGCAGCTGCCACGGAGATGGGTGAACTGGCTCCATTGAGAGCCGGGCACACTCTCCTGTCATGTGAATTGGATGCAGGGAAACCCACATCCAATTCACACTAGTTTAAACCCAGCCTTGTGGTAGGTTTGAACATACATCCATATCCAACTACACTATAAAGTCTATGACCAGTGTTTTAGTTCCACCAAAGAATGACCCTAGATTAGTTTAATAACAAAGGATGCTTTCAATGACAGAAGGGGTTGTTATCAATTATGCAGATTTTTTTTAATTCAAATCACTGGACCGATCTTCCACCTAAAAACTGTGTGATGGCTCCATATGTGTTGATTTCTGTCCCTCTGGTGAGTCACACCAATAACCCAACTGGCAAGACTCCACCAGTCAGTCTTCTGTCTGTGTCTAGCCTAACCACCAGCAGACCTGACCTAAAATAGCCTGAGAGAGCCAAAACTGCTTGTATTACTTATTAAAGTCATGCTAATAAAATATTTTACTACAATGTTATCTCTGTAGACTTAAGCTCTCAACTGAGATAACAGCAATGATTACCAAGAAAAGAAAAATCATTCATGTTTAAAATGAATATCATATGTACATTGGTCATGATGGTTCTGTACAGTTAAACATCATTCATAAACAGAAAACTGTTAGACATGTTGTACTGAACAAGACTCCACACATATCGAAATGTTACTGAGATTGTTCTAATCTTTTTATATATACAATTCCCATAATTAATTGCAGGTTACAATAAAAGCGCCTGTACTGGCTGCAGTGACTGACAACATGGGTTGATTTATTAAAGGAATCAACAGTGTTTATTTTGGAACATGAATGCTCACTGTGCAAAGTAAACGTTTACTTAGCATAAAGCGGTAATAAACCCCAAAATAAAAAATTGTTATATTGAAGCTTACCAATTCTTAGATGTGGTTTCTTTATTCGTTTTTTTTTTTTTATTTATTTATTTATTTTTATTCTATTTTATTATCACTAGGTGATCATGCCAGCAAGTCCAACCAGTGTTATTTTACAGCCTTCTGTTCAGCAAAATTGGCAGTTAGAGGGTTAAACAAATCATTTACCACTGACAGGGGGCCTTACAATAATCAGGTTTTTTAATTAATGTAAAACCTTTAACCGAAAAAAAATAAAAACTGTTGCTGTAACTGCTTAACCTCTTCAATACAGGGCACTTTCACCCCCTTCCTACCCAGGCCAATTTTCAGCTTTCAGCGCTGTCAAACTTTGAATAACAATTGTGCGGTCATGCTACACTGTACCCATATGACATTTTTATCATTTTTTTCACACAAATAGAGCTTTCTTTTGGTGGTATTTATTCACCCCTGGGTTTTTTATTTCTTAAACAAAAAAAAAAAGAAAAAAGACAGAACATTTTGAAAAAAAAAGTTTTTCTTATTTTCTGTGAGTAAATTTTGAAAATAAGTAATTTTTCTCCTTCACTGATGTGCACTGATGAGGCGGCACTGATGGGCACTGATAGGCTGCACTGATGGGCACTGATGAGGTGGCACTTATGGGCACTGATGAGGAGTTCCTAATATGCCGCACTGATAAGCACTGATAGGTGGCACTAATAGGCGGCATTGATGGGCACTGGTAGGCGGCACTGATGGGCACTGAAAGGCTGCACTGATGGGCACTGATATGCAGCATTGAGGGCGGCACTGATGGGCACTGATGGACAGCACTGATGAGCACTGACAGGCGGCACTGATGGACGGCACTGATGGACACTGATGGGCAGCACAGATGAGCAGGCACTGACTGACAACACTATGGGCACTGATTTTTGGCACTGTGGGTACTGATGGTGGACACTGAGAGCACTGTTTTTGCTGTTTTCTGTTATCAGGGCACTGATGATCAGCGAGGAGAGCCGATAAACGGCAATTCCTCATTTACATGTGACCGGCTGTGATTGGACACAGCCGATCACATGGGTAAAGAGCCAAGTCATTGGCTCTTTACCAAGATCGGGGTCGCGCCATGTCCTAGCAACATGGCGTGGCCAGGTACGCCACACTGCGTGCCCCCGTGGGCACGCGAGAGAGGCTTTTCTGGTGCGCCATCATATGACGCCGTCCCAGAACAATAGCCGCACCACTCCGCCGTCATTTGACGGTGGGCGGTGGGAAGTGGTTAAAAGTGTTAGCTGGAGTTCTGCTTTAATTTGTTCAGGTCCATTTACAGTGGATATAGAAAAGAATCCCCCCCTTTAAAATAGCCACATTTTGTTGCTTTGCAGCCTGAATTGAAGACGGACAAATTTTTTGTTTTATCCAGCTGTATTTACTCAGTGCAGTTTACAACATCTAAGTGAAAGATATAACGCCAACATGTCAGAAAAAATTAAAAAAAAATGGTACAACACAGACCCTCCCTGAATCAGGACATCGCTCCAAACTGGATGAATGAGCCAAGAGGAAACTGGTTAGAGAGGCTACCAAGAGGCCTACAGCAACTTTGAAGCAGTTGCAGGAATTTATGACAAAGAGTGGTCATCGTGTGAATGTGACAACAATATCACAAATTCTCCACAAATGTGGCATGAATGGGAGGGTTGCAAGGAAAAAGCCACTCCAAGAAAGGCCACATGAATGCATGACTGAAGATTCTAGGGCCACATGGAAAAAGGTGTTATGGTCAGATGAAACTAAAATTCTTTTTTTTTGGCCTCAACACCAAACGATATGTCTGGTGGGAATCCAATACAGCTCACCATCCAAATAGCACTTTTCTTACAGTAAAACATTATTATACAGGATTTACATAGCGCCAACAGTTTGAGCTGTACTTTACAATATAAAGGGAGACAATACAGCGGCAATACAATTCAATACTAGAGGGTTAGGAGGGCCCTGATCATGCGAGCTTACAATCTATTAGGGAGGGACTTGGGGAGTAAAAGGTAATAACTGTGAGTGATGAACTGATGGGAGAAATAGAAGATTTGGTTATTAGCTGAAGGCAGGATAGGCTTCAAGGAAGACATGAGTCTTCAGAGATCGCCTAAAAGTGGACAGAGTATGAGGTAGCCGGACAGATTGGGGTAGTGAGTTTCAGAAAATAGGAGAGACTTTGGAGAAGTCCTGGAGATGAGCATGGGAGGAGAAGGGAAGGGAGCTAGAGAGCAGAAGGTCTTGGGAGGAGCGGAGAGGATGGTTTAGGTGATTTTTGGAGACAAGATTGGTGATGTAGCTTGGGGCAGAGCTGTAAATGGCTTTGTATGTTATTGTTAGTGTTTTTAATTTTATTTGTTGGGCAATTGGAAGCCAGTGGAGGGATATGCAGAGTAGGGTGGACATTGAATGGTTGGTAAGGTGGATGAGTCTGGCAGCAGCATTCATGACAGACTAAAGAGGGTACAGCCTGTGGAGAGGTAGGCCAATGAGGTTGGAGTTTCAATAGTCAAGGCTCTAGATAAAAAGGGAGTGAATAATTTGCTTAGTGGTTTCAACAGGTAAAAAGGGGCATATTTTGGAGATGTTATGATGGTGAAGTTTGCACGATTTGAACAGTGATTAGATTTGGGGATGAAAGGACAGGTCAGAGTCCAGGATTACACCTAGCACCGTGGCATGAAAGGAGGGACTAATGGGGAATTCAGGGGAGACGGCACAGGCAGGAGGAAATATTTTGAGCTCAGTTTTAGAAAGATTGACTTTGAGGAAGTGGTGTGACATCCATGCTATGTCAGTTAGTAAGTTAGTAATGTGAGAAGAGACTGAATGAGTAGGTTTGAAATGGTAGGTTTGCAGTTGCGCAATACTATTTCCATTTTTGTATGATGGATTGAACAGTGCTCCATGAGATGTTCAAAGCTTGGGATATTTTTTCTATAACCTGACCCTGCTTTAAAATTCTCCACAATTTTATCCCTGACCTGTCCGGTTTGTTCCTTGGCCTTCATGATGCGGTTTGTTCACTAAGGTTCTTTAACAAACCTCTAAGGGCTTTACAGAAGAGCTATATTTAAACTGAAATTAAATTACACACAGGTGGACTCTATTTACTAATTAGGTGACTTCTGAAGGCAATTGATTGCACTAAATTTTAGTTAGGAGTAACAGAGTAAATGAGGCTAAATACAAAGGCACACCACACTTTTCACATATTTATTTGTAAAAAAAAATTTGAAAACCATTTATCATTTTCCTCCACATCACAATTATGTGCCACTTTGTGTTGGTTTATCACATAAAATTCCAATGAAATATATTTACGTTTTTCGTTGTAACGTGATAAAATAAGGAAAATGTCAAGGGGTATGAAAACTTTTTCAAGGCACTGTAGATTTGTGTGTCATCGGCATTGAGATGGTACTGGAAGCCATGGGAGTTTATCAAGTGACCAAAGGAGGAGGTATAGATGGAGAAGAAGATGGTCCAAGGACAAAACCTTGGGGGACCCCTACAGAAAGAGGAAGTGGAGAGGAGGAGATAGAGTTATAGATAATGCTGAAGGTAGGAGGAGAACCAGGAAAGAGCAGAGTCTTGAAGGCCAAGAGAGTGGTGTTTTCTGAGGAGGGGATAATCAAAAGTGTCAAAGGCAACAGGGAGGTCTAGTAGTATGAGTATGAAGTAGTGGCCATTGATTTTAGCATTTTGTAAATCATTAATTCGTTTTAGTAGGGTGGTTTCAGTGGAGTGCATTAAGAGAAAGCCAGAATGTAAGGGGTCAAGAAGTTTGTGGTCAGTGAGGTAGGAGCTCAGATGGTTGTAGACTAAGCACTCTAAAAGTTTTCATGTAAATGGGAGCAAGGAAATGGGTCTTAAATTGTTCAGGTTGGTGGGGTCCAGCAAGGCCTTTTTAAAAACTGGGGTAATCAGCGCAAGTTTTAGAGGGGAGGATAAGGGAGTAGAAAGGGAGAGATTGAAGATGTGAGAGCATAGGATAGAAGAAGAGGGTGACCGTTGTAGTTGTAAAGGAACAGGATCCAGGGGACAGGTGGTAAGTCGGGCTTCTGAGAAATCTTTGGTATTAGCAAGGTCAAAACAATAAAGTGTTGAGGGTGGTTTTGTACAGAGAACATTAAGTGGCATAGATGTCTGTGCAGTGGAGATGCCCCCACAAATGGCATCAGTCTTGTTTTTGAAGTGATTGGCTATCTCGTGAGCAGTGAGTTACGGGGTGCAGGTGGTGGTGGAGAAAGTACAGAGTAAAAAGTAGAGAAGAGACAATGAGGACTGGATGACAGAGTATTGAAGAGCATGACAATGTAGGCTTGCTTGGCAGCATGAAGGGAGGAATTGTATTTTAAGAAGGCGGATTTATATGGGGTGAATGCTTGCTGGGATTTGGTTTTACACCACAATCGCTCCAGCATGTGGCTATGTCTCTTAAGATTCATGGTGTCATCTGCCAAGGTTGTGGCCAGGGCCTGATACTTCGTGTAGTGAGAGGCGTAAGAGAGTGCAGTGTGAATGAAAGTGAACTGTTGTAGACAGAAGTGGCCAGATCAGGGGTGTGATGCTGTCATACAAGTGGTCACTTGCAGAGTAGAAAAGAAGGATTAAAGTAGTGAAGGTTTCTGTGGGTAATGGTAAACTCTAGATGTGCAAAGTTAGTGGAGACATATTCCAACAGACTAAAGGTTGTTAGTATTTTGTTGAACAAGCTTTTGCTTTAATGACACAAGGGTGTGATCCTTTTTTCTTTTTTTTTTTTTTTTTTTACATGTTGGTGTTATATCTTACACTCAGAGTAAATACAACTGAATAAAACAAAAACTGTGCCTGTCTTTACTTCTGGCTGCAAAGCAACAAAATGTGATTATTTTAGAGGCGGGTGATTTTTTTCTTTACCCACTGTAAATCTGCTAATGCTTCAAACACTACCATCTCCACAGACTGACAATGCTGTTGTCCAAGGTTATCCCCATTACTCCTCCACCCAGAGTGGGGGAACTCTAAGACTGGAAGTGTGTTACTGGCAGCATCACCAGGTGAATAAAAGAAGAAGAAAAAGGAAAACTAATATACACACAAATGCACATAAAAGGAAAACTAACATACACATGAATGCACATAACTCAACGTTAACATATTTTTATGAAGTACTGTAAAACATTCACCTTGAAAAAACAAACATTTATTTTCCAAAGGTATCTTTCCTTATTCCTGAAGGGAACCAACCCCCATATCCTAGTGAAGACTTTCATGCATGGACTAGTGATAGTGCACTGATGTTTGGTGTGTTTTGACAGATCAAAAAGGTCACACAAGGATCAGCAGGAGGTTGGGACACCTAGAAAATAACTGCAGGCATATATAATAAAATTCCCAGTCAATGGGATAAAGCAGCTGTCACACATTAAAGGGATGATATATTTTGCATACTTACCATGAACCAGCTTGGCACAATATCCCAACTATATATATGGATTTGTGATACCCGATTGGCCTCTGTGGAAGCTGTAAATCATTGTAGTAGCCCAAGCTACTAAAGGTAAAGCAGCTTCTGGGTGCTTTGCCTTTCTGCATAGTAACCACAGGGGTTTGCTTGCTTGGCTGGGCTTCCATTCAGAAACCCTTGCATTTTCCTCAATTAATGAAAAGCTTCTCTGATTGGACCAGGTGGCAATTGTAACATCACTGCCCCTGCTCTCCACCCCTTTCAATCAGAGAATGCTTTTCACTGATTGAAAAAAATTGCAAGGCATTCTCTGCAGAGTGGGCATGCCAAGTGAGTGGCCCCTTTGATTAATACACAGAAGGGCAGGCAGCATGGTACCTGGAAAATCATGACCAACACTGAAGTAGCTCAGTCTACTACAGTGACTTTCAGCTAACACAGACACTGAGTAGGTATCACATATGCATACTTACTGTATATTGTGCCAAGGTGGTCCAATGTCTGTATGCAAAATATATCATCATCCCTGGAGTTTAGCTGTAATCTAAATCTAAATCTGAACAACTTCTGGGAAACCCTGTCAGTAGCTGTTTTAAGTGAGACTAGAATAACCTGGCAAAGAAGAAGGTCTATACTTACCTATCCATAAAGTGGTAAGTTAAAATCCTGGTGTTGGGATTCGAACCTGTGACCAGCCACATCCCAGGCGGTAGCCCTGCTTACTAGGCTACCGTCCGCTCTGAACATTCCTCCCTGAACATTCCTCCCTGAACATTCCTCCCTGAACATTCTTCCCTGAAGCCTATTATTTCAACCTTAGTCTTGCCAAGCCTTGCTCATCACCCTTGATTCCCCACACCTGGTACTTCCCTATATAAGTCCAGCCCCTTGCACTCCAGTTTGCTGATTATTGAGCTCCTGAGCCTTGATCAAGCTACTCCTCACCTGCTGCTCTTATCTACTACCACAGATCCAACGCTGACCAGGAATTGACTACCGACTACTCTTCTGCTTTGTCCCTACCTACTGAACTGTTACCTCTGTTGCCGATCCGGATTGTCTGACCACGCTTACTGCTGCCCGCCCCGACCTTTGGCTCGTCTGACTTCTCTCTGGTTATCCCTTGTCTGCTCCTCTGCCTTCGGACCGAACCTACACTCTGCCTGGCTGGGTGATCCTGAGGACCGCGTCCTGGTGTTAGCTTGCAGCGCAGTCTATCCCCACCATCTGGGGCTCTAGTGAAAACCAGCTAGCACTTAGTTTCCGCACCTCAGGTGAACCCGTGTCCTCATCAGAGTATTACGCAGTGTCCATCCGGTATCCAGCACCTACTAACTGCCTGCGGTCTTTGCCACTGGGCTCCACTCCTACCTCCGGCCAGCAGTCCTCTGACTCAGGTGAGCCTGTAGGATTGTTACAGAATAATCAGCCCAACTATGGAGTCCGCAATGACCACTCTGTGTAGACAGGTCACTGAACTTCAAGAATTTGGTACTACGTATCAGGAGAAATTTGCCCAGCTCCAAGAAGTAGTCAAAAGCCAACAGAAGGAGATTATTGAACTACAGAGGCAACTCCTAGACGTCCGCGGCGCGGCCGCAGACACCCGCATGCCACTCCCATCAAAATTCGGCGGTGACAGACGCCAGTATCGGGGATTTCTGAACCAATGCCGCATCTATTTTCAGATGAACCCGGCCCCGTTCACCACCGATAAAAAGAAGGTGCTATTCATGATCAATCTCTTGACGGATGAAGCATTAGCATGGGCATCGCCATACGTGGAGTCTAGCAATCTGCTCCTGGACAACCTAACCAACTTCATCACTGCCATGAGCCTAGTCTTCGATGACCCCAACCGCTGTGCGACGGCCGAGGCGCGACTACATAGTCTGCGACAAGGGAGACGCTCCGTCGCCGAATATACCGCCGAATTTCGCCGTTGGGTCACGGACACCACCTGGAACCCAGCAGCACAGAGGAGCCAATTCCGGCGAGGCCTGTCCGAAGCAATAAAAGACGAACTCGCCAGAGTTGAAGCCCCGGACGATCTGGATGACTTTATTCAAGTATGCATCCGGATAGATCAAAGACTCTCCGAGAGGAAGAGGGAAAGATTCTGGTCCTTGGACCACAGACCCACTTACTCCTTCTCCTCTACCACCCAGCACGACCCACAGTCAGCACCTGAACCTATGCAGGTCGACGCACTACGGAGGTCTCTATCCACAGCTGAGAAGGAGAGACGGCTGGCCGAAAACCTCTGCCTCTACTGTGGAGAGCCGGGTCATTTTGCCATCAAATGTCCCAATAAGATTCGAAGAACTATTGCCGTCACGGAGCTAAAGGAGCAATCACAGACTCCAACCCCGCCAGCAGCCCCTGAAAATAACAACACGACGGCTCATGGATCCCACTTCATCATCCCCATCCTCATCGACATCGAGGGGCGACAACTCCCCTGTTCTGCGATGTTAGACTCCGGGGCGGGAGGCAACTTTATGGACCTAACCTTCGCCCGCGAAAAGAACATTCCACTGACAATCAAGGCAGCCCCTGTTGACCTGGAAACCGTCGACGGATCCCCACTCTCCTCGGGGCCGGCGACTCATGAGACCATCGAACTACAACTCCTTATAGAACCCGATCACCACGAGAAGATCCACTTCTCGCTGATCGCCTCTCCGAAGTTCCCGGTGATCTTGGGCATCCCATGGTTGGCCACCCACAACCCCTCGGTGGACTGGGAAACCCACTGCATACGGTTCCCGTCCGAGTTCTGCTCGCTAAATTGCTCCCACAAACCCGTCCTTCCACCCGAAGACACCACCATCTCTGAACTTTCCGTCAAGGATCTGCTACCCCCTCAATACCGCGAGTTCCAGGATGTCTGCGACAAGAAAAACGCAGACAAGCTGCCACCACACAGACCCTACGACTGCCCTATAGAACTGTTGCCCGGGGCTGAAATACCCTTTGGCAGTATCTACCCCCTCTCGGAGCCTGAACTCAAGGCCTTGAAAGAGTACCTGGACGAGGACCAAAGGAAGGGGTTCATCCGGCCCTCTACCTCCCCTGCGGGAGCCCCCTTTTTCTTTGTAGAGAAAAAAGACTCCTCCCTGCGTCCCTGCATTGACTACAGGAAGCTTAACGACATTACCGTAAAGAACCGGTATCCACTTCCACTGATTTCAGAACTCCTCGAGAGACTCCGGGCAGCAAAGATTTTCACCAAACTTGACCTTCGAGGGGCCTACAACCTCGTCCAAATCCGCCCTGGGGATGAATGGAAGACCGCCTTTCGGACACGTTATGGTCACTTTGAGTACCTAGTCATGCCTTTCGGACTCTGCAATGCTCCTGCCACCTTCCAGCACTTCATTAATGACGTCCTCAGGGACATGCTCGATCTGTTTGTAGTCGTTTACCTGGACGACATCTTGATCTTCTCCGAAGACCTCGAGCAGCACCGCGAACACGTCCGCATGGTACTGCAGAGACTCCGACAGAACTCTCTCTATATCAAGCTAGAGAAATGTGAGTTTGAGCGAACCACCACTCAGTTCCTCGGATACATCATCTCCCCAGAGGGCCTAAGTATGGACCCGGGGAAGGTCCAAGCCGTGATGAACTGGCCCATCCTGAGAAACGAGAAGGAGATACAAAGATTCATTGGCTTCGCCAACTTCTATCGGAAGTTTATCCGGAACTTCTCCAAGATCATAGCACCAATTACCCAACTCACCAAGAAATCAGTCCCCTTCTCCTGGACACCAGAGGCACAGGAGGCCTTCACCAAGTTGAAACTCCTCTTCACTTCTGCTCCAATCCTAATCCACCCAAACCCCGAGCTGCCATTTACAGTCGAAGTGGATGCATCAGACTCTGCGGTGGGGGCTGTTCTGTCACAACGGACAGGGGAGAAGATGCTACTACACCCGTGCGCATATTTCTCCCGCCAGATGTCCCCCTCCGAGAAGAATTATGACATCGGGAACAAGGAACTACTGGCGATCAAGGATGCCTTCTCTGAGTGGAGACACCTGCTGGAGGGAGCCACCAACCCCATAATCGTACTAACTGACCACAAGAACCTCGAGTTCATCCGCAGTGCTAAGAGACTCTCAGCCAGACAGGCCAGATGGAGCCTATTCTTTTCCCGCTTTAACTTTCTCATCACCTATCGCCCCGGATCAAAGAATGGTAAGGCTGACGCCCTCTCCAGAATGTTTTCCGAGCCCTCGCAGAGTAACAAGGGCCAAAACAACATCCTACCCGAGAGAAGGGTCGTAGGGGTCACCTACTCTAAAGAACTCCTGGGCACAATCAAAGAAGGATACGAAAATGACCCCTTCCTTGCCCATCCCACAAGGAATGTCAGCCTTACGTTTAAGAACGGTCATTGGTTTCATCAGGACCTACAGTTATATGTACCAGAAATCGCACGGCTTGAAGTACTCAGACTCAACCATGACTCCAAGCTGGCCGGCCATCTAGGCACAAGAAAGACCCAGGAGCTTCTCTCCCGCTCCTTCTGGTGGCCAACATACAAGGAGGACATCAAGAGGTACATCTCCTCGTGCACGGTCTGTGCCCGCAATAAGACTCCTCGTTCCTCTCCCGTGGGTTTGTTACAACCTCTCCCGATTCCCTCCCGCCCCTGGGGCTCGATCTCCATGGACTTTGTGGTAGACCTTCCTCCTTCAAAAGGGATGAACACCATCCTGGTCGTAGTCGACCGCCTCACTAAGATGGCCCATTTCATCCCCTACAAAGGCCTACCCACCGCCAAACAGACGGCCGATCTTATTCTCAGAGAGGTCTTCAGGCTGCATGGGATCCCGGACGACGTGGTCTCCGACCGAGGCGTACAATTTGCCTCTAAGTTCTGGAAGAACTTTTGCCTGGCACTCGGGGTTAAAGTGAACCTGTCCTCCGCCTTCCACCCTCAGTCAAACGGGCAGACGGAGAGAACTAATCAGACCCTAGAACAGTACCTACGCTGTTTTAGCTCCCACCTGCAGGATGACTGGCTTGACCATCTCTCCACGGCTGAGTTCGCTTACAACAATGCGGAGCACAGCTCAACCAAGCACAGCCCCTTCTTTGCTAACACAGGCTCGCACCCGGTATTCATTCCCCACCTACCCATTGCCTCCACTCTCCCAGCAGTGGCCGAACGCCTAACAACCCTACAGGAGGCACAAAAGAACATTATAAACAACCCCAGCTCGCCCAGAGCCGCTTTAAACAGGGAGCAGACAGACGCCGCAGACCCACCCCAGGCTTCCATGTGGGAGACAAGGTGTGGCTGTCCACCAGGAACCTCAGATTGAAGGTCCCCTCCAAAAAGTTGGCCCAAAAATACATGGGTCCATTCCGGATCTCTGCGCAAATTAACGAGGTCACGTTCCGGCTCGATCTTCCGGACTCCATTAGGGTGCACCCTGTTTTCCATTGCTCCCTCCTCAAGCCATACGTGGAGAACACCTTCACAGGCCGCCACTCGCCCCCTCCACCACCCGTGAGGGTACAGGGTGAAGAAGAATACGCTGTCGCAAAGATCCTCGACTCCAGGATCCACCGGGGAAGACTACAATACCTAATTGGGTGGGAGGGCTACCCTCCCGAGGATAACTCGTGGGAACCAGAAGAAAATGTCCACGCTCCCAGACTGGTAAAAGAGTTCCACCAACAGCACCCCGATAAGCCTGCCCCTGCGGTGCCCGGAGGTCACCTTGGAAGGGGGGGAGTACTGTTGGGATTCGAACCTGTGACCAGCCACATCCCAGGCGGTAGCCCTGCTTACTAGGCTACCGTCCGCTCTGAACATTCCTCCCTGAACATTCTTCCCTGAAGCCTATTATTTCAACCTTAGTCTTGCCAAGCCTTGCTCATCACCCTTGATTCCCCACACCTGGTACTTCCCTATATAAGTCCAGCCCCTTGCACTCCAGTTTGCTGATTATTGAGCTCCTGAGCCTTGATCAAGCTACTCCTCACCTGCTGCTCTTATCTACTACCACAGATCCAACGCTGACCAGGAATTGACTACCGACTACTCTTCTGCTTTGTCCCTACCTACTGAACTGTTACCTCTGTTGCCGATCCGGATTGTCTGACCACGCTTACTGCTGCCCGCCCCGACCTTTGGCTCATCTGACTTCTCTCTGGTTATCCCTTGTCTGCTCCTCTGCCTTCGGACCGAACCTACACTCTGCCTGGCTGGGTGATCCTGAGGACCGCGTCCTGGTGTTAGCTTGCAGCGCAGTCTATCCCCACCATCTGGGGCTCTAGTGAAAACCAGCTAGCACTTAGTTTCCGCACCTCAGGTGAACCCGTGTCCTCATCAGAGTATTACGCAGTGTCCATCCGGTATCCAGCACCTACTAACTGCCTGCGGTCTTTGCCACTGGGCTCCACTCCTACCTCCGGCCAGCAGTCCTCTGACTCAGGTGAGCCTGTAGGATTGTTACACCTGGCTCCTTTATGATCTCTGGGCACTACTGCTATCCAAGCTTCCAGGTGTGTCAGGATAGTGCAAAACATTTACCTGACTTTGTCTGTACTAAACACCAGGAGTTAAGGTGATTGTAAAGTATATTTTTTTTTCCTATAAAAATAACAAACATGTTATACTTACCTGCTCTGTTGCTGTAGTTTTGCACAGAACAGCCTTAATCCTTCTCTTCTCGGGTTCCTCTTCTGTGTTCCTGGCCCTTCCCTCCTGTCCAGTGCCCCCACAGCAACCAGCTTGCTATGGGGGCACCCGCGCAGAGTTACAGCTCCCTGTGTCCATTTAGGCATGGAGCCCCGACCCGACCCAGCCCCCTCTCTCTCCTGATTGACTAGCTGACTCTGATTGACAGCAGCAGCAGCCAATGGTGCCGCTGCTGTGTCTCAGTCAATCAGGAGGTAGAATCTCGGATGGCTGAGACAGTCGTGGACAACACTGGACGGAGAGGTACCTCAGGTAAGTATTATGGTGGCTGAGGGGTGCTGCTGCACACAGAAGGCTTTTTATCTTAATGCATAGACTGCTTTAAGATAAAAAAAACCTTCTGCCTTTACAACTCCTTTAAAACCTAACTCCAATGGATGCTTTTTACTCCATCTTGAAGTCTACGTAAAAAGTATAATAATATCTGTCCAGGTCTGACCCTGTAACAACACAAGTTCAGCACTGGACAGCTACTTTCCTCTTATAAATATAGGAGCTGAGATACGTTTTTTTCCAAGATTTTATTTTTGGTAATGGCTAAAAATGCATTGCATGTGAAAATGTAAGCTTTATTTAATAGCTTATTCAATTCTGAGTAATAATTATAGCCCTGCCACCCAATTTTTTTCATTGTTTTCTTTAAAGATCTCAGTTTATGTATCCAAAGTCTCACAGCTGTCAGAATATCCAAATAGTGGCTGCATCTGATTGGATGCATGCAGCTGCTGTTAGGCTGACATTTTTCCAACCAGCGTCTTCAAATTTTCAGTTTGAAGGATTCCAAGTGGTAGGATGTCAACAGCACCACTCACTGTTTAAATGTTGTGTTCACCTTGGTGTCCCACTAAGCAGTTGACAGGGGGTAGGAAGAATTGGCAATCATGGGACACTATCTTGCTGTCTTGCCAGCTACTGATTTTTAGCTGACACAGAGAGCTGTCTTTAAAAATTCAGTCTTTGTGCTGGGAGTGCTCGGTGAGCACGTTCTCAGCACATAAATATTGGCCATCCAGCGACACATATGTTTGGTGTGTGGGCGTTAAAGCCCACACTTTTGCCACCACACATGTGTCGGGTGGTCATGAATGGGTTAGAGGGGGAATATGATTACCTTGTATAAATATATACATGTCCTATGAAGTAAACTTGCAATGATGTTCACTTCAAAGTCAAAAATTAAATGTCAGCAGCTTAAAATACTGTAGCTGCTGACACTTACTATTAGGGCACCTACCTGTCCATGCATCCAGTGGTGTCCTCAACCAAGCCAATTTTCAAATCGGCTCTCGATGCTGGCGCAGCCATCTCGGCTAAGGGGAACCGGCAGCGAAGCCTTGTGGCTTCACAGCCAGTTTCCTACTGTGCATGCGCGAATTGCGCTGTGCTCTGTGAATGGGCAGCCTGCCGGGGGGGGGGGGGGGGAGGAGGGGGGCCGAACTTCCAGCTCACTTCGCTGTGGCAAAACCAGGTACCTGCTACCCCCCAAAAGGTGCCAAATGTGAGGCAGACAAGCGTAGCTTCCCCTTTTGGGTGGAGCTCCGCTTTAACATACGGAAAGTCTTATTTTAGTAAGAGGTGTGAATAGACTTCCACAGGAGCTGTCTCTAGCCAACTTTTTTGCAAAAAAAATAGCTAGATTTTTTACTAAATGCATAAAATATAATACGCTATGAATATTTATACGTTATAACACCATAAATTGGTGATCCAGGGAGTATGTGATTGCCTTAGGGGATAAGGAAGACATGTTTCCACTTTTAGATTTAAAAAACATGTTTTTAAAGTTTTTTTTTCCTTCCTCTTAATCAACTGTGGGTTTACGGTTCTTAGGATGCAGGTTGTCAAGGTATTTATTTAAATATGCTTGCACTGCAGTTTTTATTTTTATTTTTTTATCTATTCATGGTAATCATAGACTTAAAAACAAGTGTTTTTTTTTGAAAAGTAAAATGAAAAAATGCAAAACTGTATTTTAAAAATATAAAAAGTATTCAAATGGTAATTGTATAATGATAGCAATGTTTGATTGGTCTATGTTCATCCAGCACTATAGGCAGATGGCTTGGAGACACTAGCTTGGTACCAGCATCCCTGGAAATGGGTAAACAAGGTGTGAATATAAATATGTAATTAATGTGTAAGTGCTATATAAAAAATCATTGTGATGTGGTTAAATTCATTGATTTCTGTCAATGATTAAAGAACAAAATGTGAGATTTCCCCAGGCCATGTCTTAGTTGGCTCTTGTTAATTTCTTATCATACATCAATTTATTTATTTTTTCTACCTGCATGCCAGCAAGTCAGCATTTACATTACAAGGCCTGGATGAAAACAGAGCAAAATGGTTTATCTAATTATTCCCTGTGTTACTAGAGATAATGGAAGCCATTATGATGATTACATTCATCAAATGTGAATGCTACTTATAATTTCCTGTGATAATGTCAAGTTAGCTCACAACTGATTAAAGCCTAGCCTCAGCCAAAATGTTTTTTTTTTTTATTTCAGCCACTGAAACAGGAAGAGAGGACACATTTTTCCAAAGCAAAAATGAATTGGTTGGAGATTGGCTTTAAAGTGAAACTCAAAGTGGTCATTGAGACAGGAAGTGAGGTGATCTCTCCCCAACACAGACAGCAAAAAGAATGTGTGCAAAGATAGAAACCCTGGCAGGTTTTTGCTGCTGTCTGTATCCTCACTGGAGAGGGTTTCCTCATTTCCTGTTTCAGTAACAGTGCTGAGACAGGAAAAGGAAATCCGTTTAGTGAGGACACAGATGCTGATAAAAAGTTGCCAGAAGTTTTTTTCCCCATCCAAATAAAAAAAAATAAAAATTACTGGAGTTAAGCTGGCCATACATTATACAATTTTGTTGTTTAATTTCCTTTAGATTTACCTTCAACTATGTAGTTTAAGGGTTTGCCTGATTGCATACGAATTGAAAGTGTTTAGGTTTTACCTCATATTATATGGTTTTGGTAAATCTAAAGGAAAGCTATATGTGTGTGCTCATGTCAAAAAACACATTCCATATCCCTGTATAATGTGCTTGCTAAGATACCCATCTAAGAGTTTTTTGAAACTATCAATACTTCCCCCTGACACCACCGATTGTGGAAGTGAGTTCCACATCCTTACTGGCCTGATAGTGAGAAACCTCCTATGCAATTTAAGGTTAAACCGCTTTTCCTCCAGTCTCATTTAGTTGCCAAGTGTTTTCTTATACTCCCTGAAACTGAATAGTTTCCTCCCTACTCTGAAATTTGTATATCACTATCATATAATATGTTTAAAGTTTGTACTCGTTCCTCATAACTGAGGTCCTCCAGTCTCCTTATTAAATTTCTTGCCCTTCTCTGAACCCTCTCCAGTTCCAGCACATCCTTCCTGTTGATTGGTAACCAAAACTGGACAGCATACTCCAGATGTGGTGAAACTACAGTTATATAGAGTGGCAGGACTATAGTTTTATCTCTAGAGTAAATACCCTTTTTTATGCATGCCAATATTCTGCTGGCTTTGCTTGCTGCAGCTTGGCGTTGCATGACATTGTTGGATCTACTAGGACCCCCAGATATTTTTCCATCCTGGAATTCCCTAGAGGTTCTCCCCCTAGTGAGTAACTTGTGTTCATAGTCTTAGGCAACCCCCCCCCTGTGGAATGCTTTACATTTTTCAACATTAAAACTCATTTGCCATGTAGTTGCCCACCCCATTATTTTAGTGAGGTCTTGTTTTAAAGTTTTTATATCCTGCTGTGAAGTTTTTGCCCTACTTAGCTCGATCTCAGTTTTTTGCTGACGATACAAAGCTATTTATCCCATCCTCTTTATTTTTTATGAATACAATAAACAGAATTGGTCCCAGGACAGAGTCTTGGGGTACCCCACTTACCACTCCAGACCATTCTGAGTATACGCTATCTATCACCACCCTTTGAACGTGTTCCTGTAACCAATTTTTCAAACCCTATGGTCTATACCTACAGACCACAGTTTGTAAATTAAGCATTTGTGGGGGACTGTATCAAATGCTTTTGCAAAATCCAGATACACCACATCCACAGGCCTTCCCTTATCTAAGATGGCAGCTCACTTCCTCATAGAATGTTAACAGGTTGGTTTGGCAAGAATGACCTTTCATAAATCTATGATGAATATTACTAATGATACTGTTTTCATCAGCAAGTTCTTGGATACAGTATAGTCCCTTGTCATCCCCTACAATAGTTTACATACTATCAATGTTAGACTGTCTGGTTTTTAGTTCTCAGCTATATGTTTCATCCCTTTTGTAAAAGTGATCTAGGCTGCCTTGTGTTTAAGTCACAGGATGGTGACATTCGTTTCTTTTTTAATTTAAAATCATAGTTAATATTTACAATGTATAATGCAGGAATAGGCTTACAGACTTTTTCATACAACACCCACTCCGCTGACATGTGGGAGTGTAGACCTGCCACTGGCCCACCAAAAGAAAGTCAGGTGGATAGGTGTCTGGTGTAGCCATTAGCCATAGATACAGCTCAACTTGATTCTCTCAGAAGACGCTTCGCAGAGTTATGGGCACATTATATTATATTCCTTCACATAGATGAGACGTTAACCAGAGAGGGGCAAGTAAAAGACAGTATATCATATCTCCTGTTATCATTATATGATAATAGGGCTGAAGGGATTTTGCAGTGATGTCAGATTTCATTGAAAGCAGAGAGTGGCAAAAGAATAAACCATAATGCACTGTATAATTCTTCAATACATATCTCTTCTCATGGCCTACTGCATAGAAAGAAAATAGCTGGCAATGTATGTGGAAAATGTCACTGACTCCTTTTCTTTTGTTCCATGAAATTCAGCTCACTCATCTCAATATACCCATCAAGATGTCAACAGAATACGTGGTTCTCCAGTCATTTCACATTATCATGAAAATGACACAAAAAAAACTGGTGGCTTAATTCACAAATTAAGGTAATTCTACACAAAGCATGAAGATGCATGTAAAAGAGATCTGCAAATTGCATGTCATGCTCACAGCAATGCCACTTTTTGTTTCTTTTTTCAGTGTGCGTCAGTTTCCTATTTAATTAAACAAACGTGTTTAATATTTATTAAAAAAAAATATAATGTGCATATTTAATACCTATGAGTTTAATATTTTAGCATTGATTCATAATTTATGAAGAGCTGGAGAACTATTCAGACCTATTCTGTGCCAAAGAAGTAGAAAGTTCTGGGGTGCAGTAAGACGCTGTCCCCTAAGGCAGCTAGGTAGAATTAATACTACTAGTAATTGAGATGAATATTTTATTAACTTTTAGTACAGATTAGCAGAGGGTGTGGTGTTGCCTGGCAACAGATGGCGGAACTCCATTAAATAGCTAACAAAGTTGCCTCACGTTACAACATCTGTGAATGGAAATAAAAAAAAAAATGCCAGGATGAATGTAGTCTGACAAGATAATTAAGTGTGATAAAAGAATAAAGATGTGCTAGAAGATATCAGGAAAATTATGTAAATCCTCTAGTGTTTTGTGAATGAGAAAAAGTTCCAAGGCAGGTTCAGTTGTATGGAAACAGGGGCTACAGAGGTCATAACCATAACTGGGTCTAAAAAATTGACTTCCATTTTCTTAGTCCTATGCCCCTGGACTTTAAAAGTCTCTTGGTTCCTCCTGTGTACATATACTTATCCCCTCTGATTGACATGGCCATGCCTCTGTCCTTTTCTCGGCTGTCAGCCATGAGATTATGGGTGTCTGGTGACACTGGAGAATTGAAAGGGGAGGATACACATAGGCAAACATGTCAAGCTGACAACTGTCCAAGGTTACTATACAAAAGTTGGGGAGCAATTTCAATTAGAAAAACAATCACACGCCCTGTGTTTTTCTTAGTGGAGAAACACAAACTTCATTAAAACAAGCACGATTAGCAAACCACTGTTCTTGAAGAGATAACTGAGCACATATTGCTGCGTTTAAAATTCTCACATTTTTAATTCAATTCAAATAAAACTTTGACATTAGTAGTCATACCATTTATAAAATCCATAGCAAACTATCCACAATTTCAGAAATCACAAAGATGTGGAGAATTTCGAGGCCTGAGACATTCAATACACATATTGTGCCTATTGGTACTTTATGAAGATTGCACTTTCATACCTTTATAGACCCAACATAACAGGCTATAGACTCCAGACAAAAATTTTCAGTAGAGCTCCATTTTTTAAATAATTGCCTCACCTTCCCCATCCCATGGATATATTCATAACTGACCTCAGATCAATTGACAAACACCTACAGCTGCCCTGCCTGGTTTGAGCAGCTCTAGTCCCCTTTAGTGAATCTGGGGGCCAAGGCATACTGCATGTGCATTTTTCATCAGGCCCTAATGCAGCAACCATATACTCCAAAGGCTGTCTTCTAAATTTGGCCCTATAGAGAAACAGACATGCATGCACAGTACACTACAGCACACCGGCTCACTGAAAAGGACTGGAGCCACCTGAGACAGCTAAGGCTGCAGTCACTTTATAAGGCTTACCTAGGGAATAAGGAGGGCAGGATGGTATTTTGCCCTAACTTGTTTTAAAAGTGGAGATGCTACACACCTACCAGGTTTGTCAACAATTTTTGGCTGACAAAATGACTAAACTGAGGCTTTGCCTGAAATACGAATTATTCAATTAAAGAGGAAGTAAACCCTCTGAAAACAAATGTGAAAAAAAAAACCTGTAAAGACAAAGGCATGATGAGCTAGTATGCATCACATACTAGCTCATTACGAAGTACTTACCTAAAAACGAAGCCCCAGTAGTGCCACCCACCCAGCAACAGGATGGCCGACATGTTCGGCCATATTGCTTCCTGGATCGCGTCCTCCGGCCATCTGATTGACCGGAGGCACGATTACATCACTCCCGCGCATGTGCGCAGGAGCCACCGTTCACAGCACACGGCTCTAAAGGAACGGCATCGGCTGCATGCACTTTAAATATCTCCTAAACGGTGCATGTTTAGGAGATATTTATAGCACCTATAGGTAAGCCTTAATATAGGCTTACTTATAGGTAAAAGTCTTTAAAGTGGGTTTACAAACACTTTAATTAGCATTTATTAAGATTTAGCTCTTGTAATAGAAGCAAACAGGATCCCCCAAAATTATTTACAGCCAAGGAAGCTGCTTTTGTTTGATCTGCAACTGTCATGGTGCTGCACATGTGATCACTTATGACACCAGACATTTGATGGTTTGACAGTTTGGTTGAGGACACAAGCAAATGTGACAGCTAGCAATTTCAAATGTAACTGTTTTTTGAAAGCGTTAAATCGATGGGTTTAGTTCCACTTTATGATTTACTGCTGTTCAGGGGCTCTGGGCTTCAGCAAGAAGGCAGCCTCCAGCAAGAAGAAACAGGAGCAATGCTGGAGGCAATTTACAGCGCACACTAATTTTGGTAGCATAAGTATTAATTTGTTTTTTTATTATTTTATTTATTACAAGTACCTACAGTATATAGGGCTGTCAATTTACGCAGCACTTTACATATATATTGTACATTTCACATAGTTGTGGAATGTATGTTCCTTGCTAAAGAACTTTACCCATAAGTAGGGTTGAGCGGACACCTAGATGTCCGTGTTCGACGGGTTCGGCCGAACTTTAAAAAAAAGTCCGGGTCCGTGTCCCGGACTTTTACCGAACTTTTCCCGGACACCGAACCCCATTGAAGTCAATGGGGACCCGAACTTTAAGGCACTAAAATGGCTCTAAAACACCAATGGAAAGGGCTAGAGTGCTGCAAATGGCAGCAAAACGTAGTTAAGAGCATGGCAAGTGCTCTGCAAACAAATGTGGATAGGGAAATAACTTAAAACAACAAAAAAAAAAAACAGAAAAATAAAACAATGTTCTTCATCTCTGAAGGACGAGGCCCATATGGAGTAGGAGGGAGGTTGAGGTGGTGGTGGATGTGGCGGTGTCATAGGCGTGCGCACAGGGTGTGCCGGGTGTACCTGGGCACACCCTAATCACCTAGGGCACATAGCATTATCGCTCTGTTTGCCAGTGAGGAGATGGGAAAGATCTCCCTCGGACCTGCTCTGCTCTATTTCTCTTTGCCAGCAGGGAGAGTAATGTATCGGGGCCATGTACATGTAGGCAAACACATGCATGTGTATTTCAACTTTGGGGTGCACACCCTAATGCAATAGGCTGCGCACACCTATGGGCGGTGTAGGTGGAAGCGGCGGTGGAGGAGGACCAGGGCCGGATTAAGAGCATCATGGTCTTGGTGCTGAGGATTTTGAAGGGCCTTAAGGGCCGTGCCTTGGCATGCACCCAGAGGAGGAAGGGTGCAGCCATGCATGCCTAATTCAACATGGGATGCTGTCTCTGAAGCCCATAAACACATCCATGCATCGGCAACTGTCCCTCCTTGTCAGGCCTTCGCGCTGTGTGGGGAGGTTCTGAGGGTGCTGCCTGGGGAAGCGAGCATAGAAGCCAGACTTCTGTGTTTACAAGTGACAGAAGAGCGGTCACAGTGAATATGGCCAACCCGGGGCCTATATAAAAGGTAGGGGCCTGGAGCTGCAGCTCCAATAGCCCCTACGTTAATCTGGCCCTGAGGAGGAGGACGAGGTAGCCAACACTGCTTCTTTTCACAAATTTTAAATGAGGGTACACCCCAAAAGAGTGAGAAAGAGCAAAAATGGAACAATGGGTGGGTAAGGTCTCCACCAGATGGAATGACAGCATTTCAAAGGCCAATAATTGTGAAATGCTGGCATTCAGGGCCAGGGATCGCGGGTGGGTAGGGGGGTACTTCCTCTTCCTCTCAAGTGTTTGGGAGATGGAAAGCTGAACACTTCCACGGGACATTGTGGAGATGGTTGTTGGTGACCCAGGTGGTGGTGTTGCTGACAGATCGTCTGTTTGCGGGGTGGCAGGTGCCGGTATGACTACAGAGGTGGCTGTAGCGGCCGAGGCTGCAGCAGAAGAGGAAGCAGGATGAGCCAGAGACGTTTCTTGGTTTTGAAGGTGTGTACTCCACTGCAGCTCGTGCTTTGCACTTAGATGCCTGATCATGCAGGTTGTGCTCAGGTTGAGAAGGTTTATGCCTCGCTTCAGGCTCTGATTGCACAGGGTGCAAACCACTCGTGTCCTGTCATCAGCACATTTTCTAAAGAACTTCCACGCTAGAGAACTCTTTTGAGCTGACTTTGGTGCGCTCGTTCCCTTGCTGCGTTGGGCAGTAGCAGGCGTAGTGTCTAGGGCACGGCCACTCCGCTTCTGCACCCTGCTCCCTCTTCTGCTGTGCTGGTGGCTCTGTGCGACCACCGCCTCTTCCTCCAAAAAACTCAGGTCACCTGCATGACCTTCATTCCATGTGGGGTCGAGGACCTCATCGTCCTCCACATCATCTTCCACCCAGTCTTCACCCCTGCCCTCCCTGTCGGTCTCCACAATGCTGAACGCCGCAGCAGTTGGCACCTGCGTTTCGTCATCATCGGAGACGTGCTGTGATGGTCCTTCCATGTACTCATCTTGAGAAATAAGTGGTTGGGCATCGCTGCACTCAATCTCTTCCACTTCTGGGGCAGGGCTAGGTGGATGGCCCTGGGAAACCCTGCTGACAGAGTCCTCAAAAAGAATAAGAGACTGCTGTATGGCTTGGGGCTCAGACTGCTTGCCTGATTTGCAAGGGGGTGAGGTGAAAGACGGTTGGACATTGGCTGCAGGTGCCAACTCTGACCTTTCTGCAGTAGACTGGGTGGGAGACAATGTGAAGGAACTGGAGGCACTGTCAGCAGCAAACCAATCTACTATCGCCTCTCTGTGTTCTGGCCTCATCACTTCTAGAGGCGTATGATGCCCTACCAAATACTGCTGCAGGTTCTGTCGCCTACTCACACTTGAGGAAGGTGTTTCACTTGTGCGTGTAGCTGGCACAGATCGACCACGTCCTCTCCTTGCAACAGGAGCTCTAGCAGCAGCACCACGACCCCGGCCACGGCCCCTATTTGACGCTCTCCTCATATTTCTGAAATTTAAGATCTTGCCCTAGAAAGGTCTTTATTGAATAGCAGAACAAAAGAACAACAGTATCGCACGGGTGTATCTCAGTCAAATATGCAAACTATGCCGCAATTTAATGTTTTTTACACCAAAAGGGTGTGTATTGAATAGCGGAATAGGATAAAAAACTGTGTATCTCACACGTACAAACACAGACTAGGCCCGATTAAATTTTTTCCTACCCTAAAGGGAGGATGAGGAAGAGGAGTATGGAACAGGCAGCACCCTCAAATCTTCAGAAGTATGAGATGAACCTCAAAAACTTGGAAAGGTGGATCTCACACGTACCGACACAGACTATTCCGCAATTTAATTGATCCCCAAAGGTTTTTATTGAATAGCGGAATAGGAAATATGATCAAAAAAAGTGTATGTATCTCACACGTACAGAAGCACACTAGGCCCCAATTACTATTGTTTGTACACCTAAAAGGATGGAGGAGGAGGAGGAGGAGTATGAAACAGGCAGCACCCTCAAAGCTTCAGAAGTATGAGATGAACCCCAAAAACTTGGAAAGGTGGATCTCACACGTACCGACACAGACTATCCCGCAATTTAATTGATCCCCAAAGGTTTTTATTGAATAGCGGAATAGGAAATATGATCAAAAAAAGTGTATGTTTTTCACACGTACAGAAGCACACTAGGCCCCAATTACTATTGTTTGTACCCCTAAAAGGATGGATGAGGAGGAGGAGGATGAAACAGGCAGCACCCTCAAATCTTCAGAAGTATGAGATTGTGTTCACTGTACCCCACAAAGATTGTGTTCACTGCACCCCAAAAGGATTGTCTTCACTGCACCCCACAAAGATTGTGTTCACTGTAATCCACAAAGATTGTGTTCACTGTACCCCCCCCAAGATTTTGTTCACTGCACCCCACAAAGATTGTGTTCACTGTACCCCACAAAGATTTTGTTCACTGCACCCCACAAGGATTGTCTTCACTGCACCCCACAAGGATTGTCTTCACTGCACCCCACAAAGATTGTGTTCACTGTACCCCACAAAGATTGTGTTCACTGCACCCCAAAAGGATTGTCTTCACTGCACCCCACAAAGATTGTGTTCACTGTACCCCACAAAGATTGTGCTCACTGCACCCCCAAAGATTTTCTTCACTGCACCCCACAAGGATTGTCTTCACTGCACCCCACAAGGATTGTCTTCACTGCACCCCACAAAGATTGTGTTCACTGCACCCCACAAAGATTGTGTTCACTGCACCCCAAAAGGATTGTCTTCACTGCACCCCACAAAGATTGTGTTCACTGTACCCCACAAGGATTGTCTTCACTGCACCCCACAAGGATTGTCTTCACTGCACCCCACAAAGATTGTGTTCACTGTACCCCACAAAGATTGTGTTCACTGCACCACAAAAGGATTGTCTTCACTGCACCCCACAAAGATTGTGTTCACTGTACCCCACAAAGATTGTGTTCACTGTACCCCACAAAGATTTTGTTCACTGCACCCCACAAAGATTGTGTTCACTGTACCCCACAAAGATTGTGTTCACTGCACCCCAAAAGGATTGTCTTCACTGCACCCCACAAAGATTGTGTTCACTGTACCCCACAAAGATTTTGTTCACTGCACCCCACAAAGATTGTGTTCACTGTACCCCACAAAGATTGTGTTCACTGTACCCCACAAAGATTTTGATCACTGCACCCCACAAGGATTGTCTTCACTGCACCCCACAAGGATTGTCTTCACTGCACCCCACAAGGATTGTCTTCACTGCACCCCACAAAGATTGTGTTCACTGCACCCCAAAAGGATTGTCTTCACTGCACCCCACAAAGATTGTGTTCACTGTAATCCACAAAGATTGTGTTCACTGCACCCCACAAAGATTTTGTTCACTGCACCCCACAAGGATTGTCTTCACTGCACCCCACAAAGATTGTGTTCACTGCACCCCAAAAGGATTGTCTTCACTGCACCCCACAAAGATTGTGTTCACTGTACCCCACAAGGATTGTCTTCACTGCACCCCACAAGGATTGTCTTCACTGCACCCCACAAAGATTGTGTTCACTGTACCCCACAAATATTGTGTTCACTGTACCCCACAAATATTGTGTTCACTGTACCCCCCAAAGATTTTGTTCACTGCACCCCACAAGGATTGTCTTCACTGTACCCCACAAGGATTGTCTTCACTGTACCCCACAAAGATTGTGTTCACTGTACCCCACAAAGATTGTGTTCACTGTACCCCACAAAGATTTTGTTCACTGCACCCCACAAAGATTGTGTTCACTGCACCCCAAAAGGATTGTCTTCACTGCACCCCACAAAGATTGTGTTCACTGTACCCCACAAGGATTGTCTTCACTGCACCCCACAAGGATTGTCTTCACTGCACCCCACAAAGATTGTGTTCACTGTACCCCACAAAGATTGTGTTCACTGTACCCCCCAAAGATTTTGTTCACTGCACCCCACAAGTATTGTCTTCACTGCACCCCACAAGGATTGTGTTCACTGTACCCCACAAAGATTGTGTTCACTGTACCCCCCAAAGATTTCACTGCACCCCAAAAGGATTGTCTTCACTGCACCCCACAAAGATTGTGTTCACTGTACCCCACAAAGATTTTGTTCACTGTACCCCACAAAGATTGTCTTCACTGCACCCCACAAGGATTGTCTTCACTGCACCCCACAAAGATTGTGTTCACTGCACCCCAAAAGGATTGTCTTCACTGCACCCCACAAAGATTGTGTTCACTGTACCCCACAAGGATTGTCTTCACTGCACCCCACAAGGATTGTCTTCACTGTACCCCACAAAGATTGTGTTCACTGTACCCCACAAAGATTTTGTTCACTGCACCCCACAAAGATTTTGTTCACTGCACCCCACAAGTATTGTCTTCACTGCACCCCACAAGGATTGTGTTCACTGCAGCCCACACACAGAAAAATGGATGTGGAACACTGACACCTGCCTATCTCCTATCCCACACCACACAGCAATATCGATTGTAGTTTGTAGAACACACTGACCCTATAATTCAGCAGACTCTATCCCTAAAATGCCTACAACTCGCCCTGCCTAAACACTCCGACCTGACCCTAAATTCTATCCGTACACCAATTCATTTTCCCTGCCTGTCTTTCCCTAATCAGCAGCCAGCACGTATGTGTGCTCTGTCCCTGAGCTAAGCAGCAGAATGACGCCGCTGCGGCTGCCTCGAACTTATAAAGACTTGGTCACATGCTTCAGACGGCCAATCACAGCTACTCATACATTTGCAGGCATGGCTGGGATAGCTTAAGGCACACCAGGTAAACGATTGTTGATTGGCTGTTGAAAGCCCGCCATGAAAAGAGCGCCAAAACATGCAAAACCCGGAAATAAAACGACCGAACACGGATTTTTTACCCGAACATACAGTAAAGTGTCCGTGTCCGTGTTCGGGTAACAAAAATCCAATTATTCGGTACGAACACGAATAATACAGTCCGTGTTCGCTCAACACTACCCATAAGTCATTATGGGTTAAGTTCCGCTTTAAGTCACCAGCTAATGTTTAATTAGGGGAACTGTTCCAGGTAAATTTCATGTATTTGTATCTGGTATATATTATTTCTTATGGGCAGTCTATTTAGACATTAGGTTTGAGAATTTGCATTTCTTAAGACATGTGTTTGACTTTACTTGGATCATGTTGACTTCACATTGGCCAGCCTTCGCATTAAATATTATATAAAGTGTGGGTATTAGATAAAGGAAACAGCAAAGTTACTTGGTGGTACCGTGACACACGTTGAGACAGTCATGCAACAACTCTGCTGTCCCACTACAGTCTAGCAATTCAACCATTTCTGAAAGTTAATGTCTGACTTATACTTTCAATACCATTGTCCAGGCTACAGGAAGGCAACACAAAGGGGTATAACTCATAAAAACCAATCTGATATAATTTTATTTACATCAGTGCAAAATTGATTTTTGATTGGCTGCTAATGTTTATTGCACTTAACAAATTAAGACTGCTCTTCATACTGTCTAATAAAATAGGCCAAAGTTTTAACACCTGGTACTGTTTCACAATAACTGCATATTTAACTTTAGTTGCCTTGGTGAAAAACATTAAATGACTTCTCAGTGATTACATGCAATGTTATATTTACTTTGCCGAGACAATTTTTTTTATATGACATTTGGACAAGATTTATGAGAATGAGAAGATCTAATTTATTCCTTTACAGTCGTGAAATATACATTTGATCTCTGGTTACTTGAGGGCATTCCCACCAGTGGTGTAGGATGCTTGTGAGGCATTGAGCATGTAGTGTAGTGCTGTAATAGAATATGCAATGAATCATACCTTGAAGAAGAGAGGTCTGACCCATTTCACCTGTAAATGGCCTGCAGCTAAAAGATTGAAAATAATCAGGATATAATTTATGCGCTGCAGGATTATTGATCTTTAGTCTTCAGTGTATTGTGTTGACTTGCAAACACATGCTTATATGCATATTATCTGTCCTTTTTTTGCAGGAAAGTTATTTCTGAATAATATAGGAATGGAGCAGTACCATTTTGACCACACTTTATATGGCAAGTTACATGTATTGTGATAAAGCAGACCATTAATTATGAATGGGATGGCAACACACCAAAACGGAGTAAAAATTAAAGATGACCCTAATTTGGGAATACAAAGCACTATAATACACAGAATGTGTGTTGTGATGCACTGCCATGAGTTTGCAGCATAGTATGTTGGGTTATCCTTCACAATGAAGGGCACTACACCACAAGGCACAACACTGTTAGAACATATTTTCTGCAATGTATTGATGTGAATGGGCCCAAATGAATTGGGATATTCTAAGACTCAGATTTAAAAATATTTAAGACTTATATCTGTTTGTAAAACCCTATACATAATGCTTATTTCTCACTTGAAACCCATAAAGACTCCATTGGAAGCAGCCATACCCAAACCCGAATGCAACAATCAATTCTGAAACAAAAAAATAAAGTTATCTACTAAGTCATCACCCTGCAAATAACATGAGGCACATAAGTCAGGTAATGGCTGCTTTCCTCTGAGCTTTAACGCAAAGGTAATTTTCTTTGTGAAAAAGTACCTCTAAACAGAACATTACTATATCTATATTATGCCTAGATGCAATAAGCAGCACCAATATTTCCCCTAACTTTAGCTTATGTAGCACTCTTTTAGATAGGTGCTAGAACTAGGTACATTTAGTTTAGGCTCACTGTTGCCAGTGGAGCTGCAGTTCGTTTGATAGCTAGATTTAGTTGTGGCTCACTGTAGACAGTGTGGCAGTGTTTTATTGTTCAGGCCTGTTCAGTGTTTCACTTGCTGCAGGTATAATTGCTCCCTTGTTCTGGAACATAAGTATTGAGCAAGGCTAATGGGCAGCATGAATATCCGTGATCTATACGGAAAACTTTTTTTCTTGAATATCTGTACAGCTCTGGCCAATCCCTGAAGGGTACCCCAGATAGCTGCTGGGAGTCTGTATATATACTCTGAGACACAAAGCTTCCAGTTATTTTTCTTTGGAAGGGGATCACAGCAAAAGGGGAGGGAGGCTGCTTGCCCCTTTAGACCATCCTGACGTATACGTGTGGGAAGCCAAGATCTCAGGTGGATGACCTGCTTTGCCAGAAGGTGGATGAGGGCCTGCTTTGCTGGAAGCTCCAGAAAGCTGACTGAGGGGTTACCATCTGAGGATATAGTCTGGTATCACAGGAAGAAGGTGTCACATGGATGTTGGAAGGAGGCAACCAACTTTCCAGGAACATCCGTGAGTGCAGACTGGTAAGGGAGATCCTAAAGACTGTGAGCCGCTGCCATCCCTCTAGTGCTAGAGAGCCAGCTGTTTGAGAAAAAGGTACGTTGGTTGAAGTCCTGAAGAGCTCAGTCCATTTTGTTCTTTGTGAAGGGGCTCTGCTCATATTGCTCAGAGGAAGCTTTTGTGCCTTTAGTTGCAACTACAAAGTCAAGTCCACTGAGTGCTTTTGTAAGGACTTAGCTTACAGTTCTACAGAATGCAGTCTAGTGTCTTCATTTTGTACAGTATTCCACTTAATCCCCTAACCCTACCCGTGTTACCCAAAAAATAAAAACACCAAAAAGAACAGCCCTGGACTGTTTATTGAGCTGGAGAGAGACTGTGACTGTGTGCCTGGCTACGGGGAAATTTCTGTAAAAGGGAACTCTAGGCAACTTTCCAGTGGCTCCTATGGGGGTAGCGCTACATTCAGAAAATAAGCACCTCTATGTTAGGTTATAGTGCATTTCAGATTCGAATCTCACAAGTTTTAGGCAGGTTTGATGTGCTAACATTTATTAATATGGAAGGTACGTTTTAAAACCACACAAAAATGCATTTATAACACACCACAACCAATAATGCCAAAAAACATGTATGAATGTACCCTTACAAACAATCACAACATGGTATTTTTAAAACTATTTACAAAATTCTGAAATCAAGTGTAAAGCATGACATCTCCTGTTTGTTAGAGTACTGTAAGTTAAAGTAGATGGAAAGGCTAACATAACCCAAGTTAAAAACATTTTCTCCCCACTGTTCCTACAAATGCTGCACTGCACTGCATTTACACTGTGATTTCTAACAAACGGTATGCAGCATTGATTGTGGGGGGATAACTTGAGTTATTTTAGCCTTTCTTTCTGCTTTAATAAATATTCTGTAAAAATAGATGTGGTGTCTTACCATCAATCATCTGGTAGACTCTGAATTTTATTTTCCAGAATAAAGAGAGTGTCAGGTGTATAATTTCCAGTCCAGTACAATTTTTTTCATCATAAAAGTAAAAATATTTACCCACATGTTTTGAGGGGCTTTACTGATCTTCCTTCGCAAGGGCTTGTGAAATTAAAAGTTGTGAGAAAGCTGGACTGCAGTAGATTTCCCTACCATGTAATAAATGCCTACCCTTTTTTTTTAAGTGCCTGCTCTGGTCACCAGCCTAACAGATAGACCCGTGATCTGGCAGGCCCTTCAAAAAAAAAAAAAAGACAAATGAAAACTGAGCTGGACTGTAAAAGACATCTTGAGCTCTCTTTATTCTGATACATTTACTAGGACCTCCTTTTTCGACCCAACAGATATTAGAGCACACATCCTTAACTTATATATCAAGAGATGTTAATATCTACCAAAGCACTAAAAAAATCTCCTTTCATGTTCTAAGCTTTGCCTGTCTTTAAGCCATCCTTTTCCCCAACTTACTGGATTCCCTGCATGTTTTACATTGTCGCCTCTACTTATTCCTTTGGTTTACTTTCAATTTCTAAGGAATACATATCCCATGTCACTTTGCGGCCTGCAGGCAGTGATTCCTGTACTAACTTTGTCTCCTGAAATGCCTCCTCTCAGCACCTCTGTAGTTCAGAAGTAAGACTCTGTGAAATGTGTGACACAACAGTGCTACTCACAAGGCAAAGTGAATGTGTCACAGAACTAAATGTGTGGGAATCTTCAAAAACTACGTTTTTAATTTTTTTTGTGGATATTTATATATGACTTTACATTTTAACCATAGATACACTTTAAGCGACTTTATTTTCTGGTACTGGAATTCACCAGTGGAATTAGATGGGTTACAGTTAGTAACACAGCTGCTTTTCACTTATTCTGGTTTTACATTCATATTATTATAACTATTAATGATAAAAATATTAATTACGACTAAGACAGAATTTTCATCATGATTAGTGTGTTGAGCTTGTTACTATCTATCTATCTATCTATCTATCTATCTATCTATCTATCTATCTATCTATCTATCTATCTATCTATCTATCTCATTATTATAAGGTTAAACACCTAACATATATTAAACAGACCAAAGTAGCAATGATCAAGCCATAAGACTCCTTGGTGTTAAAAGAGGATTCTTTAATTGCAAATCGGGTAAGGTCTCATCAGTCTTGTGGGAGTAGTACATTGACACCAGATCAGTCATGGCATGCTTATGTGCCATCATTCTGGAGTGTCTATAGATTTAGCATCAGTCAAGAAATCTGATATATGCTGTGTCTTCCTATTTGTGCCTCAAAATGGTAAAGAAGTGTGGGCGTTTTAAAGATGAACAAAGATTTAGTGCCAGTAACCTGTCTTCACTTCCTCCATCTTCAGTGTTATTTATTAAAATCAGTCAATTCCTTTCGTGGATTCTTACCAGATCCCGCTCTTACACACTGAATTGTCACAATGATATTTTCCTAATCAAAAGCAATTATTATTACATTTAAGAAAAACATAGGAGTGTGACTGCTACTTTTTGTGAACATTAGTTCATCTCTCTTTCATTATCTTTCTCAAATGGGATTTTCTCTATATTTATAGATGATTCAGATCCCATTTTGAACACCTTCACTGCTAAGTTCCAGCAATGGAAGGATGTGATTTTTTTTAGGCTATTATTCGTTTTAAAGTGCAACTTTGTCCAGGCTATAGACATTTATGTTTTTGTATAACAAGCAGTTAGAGACCTATAAAACAAGCCCTCAATGACCTCTCTAGCTATATGTACTGTGAAATAATACAACCTCATAGATTTGCAGGAGGCTGAGTGCACCCCTTGGCGTTTTTTATACGTGCAATTGTGGGGTTATTTTATGATGACAGGCATGATTGTTTATTACAAAATGTGAGTTGTTTTAATTGTCTTATGTTTTTTTTTTTTTTATAAAATATAGCAGTATGTACTATGAGGTCCTTTTTTTCTGATCTAAGTGGAGAGGAAAATAGCAGTTGCAGATGTCTAAAGAATATTAATCCCTGAAGGTAAAGAAACACTATATGACCTCCTATAACCTATGAAGTCAATTTAAAGAGGTGTGTGCACATCTATTACCACAGAGGGTGTGAAAATTAAAGCAGAACTACACTACATCTGAGAACCACAAACCATAAATCCTGTTTAATTCATTATTATTTTTCAATGAAAATTTGCCCATCCGAACATGTTTCCATGCTTTATTTTGTTGATAAACCAATTTAAAAAAGCCCCCTAGCATTTCTAGCTCTAACCGTCTTGGGTAAGTGCAGATGATTGATGTAGCACTTACTTCCTATAAGCCATCTGCCCTTAGCTCAGGCTTGAAGGCAGGAGGATGTGCTTACCTAAGAAAATCCCTCTTCCCAGTCCTGAAGACTCCTGGGATGTATGCCATCATTGTTTTCACTAATGTTATATTTTATCAGATATACAGTATATGTTATGTGATTGGGAAAGGATATGAGCACATTTTATAAGGCTATAGCCTTTTGTTTGTATGTGTGAATCACAGATACGTGTCAGCTACCTGTTGGATAAGGGGGGAGTATTACCTGCGTGAGGATTTACATTTTTGTTCAAAATTACAACAAACTCTTTAAAGTCGGGTTTCAGTTGGTTACAGAACCTACTGTTGGTTTAAAAGAAAAGGCTAGATTGTTAAAGCTCTTTTACTGCTTGTTGCAAATACTTTAATGTCCATAGTCTGGTCACAGGTGCATTGTAAATAAGCCCCACCATTGTTTCATGTTTTTTGTACATGCCGATGGGAGGGGAGCTTGAGCCAGGCATGCCATGGATCAGGGCATATGGGAGACCAGATATCTCCTGTTCATAGACAGCTTGGGTATTTAAAAAAATCTGATACTACAACTGTTCACAAATAAACCTACTGACAAACACCAATGAAGAGTTCCGGAATCTCTGCACTCCTTGAAATCCTTTAATGTGTATCATAAAAACATACTACTGAAAAGTTTACTCAAAAAAAGATACAGAAGGTAAACTTACTAGATTGTGTTATCCGTCACTACACATCGGACTGACTGCCAATCTGGTAAGGAGTCTTGCACATCTTTTATAATCTGTCATAAAAAAAGAGATCTCTAAATTCAATTTTATTAACAGAAATTTAAAGTAGACCTATTATTAAAATTTACACTTCATGTAACCAAGGCGACAAATCAGCTTTGCTATTACCCTGTAATTTTAAGAAGTGTTTAATAATTAAATGATATTATTTTTTTAATTTTTTTTAATATAAACTGTTTATTAACAAAAACAATAACTAAAAGGTAAAGACGTAAAACATTAAAACACATTTGCTATAATGTTAGATTTATATAGCTGGCCTCTAAAGTAGAGAACTGGCAATCAAAGAGGAACTTTGGGCAAACAGCAAAATACAAAGATGAAATATATAGTATTAATTGTTTTATATACAAAAGGATTGTAAATTCTGGTAATTTAATCTTGCAATCACACCAATGCTTCCTATTTCATGTTTCACTTTAGATCTGATTTCAATAAAAAAGGTAAATTGGTCTTTAAAGCGGAGTTCCAGGCAAAAATTAAACTTGGTATTGTTTAAAAGATCGCCCCATCCCCCTCGTTTTTACATATATATATATATACATATATATATTATATTTCTCTTTATTTATTACCTTTTCCTTTGTTGTTTCTGTCAAATTCCACTTTACCTCGCCACGGTGAGGTACGTCACTTCCGCGGCTGCATCGGCTTCTGGGATTGAAGATATAGCAACCCCAGGAGCCGATGCAGCCACAGGAGTGATGCACCCCCCCCCCCCCTGACGCCACCATCGATATGGAAACTGGGCCAACACAGTGGGCATGCTTGCTTCACACTGCTCATGCGTGAGATCTACCTAGGATGTACCTAATCCCGGAAAAGAGAGCCAGCGGGCTTTACATGCCCACAGTTAGGATGGCTGTGCTCTGCAAAAGGAGAACACAGTAGGTAATCAATGCTGCACAACAAGTGAAAAGGGAACACTGTTATCAATTGCCATTTGTAGAAGAGCAAGTGGTAATAATCCTGGGGGTAATTTAGGTAGCTTTAAGTTATGGTCTGAACAGGGACTCCTGTGAGCTGCACATTTTTTGCGCTCTGACAAGTGAATATGCATTGCTGACCTTTTTAATTAACTTCAAGACTCCAACTTTGGGAATATTAGAGCCCAGCAGCTTACTCCCTTCCTCCACTCTCTGCCCAAGCCCATCTTCTTTCACTTATGCCAAACTTTGCCAAGGCAGAGGTGTAGTTTGAAAGACCCTTTTTACCAGTTCTTACTGGGCATACACTCCCAACAAGACCCACCCTATCTTGCTAAATTGCAAAAAAACTGGAATATTGCATTCCCCGATCATCAAAAAGACTGCATCCTACTTACAAGATTTTAACACCAACAAGATTTTAACTAGCTGTACAGGACCCCTTCTGTTCTTGTTAACAAAGTGATCTGTAAACAATTCACCAACTAAAAAAAAGTGAGTCAGCGCTCACTGACATCAGATGGTATCTACTTGAAGAGATAAATATAAGCGGAACTAGTGCAAACAAAAAACAAAAAAATAATGAAAAATGAACAAAATCCATATAGTAAAAAAAGGTAAACGGCCCAATGAGATGAAACAGCAGGTGATGACTGGACAGGATACACACAAGCCAACAGCTCCTTGTAGAGGTTTGGGTTTCCCTCAGAAACAGAAATGAAAGGAGAGAGAAGGGTGCCAGGCCAGTGTAGGTAAAAACAACACTTTAATAAATATCCACTTACATCTGAAAACCTTGCAAGCCGCGTGTAGAGGTGCTGTGGTATCGTGTGCTATTTCCCATGAGGGGGCCTTAGAAACATGTTGTGGCCCACCCCCTCCCCAGCTTGTGTGTCCTGTCTTGCCCTTGTTCGTAGAGGCACGTGAGAGCCTGCACCGCCACCGTTATTCTGTCCACCCGCGCAGTGGGTCCCAGCTTGTGTGAGTGGTTTCTTTGCCCGGCGTTTCTTTCTTCAGTGGTGGTATCTCAGAGTTTGCTGACGGTGTGAGTCCCTGTTGTCATTCCCAGTGGGTCCAGACTTTACGCAGCTACCCTCCAGTCCACCCTATCTACTGTCCTGGGAAATAGCACACAAAACCACAGCACAATTCTACACGCAGCAAGGTTTCCAGATATAAGTGGATATTTATAAAGTATTGTTGTTTTTACCTACACTGACCTCCTCTCACCTTTCAACAAAGTGATCTGTGCTGGAGATGTAGGGCACACAAACACACACTCCTGCACATATTCTTAGTCTGGCCTGCCATAAACCACAGATCCTTCAGATAACCCAAAAACTTACGGACATCTCTCTCTCTTTGACAACCCAGCTGCTGTCCTTTTAACCACTTGCCGACCGCCGCACGACTATCTACGGCGGCGGTCAGCCCCTCACAGGCAAAGTGACGTAGGTCTACGTCGCTCGCCTGTGAGGGTTTAGGGAGCGAGCGCGCGCCGCCGGAGGCGCGCTCCCGCTCCCGCGTGGTCACGGACCCCCCCGCGCGTGTGACCGGCAGGCCCGATCGCCGCCGGCCACTCTGCGATCGGCGGGGGAGAGGGAGAAAGTCAGGCAGCTTGTGTAAACAAGCTGCCTGTCATTCTCCTCTCTGTATGAGAGATGATCACATGGATCTACTATGTAGATCCATTGATCACTCTGCATACAGTTGAAGCCACAGCCAATCACAGTTATAATCACGCCCCTAGGGACACACACAGCCCCTCCCTCTCAAATAAAGTTAACCCCTTCACTACCAGTGTATTTTTACAGTAACAGTGCATATATATAGCACTGATTACTGTAGAAATGTCACTGGTAACCCCAAAAGTGTCAAAAATGTCAGTCAAGGGTCCGATCTGTCCGCCGCAATGTCGCAGTACCGAAAAAAAAATCGCAGATCGCCGCCATTACGCGTTAAAAAAAAAACAACAAAAATGACAAAAATCTTTCCCTTTGTTAGTAAACGCAATAACTTTTGCGCAAACCAATCAAAATACGCTTTTTGCGATTTTTTTTACCAAACATAGGTAGCATAAAACAAATTGGCCGAAAATATTAAAAAATTTTGATTTTTACATTTTTTTTGGGGGGAATTTCATATAAAAAAAAGGGAAAAATATTGCTATTTTTGCAAAATTTACGCTCTTTTTTTGTTTATAGCGCGTGATCAAAAAATCGCACAGGTGATCAAATACCGCCAAAAGAAAGCTCTGTTTGTGGGAAAAAAGGACGCCAAATTCGTTTAGGTACAGTGTTGCACGACCGCGCAATTGTCCGTTAAAGTCACGCAGTGCCGAATCGCAAAATACCCTCTGGTCGTTTAGCAGCCAAATCCTCCGGGGCTTAAGTGGTTAAACCTGACGCCTTTGTCCAGGAAACACTACAGTAAATCACTCTTTAAACATCTTCTAAACGCTGCTGGAGCCAGTGTCCCTAGTATGTGGAAACAACAGTCCCCACCTACTGTAGCACAATGGTCTGCCAGAGTGAACAGCATACAACATATGGAACAACTGACCTCTGCCCTTGGAGATAAGTCTGAGGAACATAGGGGTACCCCCCCCCCCCGCTCAGCCACCGCTTCTGGTCCTTCACCTCTCCCCTTGTCTCCCCCCCCCCTTCATTATATTTTCTTTCTTTTCTCCCTCCCCCACCCCTTTTTCTCTTTCTTCTCTTATCCTCTCTTCTATTACGTTTCCCTATATACACCTATAAAAAAAATGAAAACTTGGTAAAAGCTGGACTCATACATGTCACTGATGGAATATCCTTCCTGAGAGATACAGACTTGCCAACTTACAGTTTTAATATTCTAGTGTGACACATGTCAACTCAAGTTTCTTTGTCTACTATGCATATATCAGTGCTAATTACTAGACATGATGTATCTTGTCAACATGTTAAATCTGGATGTAAGCCTTTAAGCCTTCCAATAAAATATTTAAAAAAGGTAAACTTTAATGGTTCTAATTATTTTTTTTAATAATTACAAGATTAAATACTGATATATTATAAAACATTTATTATGAGAAGCTATGTTTCCAAAGTGTTCTGGGCTTTTTTTATAAGATAGCTGGTCACTCTTAAACAGACACCCCAAAGAGAGCTGAATGGACTAGAGTCAGGTAGGGATTGAATCTTCCTCTGATCATTAAACTATATTTATTCCTAACTGAGCAACCACTGGAGGATTGGATTATACTATGCTGGCTGCAGACAATAAATATGTTAATATTTATATGCAATATTTTATATGAAATATTTCAGTAAAAAGATAACAGATATTACATTTTCAATTTTTAGTTCAGAACATAGTCAAGAAAATATACAAAAAAAATCCTATACTCGCTTTTTCATTTCGAAATGATTATCACATAAAAACAATATGTGGAGGCAAAGTTTGTTTTACTACTGTGCCAATTATAATGACATTTTAAGACTTCCAGTGTTTAATACTTAATTGACAAGCTAAAAAATAGAAAATGACAGCTCTAAATGAGAGGATTATTAATGAATTTTTCATACATTTTTCTGTACATAAAAAACATTGTTACTGTACCGGTGGATCTGAATAATTCTATTTACAGTGGCTTAACAAAATAATATAAATGAAATAATGATAATCATTAATCTATTTTTCCCCAGAATTGTAGATAAATGTAAAGGAAACAGTAACAGCCAGAACTTGTCTCTTGGCTAGTAACCATAATAATAATATATGTTATTATAGTAACATATTTCATGAAAATCAATGAATGTGTTCCTTTGTTCCTTTGTTGCCTTCCATCTTCTCTATCAAGATGTAAAGATAAGCTACACTTTCTACACAGAAAACTGGGATGATACGCATATAGATGGGAACTACAGATAAGTCAACAGATAATTGTGCTTCAAAAATAATTACAAGTACTAATCACATCAAAGAACGTTTTATTAGTTTGTTTAACAGGCCTTGTTGTATCAAGTTTAGTCATGTGCATGAAGGCAAGCAATACTTTAAATATGTGAGACAATACTTTTATCAAGATGTGTGAGCTTGTGATAGATGTCTCATGAGTTTAATTTTGTAGCATTCTTCCCCTGCAACTCTGAATTCAGATCTCTCCAGTAGTACCACCAGCATGGAGCTTCCATGCTTTCCTTTAAAACAATTATAAGCATGTTAATTAGCTTTCAAATCTAAGTCCCCTGACATTTTATAAATGTGCCGAAGTTCTGTTTCTATGAGGCCACAGCCTCCCACCAAGCCTTAGACGCTTGTCCTAACTGCATGGTGGCACCACCACATCATTTAAAAGAAGGTGTTTGAAGTGCTGCCATCCCCCATGAGGATGATATGATAGTTCATACATGAACATATATCCAGTATATTTGTCTTTCTAAAACCTGGTCATGTGGACAGACCAAGAGCAATGGAAGATCTAAGATAATCTGAACAATGAGCACTAATGCCTTTTCTTATCTAAGCAATTCTCATTCGGGATGCTACCTAGTTTTTGCTGTTTATGGTGGCTCATTTCTGCCTGATCACAATGATCTAAAAATCCAAATTGCTAACTCTAAGATATAGTAATGGGTTTTATCAAGTATGGAGTTTACCTAGTCAACACACCTCTTTCAAAAAGTGCGTTACCATTCACAATTAGGTTTATGCAAGAATTTAAATATCAGTCCTGAATTGTTTAAATGTGCAGGCTTTTGTTTAAAAAAATACACAGAATGCAGAATTTAGGTGACCTCTGACACACTGCCACAAGCTGGACACTGGAACAAACATACATTTTTCTAAGTAAGCCTGCACAACTATAATAATTTAGGAATTAGGCTCGGTTCACACATCTGCGATGGCAGACATCGTATGTGATTCGGAGCGCACTGCTCTGAAAATCACATGTGATGTCTGTGCGATGCAAAGTCAGCCATACAGATAGTATGGCTGAATTTGCATCTGATTCGGCACAAACACACACAGGACCCTTTTTTGGGTCCGCAGCAGAATCAGATCGCATGGTGGTTCACACCTATGCGATCCAATTCATGTCCGAATGTCAGATCGCACTGCGATATGTGAACTGATCTGGGGGTGTCGTTAACTTTGAATTGACACCCCTAGCGATTTGCATATGGCAGTGTGAACTGCCTTTAAATATTTTACACAAGTGCAGTTGTGGCTGGTCCCCGTTAAACTGTCTCTAACAGCAGCACAGTGTAAAAATGAACCTAAAATTCAGATCTCTACAGTGGCATCACCAGCATGTAGTGTGCATACTCTGCTCTAAAAATAATGTAGCATTTTAATTAGTTTTCAAATCAGCCCTAAGATAATGAAGAGTCCTCTGCAAGTCACACTAACCATAACGGACATAAGAAACGCACCTATATAATGCATCTTACTAAATAATGGAATTTAAAAAATGTTAGCAGTCTGATGAGGCCACTTTAAAATTTGTGAATCATTAGTGTATGATGTCATCCATTGCCGTAAATGTTTAATGACACCAGTGTATTTATAATCATAGCCTTCACTTCCTGTTAACTCCAAATTTAGGGTGTGCTTCCCAGCAGTGTTTTTTTTTTTTTTTTACCAACAAGCTTTGAAGTTCATATACACATTTATATACCAAAATGTCCTCCAAAATACCAGTCAGAAGCATTTTTAGGAGCAGAAGTTGCAAAGATGATGGGATGATGTGTCTGTTTCTGGACTACGTGTAACAGCTGACATCTACAAAACCCAAGAGGTAACTGTTTAAATCCTGCTTGCTGGGACAGGGTTTCTCTAATGTATGTAATCTAGATGTATGAAATAGTCGCAAGTACTCAGAGGTTCTCACTTAAGCCCACATGCACAAATACGGACAAACAGCCTACTTTGAAATTAGATTGCCAAATTGGCAGCATCTGCTTACAATTTTTATAATTTTTCTGCACAATACTGCTTAACCACTTAAGCCCCGGAAGATTTTCCCCCCTTCCTGACCAGGGCCTATTTTGCGATTCGGCACTGCGTGATTTTAACGGACAATTGCGCGGTCGTGCGATGCTGTACCTAAACTAATTTGACGTCCTTTTTTTCCCACAAACAGAGCTTTCTTTTGGTGGTATTTGATCACCTGTGCAATTTTTTGATCATGCGCTATTAACAAAAAAAGAGCGTCAATTTTGCAAAAATAACAATATTTTTCACATTTTTTTTTATGAAATCCCCCCCCCCCCAAAAAAAAATGTAAAAATCTAAATTTTTTTTACATTGTCGCCCAATTTGTTTTATGCTACATATGTTTGGTAAAAAAAAAAAATCGCAAAAAGCATATTTTGATTGGTTTGCGCAAAAGTTATCGCATTTACTAACAAAGGGAAAGATTTTTGTCATTTTTGTTGTTTTTTTTTAACGCGTAATGGCGGCGATCTGCGATTTTTTTTTGCGGTACTGCAACATTGCGGCGGACAGATTGGACCCTTGACTGACATTTTTGACACTTTTGGGGTTACCAGTGACATTTCTACAGTAATCAGTGCTATACATATGCACTGTTACTGTAAAATTACACTGGCAGTGAAGGGGTTAACTTTTTTTTGAGAGGGAGGGGTTATGTGTGTCCCTAGGGGCATGATTGTAACTGTGATTGGCTGTGGCTTGAGGTGTAGGAACAGTGATCAACGGTCCTACATAGTAGAACCGTATAATCACTATTCCTACACAGGGGAGAATGACAGGCGGCTTGTTTACATCAGCCGCCTACCTTTCTCCCTCTGCACTGACGATCGGCAAGTGACCGGCGGACATCAGGTCCGCCGGTCACACGCGCGGGGGGGGGGTCCGTGACCGCGTGGGAGCGCGCCTCCGGGGGCGCGCACTCGCTCCCTAGACCCTCACAGGCTAGCGACGTAGGGGGCTTACCGCAACAGTAAATAGTCGTGCGGTGGTCGGCAAGCGGTTAAAGTAGAATTTGTAGAAAAAAATTAAATTCTGTGTTTGTTTCTGACCAGTTTGTGCAGTAATATGAAAAAAAGTCCCCATCGTACAGCTCAAAGCTTCATCAAGAATGTGCGATTACTACAGCACCATCTGATGGTGAAATCTGGTATTTCAAGAAGTGCCATTAAATACTAAGGTTCTCTCTGAAAATCACTTTATTTCATTTGAATTTATTATTTCAGTTTCTGAGTTCTCTAAAGCAATATGTATAAGCATTTTGTTGTACTTAAAAAAGATTCAATGGGAGATGGGGGACAGAAGAATCCAAATTTCCTTACAAATTCCAGTTAAGACCACTAAGGGTGGTTCTCATAGCTATTCTAAGTTAAAAGTGGGTGAAACCAAAGAAAAGCATATCCACTGTGTTATATAAGGAAAGTTGTGCTGTATACTGATTGATTCTTAATGAGAAACTTCCAGGCACTTTAATATGACAGTAAGACATAAATGCTTGGAAGTTGACGCTTCCTTGATTAAATAAACACAGTCATGTTTAATGTACAGTTGCCCTTTAATGGGCCCAAATCATCTCACTCCCATAAACAGAAAGAAAATTGATACAGGCTGCACAATCTGTGTTTTATTAATAGCCCAAAGTACAACTCTGTGCAGAAGATCCAAAACTGAGTTGTATACGTGGTAAGTATACACCATCCTATCACCAGACTTTGATTATTCAACAACTAGATGTTCTATTTAAATTAAATCTCATGAGGGCCCTCTAATTATTACTGATAAACATAGTAAAGTTAGCAATCTGTAGTATGTTTTTAACTAAGTCTAGAGGTAAATATCACTAAATTATGTCAAGTCATTTCCGAATGGCAGTGCTTAGGTAAACATGGGAAATTTTACTGTATGCATTGTATTCAAGAATTTAATACATTGGGGTAGCTTTCATACCATGTTATTCAGATTTCAAGTATATATAAGAATGCAGTATAAGTGGGAGTTGTCCCTGCACTGAAAGTGTTCATTGCTCATTTTGGACTACAGGCAAAAAAACCCCAAAAAGATGATTTACTTACCTGATCAGATAAGTAAAACTGTTTCTCCTCTCTCCTAGATGGAAGGAGCAGATAACCCTTATAGTGCAGGAGCAGCCCCACTAAAAGGATCCTTTTAAATTTTACTGGAGTTGGGCTTTAACTAAAATATCAGTTGTATGCTCGCCACACTGGTTAAAATCTGATTGTACAATCTCTTTTAGCTCTTCTAATGTATTTATGTAGTGCAAGAGCCTAAAATTGATTGGATAGTTTAGACAGGTCCTCATATTACATAGTTTTAGCAAATCTGAGAGATTGTACAAAGAATACACAATTGGAATGTAATGTCTATGGTGAACATTAGGTATACCTGAACTAACTACACACAACACACAAAATCTGATTGCACAGTCTCATTTTAGGATTACCGACATATGTATTGTGGAGGACATGCCTAAACAATCCATAGCATTATGCGAAAACATGTATTGGTTGTTGGCATAGTTGGCCCAGGGTCTCATCACAAATAATTTACAGAGAGATAATACATACTGTAAATGTTAAACTCATTGAGGAATTAGATGCAAGTATTATCATAGTTAAATAAAGAAATTTCAATTCCCTGTCAAGGGGATGAGGAAGATAAAATCAATTTCATTTATATCCAGTCAGGTAGGTCTTTACACTATTGGTAAACCTAAAGGAGGTTGTACAATCATACTTTAAAAAGACTAAAGCTAGCCACACAATTTAGAGTCAACAACAGTCTACCTTCCCTTGACAAAATAATTGGATGCCCAAACATGCCTGTGTGTGTGTGTGTTCATTTTTAATTTTTTTAAAAATTGAATATATTAAATTTTAAAGTTCTAAGTGAGGGGACACATGACTCCAAATTAATGCTAAAAAGTTTAAAAACAGAACTTCAAACCGGTCATGGATGACCCTCAGTTTGATGTGATCCTGCAGTGCTACTCCTACAGGCTTATTCAGTTCTCCATTAATATTTGCCTTATGTCGAGCCAAGACATAGAATCTTGCTTCTCTTCTGGACTTCTTTTGACACGCTCAATTGAGCGCATATATATGGTCCCTTCCGGCACTGTCAGACATTTCATGAACTCATCCAATTTGAACAAACCTGTTTAGATTGGAAGCCGCTTGCCCATTCCCGTTCTCTATGCCTTGTTACTCAACCTGGATGCACCGACAGATTTACCCTTCTTACGAAAGTGGGAACGTAGTTTTCACACTTCCTTCTCACAAGCCTAGCAAGAAAGGATCCTTTGTTTTGCTCATAAGGCATCTCTGGCAAGTAGATATCAGGAGGGAGGATATAAACTTCTCACACAGTGGTACAAGACTCCAGCTAAACTACATTGAATAGTTCCCCAGGTACTCATGCTGGCACTGTCAGGAATCTGAAGGAACTCTCATATATATCTCTCGGGAGTGCCCGAAACTAGAGAGTTTCTGGAATGAGGTAGAGAAAACAATTCAGACCCTGACAGGAGTCTCCCTTTAAAAAAAACTAGCTGCATACCTCATGAACGACAACCCATTATCCAACAAGAAATTAAACATTTCCCTAGTTAAACAATTGCTTATGGCAGCCAAGGTCTTTATACTGGCATTGTGGAAATATACTGCCCCCCCCCCCCCAAAATAGCCCATTGGTGGGTGGGAGTTGCTGAAATCAAGGAAATGGAAAGCCTGACTAGGATCCTGAAGGAACAAGAGGAAACATATTTATTTTATAGGGTCCAGGCTTTCCTTGCCTCTCAGTCTCAATTTACCCTCCTATTCTCTAGTACACCAGGTAATCAGGGTTATGAAAGGAAAATCTGAATGGCTGCACACCAAACTGAGATCCAAATGTTTTTATTAGCATAAAACCATGAAGAACATGAAGAGCACTACATGAAGAATATCTCCTCCCTTGCTTGTACATGCAGTGCTCTTCATGTTCTTTATGGTTTTATGCCAATAAAGACATTTGGATCTCAGTTTGGTGTACAGCTGTCCGGATTTTTCTTTCATTATTGCTTCAACCATTATTGCTGTGACTGGGCGAGCACCATGCAGTGAAGATATCATGCTGTTGGAGCCTGCTTACCTGTAAGCAGCGTGGATCTTTCGTGCAGATAATCAGGGTCTTGGACTTTGTGGTTGGAACCATCCGAGAGGGAGACAGTTACTTTACCCTGTCCCCCCTCTTTCTAGTTTGCCTCAGCCCCTACTTTCTTAATATTGTCCCTTGTTCTCTGCTCAATACTTCTTTCTGTGTTCTATGCAATAATGCATATGTAATGTTATCTTTTGTAAAACTAATAAAATATGGTGGAATTCAAAATGTTTTGCTCATTTCTGGCAGCTCTTTGCTTGGACATACAGCCTATTGCATTTACAGAGACATGTTGTTGTTGTTCTTTTTTTTTTTTTTCTGTATACAGATGTGTCGTGTTATAATGGATGTACTCCTTATCTTCTTTTTTCCTCTACTGACCAGTTCCCACTTGGGACAATGTTACCTGGTAATGTAATATGCGCTGGCTGTTTTGTATTGCTTTTCCAAGTTCCATTATTAAATAAAAAGTTTTTTAAAAAACAACAGAACTTCAGCTTTGCCTCTTGTACTTGGTGGAAAACAGTGCCAGTTTAATTTGTTGTATATAAATGTAGCGGGTGCCTCGCATCTCCCATGGCCATGCCAAGCTGGCCGATGCTCTTACTGAGAGGAGAGAATTGCCTGTCAGCTCCTGTGGGGGATTTCTCCCCCCTCCTTCTCCTCACTGACACAGTCTCTGCTTATTCTGCTCCCTCCCCTGCATCCTCATTGACAGGGAGAAAAGAGCCTATCAGCAGCAATCAGCAAAGCATTCTGGGGCATGTAGTCCCCACCAAAAACGGCTCCATAGCCTTATATAAGAAAACAACTATACACCCCAGGATTCTCTGTCAAGAGGAGGAGAAGAGGCATCCGTTTTGTCTGCTGAGGAGAATTCAGTCACCACGAGGAAGGAGAAGAGACTGGACCCAGGGGAGAGGTGTTGCCCCTCTGGTCAGTCCACTGCATTGTTTCAGGCATCCACGGCCAGTTGGGGACATCCAGCCTGAGAGAGGGGAATCCTAGGTTAATTTCCAGGCACACCTGCACCGACGGCCATAAAGCGTTCCAGTGTGAAGTGACCAGTCGGGGTACCAGAAGAGTCTGCCTGTTCCAGGACATTCGTTTGAGCCTTAACTGCAGGATTGGTGAGAGGGCATTTGCCCCTCTGCAGGAAACAAGGACTCTGCACACAGATAGAGTTACTTCACTTTGCCCTCACTTGCCAGAACCTGGATCTTATTGAAGCCCTGTTAAGCAGTCACAGTGTCTGCCTTGCTTTTCGGATACTGTCAGCATACCCCAGTTACACTTTGACAAGCAGGAGTTCTAAGTGCACCAACTAAAGTGGCTAGCGGAAGATACAAGGCTTCATCCCTCTTCCAAGGGACTGAAGTTACTGGTGCCATATGGGCGAGCACACACACACTCAGAGCTCTGTATAATTACTGTATGTGTAGTGTAGTCTGACCTTGGAGTTATGCCACTAAACACTGAATTAGGTACAGTGTTTATAGTTGGGCCTGTGGTATCAGGGGATAGAATCGAGTGGTCAGACATAAGAGAAAGTCATTCTTCTGCTCTCCTCCTGCCTAGACTCATAGTGCTAATTTAAATAGAGGTCACCAAGCTTGTGTAAAGTTGTTATATTGTGATTCATTGTTGTTTAAGTGCTTGCCTCTGCTTCTGGGGTAATTTACGGTTGTGGAATCCCCTAGAAGCAGCCTGATATATTATATATCGAGTTATATTGCTCTTAATCTCAGTTACTGTTCTTCAGCTAATTCATTCAAGAATACACTATTACTTTGTTACTTTTACACAGAAACCTTATAGTAAAGAAATTTCTCTGTTTTATCATAATGTGTGTTTTCATTGGTTTTTTTACACTATTGCCAGGTGTGCCAGAGGGGCAGAGATTGTTCTTGGGGTCGAGAGGCAGGGTATGGAACCCATTTTACATAGGCAGCTCCTGCGGGGGTTGTGCTACATAAACAAAAAATGTAATGCAAAGGTACAGGGCCCTGTCACAAAACGTAATGGATTTTCTGTATGTCATGTAGAAAACCTCTTGGACAAAAGATAAATGACTCCTGCGCTTGAGGGGTTATCTTGGAACGGGTATCCTGAGAATGCGATTCAGGTAAAATGGACGTAGTCTCGGCTGTGCTGCCACTCTCAACAGGTCGTGGTAACCCAAACAGACTCTAAAAAAGGAATGGACAGAGGGCGCACCAGCCTAGCGCATTATCTTTAAAACAATTTATTAAAATAAAATAGCATACACATTGTAGTCACAAAACAAGTATGAAACATGGGCAAACATGTGCAATCAAGGACCACCAAGAATCTCCACTGGGCTTCCTCTGCTGATGTAGGCCGTGGTAGGATGTGGACCTCCAAAGAACCGCTTCTTTGGAGCTTCACATCCTACCACAACGTGAATCAGCAGAGAAAGCATCTTGGACTCTGTTTAGACATGCAGCTACTGCTGCAGCATATCTAAAAACCGATCCACGGTGGATCCCTTTTCAGAGAAATTTGACATATTGCCTCCTCCCCGCCTGTTTTAGCCCTGTAAATGCCTCACTACCACACTGCAGCCGTGTGCATTACACAAGGCCACTGGGCGGTTGCAGTGCTGCCCCATTCACATAAATCAGTTGCATTTAGTGACGACGCTGCCTGCTGAATGCAACAGGGGTATAATTTTTGCCACAGAATGTGTACACCCATGTGGCTGAACTGCCTGTTTTTACTGCTTCCCTATCTGTAAATGACCTCTAAGTATCCTATTAATTCCTGAAGTGCTAATATTTTATAAATATACAGTAGGTACTACTGGAGGCTCAAGCATCATTAGAGGAGGCACAGGAGGAAAGGCTACTCTATTCTGATATATAGAATATAATGTGATCACTAGACTAATAATTAAAGGGAAGCAGCCATCATGACGTGGCACCCTGATCTCATGAATTCAGATGCATCTGAACCCTCTGCAACTACATTAAACTAAATTCTTTATGGTATGTGTCTTTTCTTGGAAGTGAGATTCCTGCTGTGATGCTATTCGATAGCTGCTTAGTTTCTTTCCAACATGTGCAGCGGAGTCATGTTATGTTCTTAGTAAAAATTATTAAAACCAAATGATAATATGGATATTCCGTGTTTATGCTCATTACTTTAACCTGAACTAGAAATTCTTCCACATAGTTCCCATTAACCAGTGGCCCCTGCAGTTTCCCATAACTGTTTTAAACATCTGGTCTTATCTATCAATAGACTACGACCACTACAATATTATTATTCAATATACTGACAAACGCGGTTAAAGCTGCTTCTTCATTTATCTCTGTGTATAGTTTTAGCAGCTCTTTAAAGTGGTTGTTAAGTCAGAAGGATTTTTATCTTATGCATTTAGATAAAAAGCCTTCTGTCTGCAGCAGCCCCCCTAATACTTACCTGAGCCCTATATCTATCCAGCGATGTACATGAGTGCCTCAGCCATTTGGGACTCTCCCTCCTGATTGGCTGAGACACAGCAGCGCCATTGGCTCCCGCTGCTGTCAATCAAAGTCATTTATCCAATCAGGAGAGAGAGGGGGCGGGGCTGAATCACATCTCCGTTTCTGAATGGACACAGGGATAGAAAACTGTTTCCTGTGGGTGCCCTCAACAGGAGGGAGGGGCCAGGAGCTCCAGCCAGGGATCAGAGAAGAGGAGGATCCGGGCTGCCCTGTGCAAAACCAATTGCAACAGAGGAGGTAAGTAAAACATGTTTGTTATTTTAATAGAAAAAAAATGAGACTTTACAATCTCTTTAAGTAAATTCGCTTTACATGTGAATGTTTACTTCTCAGAACCAAGTAATGCACTTTCTTACTTACGAGCTGGAATCATGCAATCTCTTGTGCTGTTGTAAAGCCTCCGAAAATGTTTATTGCAATTTGGACTTGTGAAGGAAAGTCGACCTGAAATGAAAAAGCATAAAATAAAAATTTATTATAAAAGTTTTTATGAGTTGTGAGAATGAAAGAAGCTTATGAAGTTTCATGTGCACAGATAGCAGGGCAGCAGTTTAAAGACATAGACAGGGCAGACTAAATGAGATATTATATCATAATGGCAAAATAATCTATCACAGCTTAAAGTAAACCTATGGCTAAATCAAAACATCAAGGCTAACAGCAACAGCAGGTGGCTGACAGCATAAGCTATGAGCATGTACCCGCTGCAGAAATATGTACCTTAGCACTTCTCAGAGCCCCCTGATACTGATATGTAAGTAGCAATTTGCTCTGAGTTTATATTTGCATATGAATAGATTTTCTTACCCATATGAAGATGCCTGACTCTACTGATAGGTAGCTGAGACATCAGGCACTACAATGTAAGGCATCAGGTAATACATTTTGGAATGGGACAGTGGAGATACATATCACAGCTGCCATGTGATCAGGAGCTTAGACATTCACCCTTTCTGCATACACTCAGCACTGAAAAAAAGCCCAGAGAATACTATTCTCCATTATAAAAAAAAAGTATTCCCCCACTCCTGTTGGCCCTTATTCAGACCAAATACTGTTGGTAAACGTATATGTGACATTTCTAAACAGAAATATATATATAGGCAGCACAGTGCCCTAACAGTTAGGTAAAAGTGAAGTATGGGAATTAAAAAAAAAACCAACATTTCTAAATTCACCTAGGTCGATGCAGCATCCATCCGATGCTGCATCTGTTCCCAGCAGGTTCTAAAGGCTGAGACCGCTAATCGATCAGTTCTCAGTCTTCAGTGAGCAGAGAGCCAGTGACTATCTGCTCTCTGCTCTGCCCCCCCAGCTCTCATTGGAGCGCTGGACTGTGGAGGGGGCAGGAGTGGCTGGCTCAGACTCTCAGCGGCACACTGAGGGGCTGGGCAGGCTGCAAGTCAGGCATCTGTGTGGATCTCAACATTAAAGTTGGGATCCCTCCAGAGTCTAGACCAGCTCAGTGACATTAGTCGACAGAACCAAGTGCACTCCTGTACCCCATAGGAAATGTAGGGCCAAAAGAGCCTAGGCCCTACTACTCCTAAGGCTTTGTGATACTGGGGTTATTTATTTCCCACCAGGTATCAGGCTATATTGATTTTTGTGGCTTTTTTACAGCACTTCCAACAATCCTAAAATGTGCTTGGAGGTAGGGGCCTAATCAGCTGCTGCCATAATTGGTGTGTATGATTGTGGGAAGACTTTACATTGTGAGCTGTTTCATGGGAATTCCATATTAGTGTTTTTATATACTGTGTAAGGTTCTGTGGATTGGCCCGGTGCTACACAAGACACCAACATAATTAAACATAGCAATACTATCAGTGACAAAAACCAATCTCTCTAACTGAACTTTCAGTTAATTAAGTCTTACAGTTATTTTTTTATTTTTAGGAAATAATCACAGCCTGAGAAAAAAAGACTGCCCTTTTCTGCCTGGTCTTCTGCCAGCCTGCTGCAAAGAACCTGTGCTCTATGTGTGGAAGCAGTGGTCCCTCTGCAGAGGTCCAATAGTTCTGTAATTAGTAAAGAGTATGCCCTTGCTGACTGGATAAATGGAGAGCTCTAGCTGTTTTTCACAGGGATGTGTCAGACGAGTGCGAAAAAAAAATTTGTTTTGCCTTTAAAATATATATAAAAATAATTTTTGAAATACTATCAAAAGAAAGCTTTGTTAGTCCCCAAAACATATCTGAAACATTTTTGTATTGTAAGTCAGAACACAATCTCTGCACAATTAGTAGGCTCCTAGCTGAAATATGTGAACTCTGGAGCATAACTGCTTAATGTTCTCATGTTTTATTTCTGTTCTAGCAATGCATTTTTATAAATCAAACTTACCTGTTAAATGCTTTAAAAACTTCTCTTTCATTCGAAGATCTCGAGGAACGATTTCTGCATGGAAATAAAAACACATCTTTTATAGAAGATTTTCATACCTTCAAAAATGATCCAGACTTTTCTTGAGCTACTTGATGTACTTGATAGCTAAAATAATATGTTTTAATGTTCTCACCCCCTACTTTTTTTTTACAATAGCAGGTAAACAGGCTGAGCCTGGCACAGCTTTCATTATGGCTGTACACAATCCTTTCTTCTCTATTTCTAAGACTTTATGATTAAGCAGTTGTGCAAAATGTGTTAAGGTAGCCGGTAACGTAATATGTGAAAGAATAATAACCACACGGGTACACTTCCTACTTTACTATAAACCTTCTGATTTTTGAATTGCAATCCAGTGGACCTGTTTTCTAAATTAGAACACTTGATATTTTGATGATAATGGGGTCATATGAACCCCAAACTGAGTTGCAGGAATGCAGATTCATATGGAACAAAGCGCCACGCTTATTTCCTCAAAATTTACAAGTCAGCAACACAAAAACCCTTAAAATTGTGTTTAGAGTGGCTGCGACACAATACTCAGCGCCAGTATGCTCAATAGTGTTCAGCAACATACATTTGCATTTTTAAAACATTGTGTGTTATACATCAAGATAACAAAAGCTGCTGCTATAATGAATATATCAATAGCAACACAATAGCGTTATATAAAATCAAACACTAGTAGCGGCGCAGTGGTGTAGTGGTTAGTACTTTCACTTAGCAGCAGAAGGGTCGCTGGTTTGCATCCCAACCATGACACTACCTGCCTGGAGTTTGCGTGTTCTCCCTGTGCCTGTGTGTGTTTACTCCAGTTTCTTCCCACACTCCAAAGACATGCTGGTAGGTTATGGGATCCTGTCCAAATTGGCCCTACTATTTGTTTGAATGTGAGTTAGGAACCTTAGATTGTAAGCTCCTTGAGGGCAGGGAATGATCTGAATGTACAATATATATATGTAAAGCGCTGCATAAAGCCATTGACTGCGCAATATAAGTACCCAAAATAAATAAATAGTAGCAGCGCTCGGTCAATAGCTTTTACTATTGACCAGCTTTGATATGTTAACCACATGAGGCTTGACACCTTGTGAATCTGTGCAAAAAAAGTTGATAAGAGAATTAGTGTCCTTATATTATTTTGATACTTGTAGTTCCATGCACCAGTCACCAGGGTTGTCACCGCATGACTCTCACTCCTCTGAGGGTTTAAACTCTCCGACAATACTGTTATCACACTTTTGTTGAGTGCTGTCTCATCAGTCTCAAAGGGATGAAATCGCTTGCACCAGGATCACTCCAGGAGTTTAGAATCTCTTATAAAGAAACGCACCTGAAACCTGCATGTTCTCCGATCAATCAGCCAGAAAGGTGTCCTTGCCAGGAAGCTGGGTCTTGGAGCTCATTTCATCCCCCATTAATGTACCACTGAAGAGCTAGAACAGCAATACCCGGGAGGTGAGCAGTCCTGTGTTGGTTATGACAGCTGTCTGTTAGAAGTGAGTTTCCTGTTCTCATGCTGACTTTTTCCCGACTGCTCACCTCCCAGGTATTGCTGTCCCAGTAGGAGAAGATGCAGGTTTCAGGTGTATTTATTTATATGAGATTCTAAACTTCTGGAGTGATCCTGGAGTGAGCGATTTCATCCCTTTGAGACTGATGGAACAGCACTCTAAAACAGAGGGGTGTGATAACCAGTGATGGAAGTAACTGTGTTTAAGTAAACGGCGTTACTTAACGCAGTTACTTTTGAGGGTAACGAGTAATCTATGTGATTACTCGTTCCCTCCCTGTAACGCCGTTGCCGCTACTTTCGGCTGTGTTACCGCAATTACATCTACTGCCACTAGATGGCAGTAGTTGTAATTGCAATTCCCCCTCTCCTCTATGACCGCTGTCTGCGGTACAGGAAAGAGAAGAGGAGGAGACTCAGACAAGGACCGGTGTAGAATGAAGATCTGTATCCCAGTGAGAATTGGTTTCCCCTGCGCAAATGCGCATGCGCCAGATTTCGGCAAAACAAGCCGAGCACCGAGCCGTTGGCGAGCCGATACAGCAGCATATATGTAACCCTTAGATGACTGAGCGGATGGAGCTGAAGGGGATACAGGTTTTCACAGCTACAGCGGGCAGAGAGGAGAGGAGAGTGAAGGTGAGCGGTGTGTGGTAGTGGGATGGTGGTCTGTGTGTGTGTGTGGGGGGGGGGCAGGGGTTCATTAGCTGCAGATTATTGCATTAAATTATCCTTCCAATGAAAATATAGGGTCAGCGTGGGATGGTGGTCTGTCACGGGGGGCTGCAGTGAGGTGTGAGGTGAGCAGGTGTGTGGTAGTGGGATGGTGGTCTGTCAGTGGGGGGGGGGGCTGCAGTGGGGTGTGAGGTGAGCGGGTGTGTGGTAGTGGGATGGTGGTCTGTCAGTGGGGGGGGCTGCAGTGGGGTGTGAGGTGAGCGGGTGTGTGGTAGTGGGATGGTGGTCTGTCAGTGGGGGGGGGGCTGCAGTGGGGTGTGAGGTGAGCGGGTGTGTGGTAGTGGGATGGTGGTCTGTCAGTGGTGGGGGCTGCAGTGGGGTGTGAGGTGAGCGGGTGTGTGGTAGTGGGATGGTGGTCTGTCAGTGGGGGGGGGCTGCAGTGGGGTGTGAGGTGAGCGGGCGTGTGGTAGTGGGATGGTGGTCTGTCAGTGGGGGGGGGGGGGGCTGCAGTGGGGTGTGAGGTGAGCGGGTGTGTGGTAGTGGGATGGTGGTCTGTCAGTGGGGGGGGGCTGCAGTGGGGTGTGAGGTGAGCGGGTGTGTGGTAGTGGGATGGTGGTCTGACAGTGGGGGGGGGGGGGCTTTTTGAAGTGTCCAGACAGTTCAGCAGTCCAGACAGGAGGAGGACTTGCAACAAGTGCTTTACAACAGGTATGTGCTTGGGGGGTGGCTTTGGCATGCGAGGGGGGGGAGGGCTCTGTCTCTGGCTGCAGCACATACATCATGTATGTCCTGCAGTCAGAGACAGTGCCCTCCCCCCATGCCATGTATGTTCTGCACTGCAGTCAGAGACAGTGCCCTCCCCCCATGCCATGTATGTTCTGCACTGCAGTCAGAGACAGTGCCCTCCCCCCATGTCATGTATGTTCTGCACTGCAGTCAGAGACAGTGCCCTCCCCCCATGCCATGTATGTTCTGCACTACAGTCAGAGACAGTGCCCTCCCCCCATGCCGTGTAAGTTCTGCACTGCAGTCAGAGACAGTGCCCTCCCCCCATGTCATGTATGTTCTGCACTGAAGTCAGAGACAGTGCCCTCCCCCCATGCCATGTATGTTCTGCACTGCAGTCAGAGACAGTGCCCTCCCCCCATACCATGATAAAGTGGGATATATGGGGGACCCTGCCTGGCCTGCTCTAAAGATGGATCTATGGCGACCGTGTTCTAAAGAGAGATCTGTGCCATAGATCCCCCTTTAGAGCAGGGTCCCTTATAGATCCCCTTTAGAACTCGGTCCCCCTAGATCCCCTTTAGAACAGGCCCTGGGGCCCTACAGATCCCCCTTTAGAGCAGGGTCCCTTATAGATCCCCTTTAGAACTCGGTCCCCCTAGATCCCCTTTAGAACAGGCCCTGGGGCCCTACAGATCCCCCTTTGGAGCAGGGTCCTTATAGATCCCCCTTTAGAGCAGGGTCCTCATAAATTCCCCTTTAGAACAGGGTCCTCATAAATCCCCCTTTAGAGCAGGGTCCCCATAGACCCCCCTTTAGAGAAGGGTTCCCATAGATCCCCCTTAGAAAGGGTTCCTCATATATCCCCCTTTAGAGAAGGGTCCCCAAAGATCCCCCTTAGAAAGGGTTCCTCATAGATCCCCCTTGAGAGCAGGGTCCTCATAAATCCCCCTTTAGAGCAGGGTCCCCATAGATCCCCCTTTAGAGAAGGGTCCCCATAGATCCACCCTTAGAAAAGAGTCCTCATAAATCCCCCTTTAGAGCATGGTCCCCATAGATCTATGGGGACCCTGCTCTAAAGGGGGATCTATGGGGACCCCTCCCTAAAGGGGGATCTATGGGGAGCATGGCCTGCTCTAAAGGGGATCTTTGGGGGACCCTGCTCTAAAGGGGGATTTATGGGGACCCTGCTCTAAAGGGGGATCTATGGGGACCCTGGCCTGTGCTAAAGGGGGATCTATGGGGACCCTGCTCTAAAGGGGGATTGATGATGACCCTGGCCTGCTCTAAAGTGGGATCTATGGGGACCCTGCTCTAGTGTCCCAGTACCAGTGTGCCACACCGCCACCACCAGTGTTCCACACCACTACCAAAAAAACAAAACAAAATACAGTTACTCACAGTTAGGAGGACTCAGACCCCCACAGTGTGCCACACCGCCACCACTATTAAAGATATTATAGAACGTAATTGCATTATAGAATAGTAAGTTACTTTTCTGAGTAACTAATTACTTTTTCAATGTGGTAACTGAGTCACTAACTCAATTACTTTTTGGGAGAAGTAATTTGTAACTGTAACTAATTACTTTTTTAAAGTAAGATGAGCAATACTGGTGATAACAGTATTGTCGGTGAGTTTAAACCCTCACAGGAGTGGGATTTATGCGGCAAAAACCCTTGGTGACTGGTGCATGCAACTACGACAAGTAGTAGAATAATATAAGGGCACTATTCTTCTTATAGACTTTTTTTTGCACAGATTCACAAGATGTCAGATATTGTCTCATATGGTTAACATATGAAAGCCAGTCAATAGCAAAAACTGTTGACGGAACTCCACTACTAGTGTTTGATTTTTAGGTCAGCAATACAATTATTAGATTTAAAGGATAAGTTCACTTTTAAAAAAAATAAATAAATAAATAAATACACATTTTCTGCAGGTAAAAAATATGCACTTAATATTTTTTTTGTGGGAGCCAGGAAAGTATCAGCAGATCACGGGCGCTATGCAGGGATCCTACAGACTGTCAGTATAAGCTGTCTGCCCGTACATCAAACTGGCAGGCAGTTTTACATAGACAGGAAGACTCAATGAGCAACCAGAGCGCTCATTGAGAACTACAAGCCAACAGCCAAAAGGATGCAGCCATGTGGGCGATCCAAGCACAGTCGTGCTCTTTTCAAAGTATGCGGGAGAAGATCTTTGGCCTGCTGTCACAGCGAGTACGGGGATCGGGGAGCAGCTGCAGGATCGGGAACATGTTACCTGTTCCACCCTAAAAATGAGTGGAACAGGTAACATGTACCCCAAGGGGAACTTATCCCTTAAATCTTGTGTACATGGCCAAGCAGAGAACTGACACATTTTCATATAAACCCCACTACATCAACCAGCTAGAGCAGATACAGTTGAATAAACAGTATTTAGCTAGGTCTTCACAGACTAAAAAATACTTCTAATTAAGTTCCATTGTAAAATTGCCATGTCTTAAAACTTCTAGCAGGCCCTCAATTGGCTCTAATGTATCCTGGTTGTAATTGGTCATTGCAAAATCATTTAGAGGCAATACACATTTAAAGTCTAGTACTACTTGACCTGAAACTGCCTTTTTCATACATCTCAAGTTCTAAAACTCTGCACATAATTCACAATCACAGGTATGATAAAATTACTTTCATAACAAATTCTTATCAAACGGAATGTATAAATACGTGTATAATGACCAAGTCTAGTGTCTATCAAATCTTAATTTCATTCTGTGCAACAATTTGTTGGTTTGTGGGCTGTAAAGCAATAAGCAAATACTGTTAGGCACCTACACTTTACAGAAAGTGTGTAATACTTCACTTCAAAACCAAATGCTCCCTGTAATTATTCTGCAGCTTCCCCCTTAAGTGTGTTAACACTTTAAACCATAAACAACAAATATTCATAGGTTCGGTGTTCATACACTGACTAGATCCATTTGCAACAATATAAAATATGTGTATACAAATCAAATAAACAACTTTTCATGAATTAACATCATTAAAATCCCATCCACCAATGTAAAAAAGGTGTACTTAAGTCTCTCTTTACTTCTTCTAATTGTAACAATATATCACCACATGTGCTCCACTCCAATACACTCACCACAATGATATGACCCCCTAACTAAAGGTCATAAGCACTTCCGGTGACGCCAAAGTGCTCTCCAAATACTTTGGCTAATTGGCAGTAATCCATCAACAGAAACTTCTTCTCCACAATGTTGCTAATTCCTCTCAGAGGATGTACAGTATAATGCACAACATTAAAGGTGTGAATGATCGCATAGTGTATTATTTATTTTATATAAGTGCCCACACAATAAAAATATATGTATATACACTCACATATTTGGGTGCCCTGTTCCTCCACACAATACACTCAGCCTGTGATACTAATCCTCCACTTGGTGTGCGCTCCAGAGACCGGAACCGGAAGTGACGTCACTACGTTTACTGGATATGACGATCGTGTTACTGCCTCTACATGTTTCGCTGATACAGTGTCTTCAGAAAGCACTATCAGGCTGTAAAAGCTGATAATCTAGAAATGTTAATATAGTGGTAAAAACTGGCATTGTGAGAGTGTCCACTGAAATCTAATTAAACTCTTCAGCTCTCCTTCATCACACCCCTGGGCTCTCTTCATTGGGTGGAGGGTTGGCTGAGTGGCACCCTCTGGAGGGTCAGCAAAATGCTGCTGCAATTGGCAGCTTGAACATTTTTGCAGCAAAATTATGAAGGATTTCTAGGGGTCTTTCATTAGAGTCAATGACCTTAATGCATCACATTGGACCTATTACGAGTGGACTGGACTTTTCAGGAATTTTTCATTGCATTTATTTTACTGTTTTTATCTATTTCGTAGTGTCTTTTTCTGTAAATATTTTCTTACACCATTTTTATTTTCTTTCCTTTAAAATAATTAAAAAAACATCTAGTGCAATCTCTGAATGCTCTAACCAGAAATTAAACAATCATTGCCATTGTGAGGGCTACCATATTTTAAACATTCCTGTCTGGGTCTGGCGGTGAGTGTCTAAGGCTGGCCATACATGATCAACTTTCCTGTACAATTTTCTTTAGATTTACCAAAAAACATATAATATGAGTTCAAACAAACTAAACAACTTTCAATTGTATCCATTTAGGCAGGCTCTTGCACTACATAGTTTAAGGTAAATCTAATGGAAAATTGTACAAGATTATTGAACATGTATGGCCAGCCTAAGACATTTCATACAGTTTAGAATTGCTACAGCAGATGCTGTGATTAATGTGTGTTTCTGTTAAAACGTATGTTGGAAGCTGGAAAATTTCTGCGCAGGGTGAGGCTGAAAGTGTAATCATTATATTCTGACAGCAGCTGTGGGATTTTAGGCTGCTGCCATCAAATGATTGTCTCAGGGTGTCACATTGAGCATGTTTGGATTGTAATTACCAGGGAGAGTTCCAAGGCTGTCCACAACAATACAGATAGGTTCCTCCTGTGTAATTAATCAATCCTTGCTTCACTTAATTATCAATGTTGCCATTAGGCCTTGCACATATAAGATTTAGCGTGCTTATGTGCAAAGTGTAGAGCTAACTTTTACAAAGCATTGTTGAAGCATTTAGCAATATTTAGCTCTGTTTTGGGAATGTTAAAGACAGATGATGATGGGAATATTAGCAATAGAGGAAAGGAAGAGCGCTTCAGGTTGAGGCTATCCAGCAAAGTATATATATATATATATATATATATATATATATATATATATATATATATATATATATATATATATATATATATATGTATGTATATATCCTGAATGTGTGACACTCCACACGAAGAAAGTTAAAAGTTAAAAACCACAGTAGTTTATTCATCAGTTAAAAACAACCAGGCAAGGGTTAAATGGCACTGGATCACAATAACAGGTTGGATGTCAGACTGAGCCTGTCTACTTGCCCCGCCGTATCACAATCACAGATCACAAAGAGGTGACGTAGTGTGCCGTGGATGTCATCTGCAACAGCACTCAGATGTATCATACGAGCAGAGCAGCATATAATCCGGAGGGTGGCATGGAATTCAACCAGCGTGGGACACAATGTAACCAATGGGGGCGCTGGTGATGACGTCAATCGCCTGTGCCCAGGAGGCAGGCTTCAGCCGAGACCAGCTGTCAGTGAAAAGCAAGCCGATGTAATGTTAGAAAACCATACCTCGTGAAAACTCCATACCCACGTCACTTCCTGTCAGAAACGTAATGGAACAGCTGAGCAGCGTAGCAGTGCGCATGCTCACAGCTCCAGATACGTCATTGAACAGCTGAGGAGCTTACAAGTGCGCATGCTCGGAGGGTATGGAATTGTCACAGTAGTGTGTGTAACGTTACACCGCATCAGCTGTTGCGGCGGTTACATTAAAACAGCTCGGCTGCAATATGAGTCATCTCCGCTCCTATCCCTGTCACTTGCCTGATCTTGGCTACTAAATGTAAAAGCGGCGGCGGGTCTATGAAATCGAAATGACAGAGATCTCGGCTCCGTGATTTATATTTTCATACACCCACCGCCGCTTTTACATTTAGTAGCCGAGATCAGGGAAGTGACAGGGGTAGGAGCTGAGATGACTCATGTTGCAGCCGAGCTGTTTTAATGTAACCGCCGCAACAGCTGAGGCGGTGTAACATTACACACACTACCATGAAAATTCCATACCCTCCGAGCATGCACACTAGTAAGCTCCTCAGCTGTTCAATGACATAGGTGCTGACGTAGGTGCACCGGAAGTGACAAGGGTATGGAATTTTTACGGGTATGGTTTTGTTCACGGAACACCGGAAGAAGAACGGTCCCATCACAATGATGATGGGAATAATGACTTACACTTTAAACAAACGGCAAGCAGGCTTTAGCAGATGTAGCCAGGTACTTGGCTAAGAATGAGAGTGATAGAAGCACTGGCTGCAGCTACTCTCTGTAACTGCTGTCCTGCGGTGCTGAAATGGTTAACAGCTATTTCAGCAAAAGAAGAGAGCTGCTGAGCAGGAAGAGAGGCAGCAATGCACTGTGGAAAATGTAGTCCGGAAGAAAGATTCTACTGTGTAATCAAGAGCTTTTGAACTACATTCCCCAGAGAGGAGATTGCTGGGAGGAGGGGGAAGAGCTGCATTTTCCTGGGCTGTACAGGATACAGCTTCCCCTTGCCTTGAGGGAAACTGGCGAATGCACATCTCTGTGCAGTGTGCGCCTTCCCTGCTGTATATTGCGAACCTGAGTGGGATCCGAAGCACTGAGATCAGGGGTGCCGACAGCTAGAGTTACCAGGGTGCAGAGCAGAGAGTGGAATAACCACTGTGTGTGACCTGCATGGTGAGCTGCAGTATCTCTGGGACTGGTGAGCTGCTGCTGTGGGGATTTACTATCTGCTGCTATAGAGAATAAGCCCTTTAGGAACTGATCATACAGCAATCTAGTAGTTGTATTGCTGCCTGCAGGCCTGACTAAGACTATTCTCATTTGCACCAACAGTACAACTGGGCCCCAACACTAGTCAGCTTAAGAGTTGGAGACTGTCCCTTTACATCTGCTACCCAGAAACTTTTACTTATTGCATATGCTAAGAGGTACCTCTCAAGGGTCACTGCACTATGTCCCAGCCATTCTGCTAGAGTACACTCTAGAATAGTTGTAGTGTTATTATTCACATTGAAGTTACAGTGGTTGTAAAGGCAAAAGGTTTTTTTACCTTCATGCATGAAGGTTAACAATCTTCTGAGTGCAGCTTCAGCCCAGCCCTCCTTATTCTTACCTGAGCCATATCTCGACCTAGCAATGTGCATGAGAGGCGAGGCTCTCTTCGCTCTCACTCCTAATTGGTTTAAAGACAGCAGTATCAGTCACAGCCTGTTAGAAGGGGACAGGGCTGAGCCATGCTCTGTGTGTCTAATGCACACACAGGGCCAGCTCAGGAGTGAGCATGCATGAGTGTCCCTATAACAAGCATCTTGCTATGAGGGCACTTGGCGGGGGAGAAGGAGTTGGGAGAGCCACTATGGGACCCCAGAAGAGGAGGATCAGGGCTGTAAAAAACAAATAAGGGGGGAAATAGAGAAAATTCTCCTACCCATAAAATTGGACTTTAGATGATGTAGAATTATCATAAAATTAATGAGGATTACATGAAAGAGTATGTATAAACAATCAATTTATTTATACAAATAGATAAAAAGATTGTCATAAAAACCACCACATCATAGTGAAATGCCCTATAACAATTTCCAAGGCTCATAGAACCATCTAGTGCAATCAATGGTTTCTAAGAGGTCGGTCACTGGGCTGACGCGTTTTGCAGAACAGACTTGTTCATATAGTGCTTCCTCAGAGACTCTTCATATCGGCCAACAATATCACCTAGTGGAAAAATTAAACACTTTCATCCGACGGCAGGCCAGGAATAATCTCACAGCCAATTAAGGACCAACCAATCACGTGAGATATCACAGATGGAGACCTGTGTAGGGAGATACCGGACCGTGTTATGGTGAAGTAGCAGCAAGGTATGGCAAATATAGCACAACAGTAGGTGCAGCTGTGACAAACCACTTGGCTCAGGCGATGATGTAATTAGGCTATCTTCCTGCACGCGGCCAACCTTCTCAGCCCTGGCATTCCACCTCGAGAAGGATCGGGGCTGCTCTGTATTATATGTTTGTTATTTTAAAGAAAAAAAATGAAGATTTATTATCACTTTGCTGACTTTGCTGATTTATGTATTGATTCCAGTCAAGAGGTACAGACTTCTATTCTAAGTTACTTTGACATGGTGATTAAACTTTCTAGCAGACTGTGTCTGAACCTACCTTCTGTATGTTCATTTAAGCTCCAACCCCCATTTGTTCTATCCAGTAAAAATTCAATTCGATCATTTGCCAATTAAACAGTTTTATGTCTATTTCCTGGTACTAGTTTACAGCCAATTTAATAGTATCTATACTCTATGTTCTTATCAGTGCTTGCAGTAACTTTCATTCAACTAGGTGTGAGAGGGGCTGAGTTTGTTCTTGGAGTCAAGAAGCATAACGTACCCAAACCCAAATTACCAAGCAGCTCCTGCAGGGGTAGTTCTGCACAGACTATCAACAAGTTTTACATAGTCCTGAAGCTTACTCCGCTAGTTACAATCAGCATTCCTTTCATGATCTGTGTTTAACCGCTGCAGATATAGAAACATAGAAACATAGAATGTGTCGGCAGATAAGAACCATTTGGCCCATCTAGTCTGCCCAATATATCTGAATCCTTATGAATAGTCCCTGGCCCTATCTTATATGAAGGATAGCCTTATGCCTATCCCATGCATGCTTAAACTCCTTCACTGTATTTGCAGATATACTGCAGAATGGCAGCTCGGCTACACAAAATCACGTAGATCTACGTGATTTTGAGCACACAGTTTAGACAGAGGGCCGCGGGAGGAGCGGCAGCGATTGCCTCCGGCCTCCCGCGATCTTCAGAGAAACTGACAGTAGACCCGCCTGCTTATGTAAACAAAGCACGTGAGCCTTCCGTCACACAGGCAGGGAGAGATCAGGAGTTTCAGCTAAGCTGAAGCCCCAATCTCTCTGTGCCTGTCACAGAACCCCCCACAGTGAATAAGCACCAACAGGCATACATTAACCCCAATTGATCACCCCCAGTGTTAACCCCTTCCCTGGCAGTGTCATTTATACAGTAACAGTGCATATTATTTAGCACTGATTACTGTATTAGTGTCACTGGTTCCCAAGAAGTGTCAAAAAATGTCAGTTAGGGATCTGATCTGTCCGCTGCAATGTTGCAGTCCCGCTAAAAATCGCTGATCGCTGCCATTACTAATAAAAACAAGTTCAAAAATCTATCCCGTAGTTTGTAAACGTTATAACTTTTTCTCAAACCAATTAAAATACGCTTTTTGGGATTTTTTTTTTTTACCAAAAATATGTAGCAGAATACAAATTGGCCTAAACTTGATAAAAAAATTGGATTTACAGCAGAAAGTAAAAAATATGGTGTTTTTTTCAAAATTGTAGCTCTTTTTTTGTTTACAGCGCAAAGTCTAAAAAACGCAGAGGTGATCAATTACCACCAAAAGAAAGCTCTATTTGTGGGGAAAAAAGGACATCAATTGTATTTGGGTACAGCGTTGCACGACCGGCAATTTTTCGTTAAAGTAACGCAGTGCCGAATCGCAAAAAATGGACTGGTCATTAAGGGCGTAAAACCTTCTGGAGCTGAAGTGGTTAAAGGCTATTCACCTTTGGAAAAAAAACCTTTTTTTATTTGTTTTAAAGGAGCCTGCAAAGTATTGCACCAGTGATCAGTGGATCGCAGCAGCAATATCAGGCTCCTGCAAATAGTTCCTCCAATTCTCTGCCCGTACCTCCATACAGGCTTCCAGCTGGAGAAAGTGTCAATGCACTATGTGTGCGCTGATTATTGCACTTGTGTTCCATTAAAAACTAGATGTCTGTCTGCCGTGGTGGTTGTGAGGGTGGGGGGGATTGTTGTGAAGGTAGGGGAGAAGGGGGGCATTTGCACCATGTTACATTACCCCCTTAAATATGGGTGTAACATATAACATGGTCCAAAAGGTGAACTTAGCCTTTAAACACTTCAATAACTTTGCTTGAAACTGGCTCAAAGTTTTGCAAGCTTGCTGTTCACACTGCTCTTATACTGTATAAGCAAAAGCCCATCTGAACAAGGCCTATCAATGTAGTAGTCTGTCCACTTTTACTCTATGAAAACACTCTGGTTAAGCTGCAGTTCCGTGTTTAGGCATACAATGGCTCTGGGGAGTGTAGAAGGTACATATGAACATGTGACCTCTTGACTGGCAGATCACAGTAGTGTAGAGGAAATTCTGCCAAAACACATAAGCAAGGAAATCCAGGCTCACGAACTGTTGAGCTATGTCTGTTCTATCATGATCTGTATAAAAACAATCCTTTCATAATGTGTTTACTGCACCCTCTCCTAACTGCTGCCGGCTAATCACATTGATGAAAGCATTGGGCTTGGTGGCATAAACAGGAGTGGTACTGTACTGCTGACATAAACAACATATCTATGTTTATTTTACCAAGTTTAGGAAAAAACTATAGCTAACACATATGATGTACCATGTGTCTCACGGTGTGCTGCTAGAAACTATTTAAAAAGGCAGACATAAAAGTCTTGTCGTTTTCTGGTTAAATAACTTTTATTCAATAAAGAATAACAATAAAGCAACAAATCTGTCCATGCAGGGGCTTAGTCTTGTCGTTTTCACACAGTGGTAAATTAAACCAATATCATAAGCAGAACTCCAGCCAAAAATAAATATACACAAATGAATAGCTCATTAAAAGATAAAATAAAAAATAAGCTTTTACTGCAATATTCACCAATCCAAAGTTTTCTTTTCTTCTCATCAGTTTGACAGCCAAGCATCATTAAATCTATTTCTTCTGAGCCCAGGTTGTCATGGATTCCCTCAGCCTGTGACTGGACAGTAAAGGGAGACACAGTCCAGCTTGGACTAATGTATGTAAGCATATTTCATACCTGAAGGACTGCTGTAGAAGCTGGGAATCCCCATAGTAGTCTACACTACTACAGGGAACAGGGATTGCTGCAATCTTGTGGATCCTATGCTGACTGACTGCCTCACTGCATATTGACTACAAGGCATCGCTTGTTCAGCACTGCTGCCATTCACAGAACTTTTTGCATTTTTTCAAGATCACAGTGATCACTGCATATTGACTACAGGGCACTGCATGCTCGGCACTGCTGCCATTCACAAAACTTCTTGTATTTTTATTTATTCTTGTCAAGATCGCAGCAATCGCTGTCCATCAGGTATGCATACTTAAAGTGGTTTAAAGGATCAAGGTTTTTTTACCTCAATGCATTCGATGCATTAGGTAAAAAACCTTCTGTGTGCAGCTACCCCCAGTCCCCCCTTATACTTAGCCCATCTTGATCCAGTGGTGTGCATGAGAGCAGACGCTCTTCTGGGTTTCTCTCTTCTCACTGGCTCCTGCTGCTATCAATCACAGCCAGTGAGCCAATGAGGAGAGAGCGGGGGGCGGGACCGAGCCAGGCTTGGGGACGAGCCTGCTTGAGTGCACTTCATAGCAATTAACAAGAAGCTTGGTATTGGGAGCGCTCGACCAGGGAGGAGCCAGGACCTCTGGCGGGGGACCCAAAAAGAAGAGGATCGGGACTGCTCTGTTCAAAATCATTGCACTGGGCATGTAAGCATAATGTTAGTTTTTTAATTTTTTCCTTTCTTTTATAATTATTTTAAATTGGTCCAAGCTGGACCAATGTAACTATGCAATTATAATCATACCTGGAGTAAACCAGAAGCCTAAGTGAAGCATTTCTTCCCTCAGTAATAAGAAAACTGTGAGTGAGCCAGGCTATTAGCCACTAGTCAAAATATCTATTCCCAGAAAGTGCCAAGACCCCAGTTATTTATTATGTTCCTAAAATACATAAGGATCAACAATCACCACCGGGTAGGCCTATAGCGGAATAAATTCGCTGTTCTCCAGACTGGGCGAATACCTGGATGTATTTTTACAACCAGTAGTCCAAAAAGGAAAATCTTACCAACGTGATAGTAGAGAATTAATCTCAGAATTACAAGATTTGGATATAGAGGATGGAGATATAATGGCCACTATTGACGTCAACCCATTATATACGAATATTGTACAGAAGGATGGACTGGAAGCAGTGGAATGGGCCTTAAAAGAACATACAGATATGAAGCAAATACAAATAGCCTATATCCTGGAAGGTCTGGAACTAGCAATGGGCCACAACTACTTCTGGTATAAAGGAAAATACTACATACAAACCAAAGGAGTGGCAATGAGAGCCAAATACGCTCCCAGCATTGCTAATATGTTTATGAGCAAATGGGAAAAAGGACAGATCTACCGTCACCGCAAGAAGGAACTGCGCTTCTATAGAAGGTATAAAGACGACATAATAATAATTTGGAGGGGATCTACGAAGTCATTACACAATTTTATGGAAGATATCAGTTATAACAAATATGGAATTACATTCTCAGCAGACAGCAGTCGGGAAGGGGTCAATTATCTGGATTTAAATCTCTATAAAAAGGAAATAAAATAGGTACTAAAACCTATTTTAAACAGACTGATAGAAAGGGGTATATCCCCACTAACAGCTGTCATCATCTGAAGTGGATTTCAAATATACCTAAGGGACAGTTTTTAAGAATAAAGAGAAACTGCAGTGATATTAACGATTATGATGAACAGGCCAACATTTTAACTAAGAGATTCCAAGAAAAAGGTTATAAGAAACAAGATTTGGAACACCTCAAACAAAAAGTAAGAAATATGAATAGAGAACCCCTTTTAAAAGGCAAAAATAAGGAGAACAACAGACATAAAAACATGGAATTAGCATTCATTACTGAATTTAGCAGACAGTACAAGGACCTTGAGAAAATTATTAAAAACCGATGGGAAATACTAAAATCTGACAAAATATTGAAAAAGATCATACCTAACAAACCAAAATTTATTTATAGGAGGGCACCAAACCTTAGAAACAGGTTGGTCCACAACGTTATAGACCCTCCTAAGGACGTACAAATATGTCCTGAAATTAAAGGCTTTTTCAAATGTCAAAATTGTTTAGCCTGCAGAAGGAGTAAACACCAACCCCGGAAGAGGACTTCCTTCAGATCTAATGTCACGGGAAAAGAATACAAGATCAGAGAACTCATTTCCTGTAAAAGTGACTATGTCACGTATGTTTTAGAATGCCCATGTAATATGCAGTATGTGGGAAGGACTACAAGACCACTACATGTTAGGGTGCAAGAACATATTGCCAATATAAAAAAGGGTTTTACAAAACATAGTGTGTCCAGACACTTTAGAGAGGTACACAACAGAGATCCCAGACAAATGACATTTTATGGTATTGACAGGATGAAAAACCACTGGAGAGGTAGTAACAAAAGAATCCGGGTTTCCCAGAATGAAACCAAGTGGATTTTTTTGCTCAATACCCTCCAGCCTGAAGGCCTCAATATTGATATAGATATTAATTGTTTTATCAGTGATCCTCATTCCATTATAGTTCCCCTTCCTTCCAAATTGATCCATTTTATCCTCTTATGCTTTTATCCTTTTATCAATTTTATCTATTATGTATATAAACCTACCATCCCTTTATCATATATATAAATCTCTACCTTTCATGAATTTAATGTGACCTAGTTAAACTTCTCTTATAGTATTAAATTGTGTTATCTCCTTTTATCATTTTTAAAATCTCCAATAACATTTAAAATATTTTTAATAATTATTAATCTGATTTTTTATATAAAAATATTAACATCACCATTGTGACCTAATATGTCACCCTCTATATGAGGTGAACATTTCATTATGCTATTCACCACCATGTAGGGCATCCCTTGGATGCGCTATCTATTATCAATTTCCATATTAGTCTTGTTATTATCTCCTCAATAATTTTTTCTTATACACAGATGACTATTTATTACCAATTTTAAATCAACCTGCTATGATATTTACATACATATTCATGACACAAGACATCACACTTTAAAGTTTTTTAATGTTTTTTAACATTTAAGTACACTTATTTATCTCAGAATTCCCCTCATTATTGTACACTATTAGTCACGTTGATTACAGATTAATTTTAATTTGATCACATAAAATATATATATTTTTTAACCATATTTATAAATGAATTCAGTATTATCAATTATTTGTTGTTTCATTAAAGTATATTGTTAATTGTATATTTGTAATGTGGTGGACCACATTCCGCGGTGTAACATCAGCAAACCCACGTTTGCCATTAATGTTTACATGAATCAAAAATATGGGGTCCCGTAATAGTTTGATTACGGCTCCGTAAGAATAAGGTCAATTGGCGATGGTAACGACTTCAACAAAATGGCCGCGGCGCAAAGGATCAATGGGGCTGCCTAGTTACCAAACGGTATATAAGTGGGAGTGAGACGGAGTGACGTAGCTCCTGATGACGTCAATGCTGACGAAACGCATTGGGCTGGACCGTGCGTCACTCCGTCACTTCCGCTAGTGTGGTTCTGAGGGCTGGAACACACAGAAACCCGGACATCCGGCCAGCACGCTTACCGAGCGGGATTGTGGTTTGTCATAAACTATACTGTAAGTGGATACTTTTTCATTAAATAATATCTGAGAAATACTACACTATGGTCGGTCTATTTTCCTTTATGTGGGGCACCATTTGAGCAAAACTCGGGACACCAGGAAGGAACCGAGGGGTTAGCGTGGAGGCATCCATATAACCTGGACCAGACCATAGGCAAAAAAAGACCCATAGAGGGATATCGTAGGATCCGCAGGACCATCTATACTGCTGTGCAGAGCTTGCTACCCCTTCTTAGGGGAAAGTGCGGTGGTGAGTGGATTTCTTATAGGGGCACTGGACCACCGCACCGTGCACAGCTAAGTAAGGATTAAGAGCACAGGAATATCACATCACTTACCCTTTTGGCTTCTTAATACTTGGGATACTAGCTCTACCTAGACTACTACTTAGACTTCTCATTGAACTTTAACGGTTGGTAGTTGGACATTGGGACTTTGCAATATATCTGATCCGATTTGTGCAATATTTGTTCACTTGTTTATTTATTATTTATTATATTCGGCACTTTATTGGATATCTGCTCTCTAGTTTGACACTGCAGCACTTTAAATATTTATTTTTAATTTCACTTGTTCAGCATTATACGATCTTTTGTTTTTAATATATTGATTCACACTATTTCACATACCTGGCACATTGAGCACTATGGCACTTTAATTAAGCTGAGCTAATATTTCTATTTACAACACAGTAGATATTTATCTTGTCACTGAGCACTTTATATTTCTATTGCAAATTCTTAGCCGTATATATGTATATATATATATATATATATATATATATATATATATATATATATATATATGTTGTTTTTGGTGACACCATACTCCTAATACCATCATAGACACACTTCCAGTGTTTTAGAATAATTACATCAGAAGTAGCGCCCATACCCTACAAACATACTTATTTTACACTTAAGGACCAAGCCTATTTCTGACACTTGTTGTTTACAAGTTAAAATCAATTTTTTTGCCAGAAAATCACTTAGAACCCCCAAACAATATATATATATATATATATATATATATATATATATATATATATATATTTTCGCAGAGACCCTAGAAAATAAACTGGACATCGATGTAATATTTTTTATCACACCGTATTTGCGCAGCCGTCTTACAAACGCAATTTTTGGGGAAAAAATACACGCTTTTTAACTAAAAAAATAAGAAAACAGTAAAGTTAGCTCAATTTTTTTCTATAATGTGAACGATAATGTTATGCCGAGTAAATATATACCCAGCATGTCATGCTTTAAAATTGTGCACGCTCGTGGAATGGCGACAAACCAAGGTACCTAAAAATCCCCATAGGCTACAGTTTAAAAATGTCTACAGGGTAACAGTTTAGAGTTACAGAGGAGGGCTAGGGCTCAAATTATTGCTCTCACTCTAACGATCATGGCGATACCTCACACGTGTGGTTTGAACACCGTTTACATATGTGAGCGCGACTTGCGTATGCTTTTGCTTCTGCACGCGAGCTAACGAGGACGGGGGCGCTTTCATTTCTTTTTCTATTTATTTTATCTTTTATTTTTTATTTATACACTGTCCTTTTAAAAAAATAAAATTTGATCACTTTTATTGATGTGAGATGTGAGGTCTTTTTGACCCCAGATCTCACATTAAAGAGATCCTGTCATGCTTATTTATATTATAAGGGATGTTTACATTCCTTGTAATATTACAAGGAATGTAAACATCCCTTATAATATAAATAAGCATGACAAGATCTCTTTAATGTGAGATCTGGGGTCAAAAAGACCTCAGATCTCACATCTACATTAAAAAGCAAAAAAAAATAAAATAAAAAAAGTCATTTTTTTCATAATGAAAAAAAAAATGGGCCCTTCAAGGCCGTTGGGAGGAAGCAAAGTATAATGTCGCTATGGTCCTACAAGGCCATAGAGTCAAGTGGGGGCCATCTTGCCCTCACTCAACTTCCTGCCTAAGAGGAGTGCGGACTGGATCGTTTTCACCGCTACCGATGGCTTTGGTAATCAGGGATAATGACCGGGAAGCTGCAAAATGGGGGGGGGGGGGGGTGTACCGCCCATAAAGGTGATCTTGCAGTGAATCCGCTGCTGGGACCACTTTTATGTCAAAGCAGACCGCCCGCCGTTTAAAAAAATAACGGGGTAATGGCAGCTATCTGCTGCCATTACACCGGTATTTTATGTCAAAATACCGACGTGAATACACAGCTCCTGTGTTAATGGGCTTTTGTTAATTTCAGACAAGATTTACAAGTGTATGGGAATGCAAAACCCAACTAAAGCAGGTCAGATGGAAGTCAACTGCAGGAGACCCCTCTCTGTAGCATGCAGGCTTTCTATATTCCAAGCTGAGCTCTGCACAAACAGATGCTCCCTAGGCCTTCTCTGCACAAACAGAGGCTCACTAGGCCTTAGGAACAAAATGAGCAATCCTTTATAAAAGATCAAAAAAGATTTTACAGGAAACAAACCTATAAATTCTACTTTATAAAAGTGTTCCCTCTGGGGGAATTACAGCCAACTTTCAGAGTAGATTTATCACATGAGGAAGAAGAGAATACAGATGAATAATAGGACAAATATATACAACTCACTAATTACTTTTCCATAACAATTTAAGGGTGTACATTCATATTAAAAACTTTCATTTATTTTTAGTTCTCTTTAAAAAATATCTGACTAAAGCCAAACTTTTAAATTAATTTTGGGATTGGGTAGGTAATGGGTAAAAGCCCAGCCCATGCATTTTCTTTTAGTTTTGAATAGAGCTGGAGGGGTTAAAGCTACTTTTGGTTCTTATTAATGTCTGTTTCCAATTTTAAAAAAAAAAAACATTTTTAATTAACGTGTCTCTGTTGAGAATAAATCTTACATTATGGTTTGTTATTCATAACCTGACATTTTTACCCTCCCTCACTCTTGCAGAAAATAAGTATAAAATTAGTGTCTGTATCCTTGTTGGGTTGACTTCCCCTCACTTTCTTCTTTATCTGACAGCTGTCAAATAGACAGGAAGTGGAGAGATTCTCCTTTACTTCCTGATCGGTCTGAGTGAGGAGGAGGATAGAAGATTCCCAGCTGCACTCTTTGTAATTGTCCCTATCTGATCTAGGGTGCTGGGCCAATGGAGACGTATTCTACAGCAAGAATGTAATTAACACACATAGATATTGTTCTGATATATCGTTTTATTTAATCACAATAAGGTATGCACCTTTAGGGACCATACAGAGTCCCCTTATCAAATTGTTTACAATTGCAGGTTGGCTAGAACTGGCACTATGCGAAGATCAAAGGATTTATACATAGGCAGTTATATATGAATAAAGACTGCAACCTGTTTGCAACCTTTATTCATGCAGAAGCTACTAATACATTCAAGAGTGCTTGACTGTTAGGCCCCTTTAACACTTGCGGACCATTCAGATCTGCCTGTCAGTTTTTCAGGCAGATCTGAACAAATGTCCTATGCATCTCTATGGGGCATCAGATGTCAGCGGAGACATGTCCGCTGACATCCAATCCGATCCTGTCCGTCAAATCCGGACGGATAGAAACCCTATTTTCCATCCATCTGGCGGATCGGATGGGATCAGATGAGAATGAACAGGCGGTCCGTTTTCATCTGATTCCCCCATAGAGAAGAGCGTGGAGACAGAGCTGCCATCCGCCTGCTCAGTGGGGGATCGGCGGAGTCCACTGACGGAGTGGCAAGTGTGAAAGGGGCCTTCAACTGACAATGGAGCTCTGCAGATTACCTTGGGATAATAACCAGGTGAAAACTTCATGGCTGTGTTCTCAGGAGTACTGACAGCAAAAAAAGAAAAAAAATGCATCTGCCCCTCCCACCCTCAAATGTGCCCAAGAAAAAGGCCTCTCTTGTCTCTGTTTTGGCCTGGCTCTGTTTAGAGATCTGATATTGAAAATTATAGAAAAGTTTTCCTTTACAGCCTGTTCACACTACCGCGACCAGAAAGGAGCGACTTTTTAGCGTGTCTTTGAAGAGACTTGTTTAGAGACTTGCAAGAGACTTGGAAGAGACTTGTGCACTACTTTGAAGAGACTTAAATGATAGGCGGCTTTGTCTGTGGGGAATGCCTGGCTAATCTCTTTCTTCTTCCTGGAAAGTCTGATCACAATCGCTTGAAAATAGGTAAGGATCCGACTTAGAGGCGACTCCCATTGAAGTCTATGTGCACAAGTCGGATAGAGGTCGCCTTGAAGTTGTACAGGACCCTTTTCTGAAGTCTGAGCGACTTCAGTAGTGCATATTAAGATGGCTCTCATTAATTTACATTGAATTTGTGATGACAAGAGACTTGGGGCGACTTGAGGGCACACAAGTCGTGTCCCAAGTCGGAGTAGTTTGAACCGGCTCTTAGATTTGAGGTTTTGTTTCAGTTTCATAACCTACAGACAGTTTAAAAAAAGTTATAATTAGTCTTAGGCTAGCCATACATTATACAATTTTCTTACAATTTTCTGTACAACTTTCTTTAGATTTACCTTCAACTATGTAGTACAAAGGCCTGCCTTATGGGATAAAATTGAAAGTGGTGTTTAGCTTTGACCTCATATTATGTGGATTTTGGTAAATCTAACAGAAAATTGTACAAGAAAATTGAACATGTATGGCCAGCCCTAATCTTAAAATATTTTCACCTTGAAATGGCTGCATTTATTAAAAAACACCCCAAACGCAGCAGAGCTTTGAATTTAAACCAAGAAGAACATATTATTGATGTGCACATGCTGTCATAACTAATCATTTTACATAATTTTACATTTTACATGTAATCTTGTACATGTAGCTCATCCTTGCTAATGCCTCGTACACACGTACCGATCGTCAGCCGACCGATCGACCGTCTTTTGTCCAGGGCTGTCCTGGCCGCTGAAAAGTGCAAAAGACTGCACACGAATTTTGTCGGCCAACAACAGCCGACTGCAGAAGTGATGTCATGTGATGGTTAACTTTCCGTGTGTTTTTTCTTCTCTGAGCATGCCCAGTCTTGCAAATCTGCTGATTGTCGGCCGAATTCTGTACTGACTGGCGAACAATCGGCCATTCTGGTGTTGGCCTACAAAAATTTTAATGCCTGCACGACAGATTATTTTCGGTCCAAAGTGCGCTGTCGGCTGTCGGAAGCATCATACTAACAAGGCTACAATAAGCCGATCGGTCGTCGGCCGAATATTTACGGCCGACAATTGGTACGTGTGTACGAGGCTTAATAGGATCCCAGGAGACTAAAAAAAAAAAAAAAAAGCTGTCTACCTCAGGGACTAGTGATCATACATTTTTGCAAATCAAAAATGTCATACTGTTTGGAGAGGAACTTCTGTTATACTTTAATTGTATTTAGATCCATATAAACTACATTAGAAGTCATTGGATAGGATGGGAAAATCCTGGTTTCTATTACAGTCTGTGTCTCCACTGGGGAAATTCACCTTTTAAGTCCTGGTGACCATTGTCACTGCGACTGAAAGTGAAGGAAAATCCCAAATTTTGAGTTGCCTTTTTTGGTGACAGAATCCCTTTATGATTAACAGAAAACAAACATTAGAAAGATCTACAATCCATTTTTTCCATTTTCTTTTGTATTGGTGTCAGTATAAATGTAAACATATTGTATGTCTACCTTTTAGAAACTTGCTAGCAAGTTGTCTGGATGCCCATTTGTGTACGCTCTCATTATACATCAGTCTTTTCACTTTCTCCCCAGGCAAGCTTCACACACATACCAAGGATTATATGAGCAGACTCTAATAACGTTGTTGGAAAGAGATCTGGAAATATATTAGTAGTGATAAGTGTAACATACTAAAAGCAATTAAGCAGAAAAATCTTTCTTGAGATTTTGTAAACTACAGCTATTTTTGGATGTAGCCAATAAATGTCTAACCCATTAGTTTAAATTGCTGTTATCATTAAAGCTGCATTTAAGTGTAACTCAAGGAAAGTGCAAAAATGTCTTGGAATACTGGATCCAATTATAGATGTTGTGGAAACAGATGGATAGATAGATAGATAGATAGATAGATGATAGATAGATAGATAGATAGATAGATAGATAGATAGATAGATAGATAGATAGATAGATATAGAAATATAATATTATAATTTGAAAATGTAAAGTGATTGTAAAGCAGGGGTGGGGAACCTACGGTTCGGGGGCCATTTGCGGCCCCCGAAGTCATCTGGTCCGGCCCCCCATGCAGCTGAGTCTGTCTCTCAGCTGATCTGTCAGAATGGAGCCGATGCTTCCTGTATAGTTCCTGCTCCGTTATGACAGTCTGAGTGAGTCACAGGCGGAGTGATATCAAATGCACTCCGCCTGTGACCAATACAGGAAACATCACCTCTTCCTCCAGCGTTGCGCTGCTACACTTCTCCTAGCCAGCATTTCCCGCCAGCAGCACACACAGCAGTATCAGCCAGAACCAGCAGTACCAGCCAGAGCCAGCAGTACTCACAGCAGTACCAGCAGTACACACAGCAGTACCAGCCAGAACCAGCAGTACCCACAGCAGAACCAGCAGTACTAGCCAGAGTCAGCAGTACCTACAGCACAGTACCAGTCAGCAGTACCCACAGCAATACCAGCCAGCAGTACATGCCAGCAGTACCATGAGGAAGGCGTAAAGCCGAAACGCGTCAGCATCTGTCATGTTGTCACCGCTATCCATGTTGGAATAAAGCATTTTACTTGGAAGAAGACTTTTCGTGTGCCGGCTTTATTCATATAACATGCCAGCAGTACCAGCCTGAGCCAGCAGTACCCACAGCAGTACCCGCCTGAGCCAGCAGTACCAGCCAGCAGTACCCACAGCACAGTACCAGCCATTAGTACCAGCCTGAGCCAGCAGTACCCACAGCAGTACCAGCCAGCAGTACCTACAGCACAGTACCAACCTGAGTCAGCAGTACCCACGACAGTACCAGCCAGCAGTACCCACAGCAGTATCAGCCTGAGCCAGCAGTACCAGCACAGTACAAGCCAGCAGTACCAGCCTGAGCCAGCAGTACCCACAGCAGTACCAGCCAGCTATACCCACCAGCAGTACCTTCCAGCAGTTCTTTTCAAAACTTACCACCACAAAAAAGTCGACTGCGCTCCAGACTGACCGACGCAAACCTGAAAAACCTGTTGCGAGTAGCAACACCATCAATACCAGCTAACATCACACACCTCACCAAAGAGAAGCAGTTCCAGCCATTACATTAGGGGTGAGTTAATTAAATGTTTGACCAAATATAACAGGCTAATTTTTAAGGTGATAATTTTGTACGGCCCCCGAATGGTTTTATAAATACCCAAATGGCCCTTGGCAGAAAAAGGTTCCCCACCCCTGTTGTAAAGGAACAATGTTTTTTTAACCTTCATGCATTCATGTAACAAAACCTTCTATGTGCAGCAGCCCCCCCTAATACTTACCTGAGCCCCATCTCGATCCAGCAATGTCTACAGGAGCCTTGCCTCTACTGGGACTCACATTCCTGATTGGTTTGGCTGGCTGGCTCCCGCTGCTGTCACTCACAGCCAGTGAGCAATTTAGAAGATGGAGAGGGCAGGGCTGCACCACGGGTTGGTGTGTGAATGAACACACAGAGCCATTGATCAGGAGCCCGCCTGCTTGGGTGCCCCCACTGCAAGCTGCTTGCTGTTGGGGCAATCGACAAGAGGGAAGATCCAGGAGCACCGGCGTGGGACCGAGATTTCCAACATTCAAACATTGTGCTGTTTAACATGCCTTAACCACTTGCCGACCGCCCTCCGCAGATATACTGCGGCAGGCTGGCTCGGCTGCGCAAACTGCCATACCTGTATGGTGGTTTGCGGGAGCGCATCTGGGGGCACGCACGCCCACCCCCATTAGACAGCAGGGAAGCCGATCCATGGGGACGTCGGCCGCAATTTCCGCCAGGCACCCGCGATCGCTCCCTGTGAAGAGAGATCGACGGTCTGCTGTTGTAAACACAGCAGACCGTTGTTCTCTCTGGAATGAACACAGAGCACCTGTGATCCTCCTATTTAGGATCACAGGTCTCTGTGCTGATTCCACAAGTCCCCCCCCCCCATACAGTTAGAAAACACTCCCCTAGGCTCACACTTAACCATTTGATCACCATTGGGTTAACCCTTTCCCTGCCAGTGTCATTATTACAGTAACAGTGCATATTTTTAGCACTGATTACTAAGTGTCAAAAATGTCAGTTAGGGTTCTGCTCTGTCCACTGCAATGTCGCAGTCCCGCTAAAAATCGCAGATCGCCACCATTACTAATAAAAAAAATTTAAACAAGTAAAAATTACATAAATCTTTCCCCTAGATTGTAGACGCGATAAATTTTGCGCAAACCAATCAAAAAATGCTTATTCTGATTTTTTTTTACCAAAAATATGTAACAGAATACAAATTGGCCTAAAATGATGAAAAAATTAAATTTTTACCATTTTTTTTATTTTTGGGAGTGTTGGAATACCAGAAAGTGAAAAATATTAAATAAATAAAAAATCACACAGGTGTTTAAATACCACCAAAGGAAAGCTCTATTTGTGGGAAAAAAAGGACGTCCATTTTATTTAGGTACACCATCGCACGACCGTACAATTGTTAGTTAAAGTAACGCAGTGCCGAATCGCAAAAAAGGCCTGGTCATTAAGGAGGCAAATCCTTCCTGTCCAGAAGTGGTTAAAGCAGGGATCCTCAAACTACGGCCCACCAGCTGTTGTGGAATTACGCATCCCATGATGCATTGAAAAACTCTGACATTGAAAGACATGAATAGGCATGATGGGAATTGTAGTTCCTGAACAACTGGGGGGGCCGTAGTTTGAAGACCGGTGCTTTCAAGAAATAGGAATCCATTTTTTTTTTTTAGGGTAATAAAAAACTTTAAGTCTTTCTTTTCTATGTAGCTTTTTTTTTTTCAAACTTCAGTTAGGTAGTGGCAGGGTCTCTTTAATCAGATTAGTGGCTTTTGTATCTTCAAACAAAAAAACCTCACAAAATCTGTCAGACATGGATCATACAGTTGAATTTTTGTGAAATGTACGCTTTAAAGTTCAAGTTTAGTATAGATAAAAAAAATCCCCAGCCCCACTCCCTACCTCCCACCCTGCTCTAAGCTAAAACACCCCACCCAGGTGCCCACTAACACTTCTCTGATGACGGAAGCCTCCTGTAGTATTTACATCCTCCATTCAGATATCTTCTTGGCATCTGCACACTAACTTCCCTTAGATTTAAATGGGCATTACAAGTACCACTAGATTTAGGCAAGGCCCGGATTGGCTATTTGGGACAACCGGGACTTCTCCCGGTGGGCCGGTCGTGCGAGGGGCGTTCCACTGGGTTGACTTAGAATAAAAAATGCCGCAGCCCGGCACCAACATGTCACCGCCCATGCGCCGCCGCCGCCGCTCGGGAAAGCCTGTACATGTTCAGCTATTCCCGGGAATAGCCGAACGTATACAAGCTTTCCCAAGCGGCGGCGCATGCGGAATGACGTGTTGGCGCCGGGCGGCGTCATTTTTAAATCTATGGTGCCTCAGGTCTCAGGAACAGGTGAGACTCCTCCACAGCTACACTACCTGCCATTATGCGGGGCTGCAGGCATACTACAAGAGATGCAGTGCTGCAGGCATGGTACACCTGTACTATGCCCGCAGCACTGCATCTCCTGTAGAATGCCTGCAGCCCCACATCCCCCTGTACCCTGCCCGCAGCCCTGCATTCTCCTGTACCATGCCCGCAGCCCTGCATTCTCCTGTACCATGCCCGCAGCCCTGTATTCCCCTGTACCATGCCCGCAGCCCTGCATTCTCCTGTAACATGCCCGCAGCCCTGTATTCCCCTGTACCATGCCCACAGCCCCACATTCTCCTGTACCATGCCCGCAGCCCTGCATTCTCCTGTACCATGTCTGCAGCCCTGCATTCCCCTGTACCATGTCTGCAGCCCTGCATTCCCCTGTACCATGTCCGCAGCCCTGCATTCTCCTGTACCATGCCTGCAGCCCTGCATTCTCCTGTACCATGCCCGCAGCCCTGCATTCCCCTTTACCATGCCCGCAGCCCTGCATTCTCCTGTACCATGCTCGCAGCCCTGCATTCCCCTGTACCATGCCCGCAGCCCCACATTCTCCTGTACCATGCCGCAGCCCTGCATTTCCCTGTACCATGCCCGCAGCCCTGCATTCTCCTGTACCATGCCCGCAGCCCTGTATTCCCCTGTACCATGCCCGCAGCCCTGCATTCCCCTGTACTATGCCCGCAGCCCTGCATTCCCCTGTACCATGCCCGCAGCCCCACATTCACCTGTACAATGCCCGCAGCCCTGCATTCTCCTGTACCATGCCCGCAGCCCTGCATTCCCCTGTACTATGTATGCAACCCTGCATTCCCCTGTACCATGTCCGCAGCCCTGCATTCTCCTGTACCATGCCCGCAGCCCTGCATTCCCCTGTACCATGCCCGCAGCCCCGCATTCTCCTGTACCATGCCCACAGCCCTGCATTCTCCTGTACCATGTGCACAGCCCTGCATGCCCCTGTACCATGCCCGCAGCCCTGCATTCTCCTTTACCATGTCCGCAGCCCTGCATTCTCCTGTACCATACCCGCAGCCCTGCATTCCCCTGTACCATGCCCGCAGCCCTGCATTCCCCTGTACCATGCCCGCAGCCCTGCATTCTCCTATACCATGTCCGCAGCCCTGCATTCTCCTGCACAATGCCCATAGCTCTGCATTCTCCTGTACCGTGACCACTGCCCTGCATTCTCCTGTACCATGTCCGCAGCCCTGCATTCTCCTGTACCATACCCGCAGCCCTGCATTCTCCTGTACCATGTCCGCAGCCCTGAATTTTCCTGTACCATGCCCGCAGCCCTGCATTCTCCTGTACCATGTCCGCAGCCCTGCATTCTCCTGTACCATGTCCGCAGCCCTGCATTCTCCTGTACCATGCCCGCAGCCCTGCATTCTCCTGTACCATGTCCGCAGCCATTGCAAACTTATATTCTGAGGTTTTATTTACATTATTTTAATATAGTCAGTCGTGAACTAAAGTGGGCCAGTCTAAGGCATGAAACTCCAGGGCTGAAAATGAGTCCCACTCCAGCCCTGATTTAGGCCCAATTCAAGTCTGTGGGAAGGTAATGTGCAGGCATGAGTAGTAACAAGATTTTTAAATGTTTCCTTAATAGCTTTAGGTCTGATGTACTGATTTTTTCTTTTGCCTAGAGTTGTTCTTTAGGCCTCAAGCACACGGGATGTTTTTTTTAGCTGCTGTTTTTGGTTTCAGGTATTTTTTTTCTCCAGCCGGTAAACTCCCCGGCATGTTATCCTATGTGTTCATGCAAACATAGCCTGTTATCAGCTTTTTTGGCAGGGGTGTTTTCTGGCTGGAAAAAAAAACCCAGAACTAGTTTTTCAGCTGTAAAAACACTCTAACTGATAAAAGCTTAAAAAAGCTGAAAAATGTGGCTTAAAAAAAAGCTAAAAAAAAAAAAACAACTAAAAACGCTACTGCAAAATACTGCAAAACTCATTTTACATCGACAGCTTTCCACAGCTAACGCTACTGGCGTTTTTATAAAGTCCAGTGTGCATGAAGTAGTCAAGGTCAGTTATTTGAAGTTTGGCTACACTACAGACGCCCGTTGTTTCACTGTTTTGTTAGTAAATAGACTAAGAACTAATACTTTATATCTACACAATACACTAATCTCTACAAGCTCATTTATCAGAAAGACACACAGAACACCTAGAAACAGTTTTTTGCTTTACATGTAGCACTTTTATTTTTGGCTACCAAGTCTATAAATAGTTTCTATTTCATCAAAGAAAGCCAGAGATCAAGGTTTGATGATTACTCAGCCCATTGTGAAATTCTTCTGCAGATGTGTGACATTAATAGTGTTTAAAGTGAACCTGGCTTGACCTTAAAGTGTTTGTTAAGCCACAGATCCTTCTTTCTACGATTCCCTCTGTTACATTAACTGATGTCCTCCAATGTGTGTGTTTTTTAAAAATAAGCCGCTGTATACCTTATTTTATAGCACTGCCCAGTGCTCACGTGACCGATCACCTCTCTCCTCTCCAGGTCCGACAGCTACAGTGGGTGGGGCTGAGAATCCCTCGCTGACGTCAGCAAGGAGGAGGAGAGAAGAGGAGGAGAGAGGCGGGCGGTTATGTGAGCACCGAGTGTTGCTATGAAATAAGCCGGGGAGCGATTGGACCTGACAGGCAGGGATTGGGGGGGGGGGAGCAGAGGGCAGAGGAGAGCTGCTGATGACTGAGGCATGTAAACTGACCACGGTGTCAGGGCTCAGTAGCCATGATAAACCATGGGCAGTTTACAGAGGGGGAGGGCAGAATAAGCCAGGTATTGTAGATGATACAAGGGGCCAAATGACTCAGCACAAGCACTATGCTGATGTTCATGCTTTAAAAGAAACAGGATCCATTTTTTTCTTGTTAGGGTTACAAACACTTTAAGCACTTCTAAGGTAAACTCATGATTAAATGCAGACACCGTTTTATAGTGGGTGTGGCTTAGCTCTGGAAAGGGGTGGGGCTTATTGTCATCTTGGACAGAAGTTAAAGCATCTTTTCACTTTAGGAAAGAGAAAATCTCACTATATGTTTGTTATGTGTTTCACACAGCATGCAAAAAAAAGTTTTTTGAGACATTTTTATCTTTTAGATCTTTCTCAGGAGGTGTCATGGCTGATTAAAAGGTTTTATAAACAATGTTAGAGTGAGCCTGTCCAAAGTCTGTCATGTTAAACACACAATGAAAGAAGCCCAGTTTCTACGCTTTTAACCCTTTGTTAGCACAGTCTTCAAATCTACTTACTATTGATAATGAAGATCTGCCTGCACAGCACAGACAAAGCTAACCACAGAGCAGTGTTACTGCCACAGGGCCGCACCTGTGGGCCGGATCACATATATATACGTGATCCGGCTCTTCAGGGTAGGGGGCGCACATGCACGTTGCCGTCAGCTCGCTCCCGCTGTGATCACACACAGCTGGAGCCCAGCAGCAGGAACCAACCCATTTATTTAAATGGGCTGCCTAATCACCAAAATAAACCAAAAACTAGGCATGCAGAATTTTCTCTAGCTCAGCATGCCACAATGCATGGACAGTATGCTGCGCACAGGTGCTTTATGATAGTGAATGAGACTGCACCAATGCACGTTATCACAACACACTAGTACAGTGCCTTGAAAAAGTATTCATACCCCATGAAATTTTCCACATTTTGTCATGTTAGAACTAAAAATTAAAATGTATTTTATTGGGACTGTATGTGATAGACCAACACAAGTAGCACATAATTGTGAAGTGGAAGGAAAATGATAAATGGTTTTTAATTTTTTTTTATAAATACATATCTGGAAAGAATGGTGTGCATTTGTATTCAGCCCCCCTAAGTTAATACTTTGTAGAACCACCTTTCGCTGCAATTACAGCTGCAAGTCTTTTTGGGTAAGTCTCTACCAGCTTTGCACATCTAGAGAGTGACATTTTTGCCCATTCGTTGCAAAATAGCGCAAGCTCTGTCAGATTGGATCCATAGCATCTGTGAACAGCAATTTTTAAGTCTTGCCACCGATTCTCAATTGGATTTAGGTCTGGACTTTGACTGGGCCATTCTAACACATGACTTATATTTGATGTAAACCATTCCATTGTAGCTCTGGCTGTATGTTTAGGGTCGTTGTCCTGCTGGAAGGTGAACCTCCGCCCCTGTCTCAAGTCTTTTGCAGAGTCTAACACATTTTCTTCTAAGATTGCCCTGCATTTGGCTCCATCCATCTTCCCATCAACTCTGACCAGCTTCCCTGCCCCTGCTGAAGAAAAGCATCCCCACAACATGATGCTGCCACCACCATGTTTCACGGTGGGGATAGTGTGTTCAGGGCGATGTGCAGTGTTAGTTTTCTGTTATATATAGCATTTTGCTTTTAGGCCAAAAAGTTCAATTGTGGTCTCATCTGACCAGAGCACCTTCTTCCACATCTTTTCTTTGTCCCCCACATGGCTTTTTGCAAAGTGCAAATGGAATTTCTAATGGCTTTCTTTCAACAATGGTTTTCTTCGTGCCACTCTTCCATAAAGGCCAGATTTGTGGAGTGCACGACTAATATTTGTCCTGTGGACAGATTCTCCCACCTAAACTGTGGATCTCTGCAGCTCCTCCAGAGTTACCATGGACCTCTTGGCTGCTTCTCTGATTTATGCTTTCCTTGTCCGGCCTGTCAGTTTAGGTGGACGGCCATGTCTTGGTAGGTTTGCAGTTGTGCCAAACTCTTTCCATTTTTGGATGATGGATTGAACAGTGCTCTATGAGAATTTCAAAGCTTGGGATATTTTTTTTATAACTTAACCCTGCTTTAAACTTCTCTACAACTTTATCCCTGACCTGTCTGGTGTGTTCCTTGGTCTTCATGATGCGGTTTGTTCACTAAGGTTCTCTAACAAACCTCTGAGGGCTTCCCAGAACCGCTGTATTTATACTGAGATTAAATTACACACAGGTGGACTCTATTTACTAATTAGGTGACTTCTGATGGCAATTGGTTCCACTAGATTTTAGTTAAAGGTATCAGAGTAAAGGGGGCTGAATACAAGTGCACACTATACTTTGCAGATATTTATTTGTAAAACATTTTGAAAACCATTTATCATTTTCCTTCTACTTCACAATTATGTGCCACTTTGTGTTGGTCTATCACATAAAATCTCAAAGAAATATATTTATGTTTTTAGTTGTAACATGAAAAAATGTGGAAAATTTCAAGGGGTGTGAAAACTTTTTTAAGGCACTGTATGCATTGGTCCTCAGGGAATTTAAATTTGCGGCATTATTTAACTTATTTTAGCTTAGGTGAACTATCTGTGCATACAGAACTGAATCGTGTCAGATTCCGTTTTTTTTTTTTTTTTTTGCATACAATGTCATCTTATACTTAAAGGGGCATATTTACAGTATAAAGCAGTGAAAGTGACATTCACCAAACATGCATTGTAGGTGAATCAAGCACTATTAATTAAAACACATGCACCAGGAAGATACTTCTGCAGTGAATGTTTGGTCACTGTCACATTTGCTGTTTTACACAAACATCTTATAATCTGTGAGACCTTGGTTATCCAATCGACTTTCAGTCAGTCTTATTTAGTGAAATTGGCCAATAAAATCACATAAAAATAATAATGGAATATTCACAAAGATATACACTAGGATATAATGATGTAGCATAGTGTAAAAAAACGTTTGGCTACAAGTTTGGTTAGGGGGAAGCTTGCAGGGGTACTGGAAATGGGTCCAAAAATGGGATATGTCAAGATTGACCTCTGGTGCTTTATCTAGTTCACCTGCATCTGATACATATTTTACAGGCAGTTGGAATTTATAAAAGCAATGCAAAGTGTATAGCAAACATTGGTAGAGCTAAAAAGGAATTCTGATTGATTGATGTAGGTTTCAGTACTTTGCACATAGTATGTGCCTATGTTGCTAGGCACATGCTTAAAGGAAAGCAAACATGGAGGCTGCCAATGCTGACCCTCTTCTGAAAAAAATACTTGTTTAAATACTTTCTGAAGGACTAATCCAGACCAGGTATACAGCAAGTCGGTCAGAATGAACTCAGGACACCTAATTAGCAGGAGGGGGGGGGGGGGGGGGTTCCTGCTATAAGCCACATTAAGCAGGCAGCCTCCCAAGTCCCAAGGTCCTAAGTGTATTCTTTGTGCATTGTGTTTATGATGTGCAGTTCAGTATTGTAAGGGTTAATATGCTGTGGTGTCTGCCGTTTGGAATGTGCTTCCTGGTGTGGGGGTATTTAAGCAGTAAGGGGCTGGACCTAAAGGGGGTTGGAGAGTGGTCATTGGTAGTGTTGAGCGAACACGGACTGTATTATTCGTGTTCGTACCGAATAATTGGATTTTTGTTACCCGAACAGGGACCCGAAAACTTTACTGTATGTTCGGGTTTAAAATCCGTGTTCGGTCATTTTATTTCCGGGTTTGTATGTAATGGCGCGCTTTTAATGGTGGGCTTTCAACAGCCAATCAACAAGCATTTAACTGGTGTGCCTTAAGCCATCCCAGCCATGCCTACTAATGTATTAGTAGCTGTGATTGGCCATCTGAAGCATGTGACCATGTCTTTATAAGTTCGAGAGCCCCAGCGCGCTGCTTCGTTCTGCTGTAGTTTAGGGAGAGAGCACACATCATACGTGCTGGCTGCTGATTAGGGACAGACAGTGAAAAATTATATTGTGTCCGAAAAGAATTCAGGGTCAGGTCAGAGTGCAGGCAGGGCGAGTTATTAGGGCATTTTAGGGCGAGGCTGGAGAATAGGCAGGGTCAGTGTTCTACATCGATTTTGCTGTGTGGGGGGGTTTGCAGTGCCAGTGACCGATCTTATCGATCATTTTAGGGCGAGGCTGGAGAATAGGCAGGGCCAGTGTTCTACATCGATTTTGCTGTGTGAGGGGTGGTGCAGTGAACACAATCTTTTTGCCCGCTGAGGAGGAGGGAGAAAAAAATCTTTTTTATCAGTCAGTTGTGTGCAGCGTTTTTTCCTTCAGTGCTGCTGACTGTGATAATACACTGCTGTGTTCACATGTGCTATTATTGAGTGATTTTAAAATTTATACACTTTTTTCTATTCCACTATTCAACATACACCCTTTTGGGTTAAAACAATTAAATTGTGGCATAGTCTGTACTAATCTATTTAAAAATTACAAACTTAAAGAGGAATTTTATTTTTTTTTTCCCTTCATAGCCTGCAGCAGAGCTGACTGATAAAAGACACTGCTGTGTTCACATGTGCTATTGAAAAATCACCAATTTTATATCATATTTTCTATTCCGCTATTCAATCTACACCCTTTGGGGTAAAAAGAATTAAATTGCGGGATAGTCTGTATCGGTACGTTTGAGATACACCTTTCCAATTTATGGGGCGCATCTCATACCGCCGAGGATTGCAGGGTGCTTCAGTTTGCCTCCTGCCTGTTCCGAACTCCTCCTACTCCTCATCCTGCCTTTGGGGTACAAAAAATAATAATCGGGCCTAGTCTGGGTCTGTACGTGTGAGATAGATACACCTTTTGATATCATATTTTCTATTCCGCTATTCAATCTACACCCTTGGGGTAAAAACAATTAAATTGCGGGATAGTCTGTATCGGTACGTGTGAGATACACCTTTAAAATTTTTGGGGCGCATCTCATACCGCCGAGGATTGCAGGGTGCTTCAGTTTGCCTCCTGCCTGTTCCGAACTCCTCCTACTCCTCATCCTGCCTTTGGGGTACAAAAAATAGTAATCGGGGCCTAGTCTGGGTCTGTACGAGTGAGATACATACACCTTTTGATATCATATTTTCTATTCCGCTATTCAATCTACACCCTTGGGGTAAAAACAATTAAATTGCGGAATAATCTGTATCGGTACGTGTGAGATACACCTTTACAATTTTTGGGGCGCATCTCATACCGCCGAGGATTGCAGGGTGCTTCAGTTTGCCTCCTGCCTGTTCCGAACTCCTCCTACTCCTCATCCTGCCTTTGGGGTACAAAAAATAGTAATCGGGGCCTAGTCTGGGTCTGTACGTGTGAGATAGATACACCTTTTGATTTCATTTTTTCTATTCCGCTATTCAATCTACACCCTTGGGGTAAAAACAATTAAATTGCGGGATAGTCTGTATCGGTACGTGTGAGATACACCTTCCAAATTTTTGGGGCGCATCTTCCACCGCTGAGGATTGCAGGGTGCTTCAGTTTGCCTCCTGTTCGGACCTCCTCCTACTCCTCATCCTCATCCTGCCTTTGGGGAACAAAAAATTGTAATCGGGGCCTAGTCTGTGTTTGTACGTGTGAGATACACTGTTTTGTAAAAATTTTTCTATTCCGCTTTTCAAAATACACCCTGTTTGAGTGTAAAAAATTTAATTACGGCATAGTCTGTATCGGTACATGTGAGATACACCTTTTTAAATTTGTATGGCGCAACTCCTTCCACCGCCGAGGATTGCAGGGCGCTTCAGTTTGCCTCCTGTTCCGAACTCCTCCTACTCCTCTTCCTCCTCCTGCCTTTAGGGTACAAGAAATTGTAATCTGGGCCTAGTCTGTGTTTGCACGTGTGAGATACACCGTTTTATAAAATTTTTCCTATTCCGCTATTCAATATACACCCTTTTGGAGTGTAAAAATTAGATTACGGCATAGTCTGTATCGGTACATGTGAGATACACCTTTTCAAATTTGTTTGGAGCATCCACTTCCAACGCCGAGGATTGCAGGGCGCTTCAGTTTGCCTCCTGTTCCGAACTCCTCCTACTCCTCTTCCTCATCCTCATCCTGCCTTTAGGGTACAAAAATTGTAATCGGGGCCTAGTCTGTGTTTGTACGTGTGAGATACACCGTTTTATCAAATTTTTCCTATTCCGCTATTCAATATACACCCTTTTGGAGTGTAAAAAATTGAATTACGGCATAGTCTGTATCGGTACGTGTGAGATACACCGTTTTATATTCCGCTATTTAATAAACACCCTTTTTGGGTAAAAAAAATTAAATTGCGGCATAGTTTGCATATTTGACTGTGAGATACACCCGTGCGATACTGTTGTTGTTTTGTTCCGCTATTCAATAAACACCTTTCTAGGGCAAGATCATAAATTACAGAAATATGAGGAGACCGTCAAATAGGGGCCGTGGCCTGGGTCGTGGTGTGCTGGTAGAGCTCCTGTTGCAAGGAGAGGACGTGGTCGATCTGTGCCAGCTACACGCACAAGTGAAACACCTTCCTCAAGTGTGAGTAGGCGACAGAACCTGCAGCAGTATTTGGTAGGGCATCATGCGCCTCTAGAAGTGATGAGGCCAGAACAAGTAGAGGCGATAGTAGATTGGTTTGCTGCTGACAGTGCCTCCAGTTCCTTCACATTGTCTCCCACCCAGTCTACTGTAGAAAGGTCAGAGTTGGCACCTGCAGCCAATGTCCAACCGTCTTTCACCTCACCCCCTTGCAAATCAGGCAAGCAGTCTGAGCCCCAAGTCCTGCAGCAGTCTCTTCTTCTTTTTGATGACTCTGTCAGTAGGGTTTCCCAGGGCCATCCACCTAGCCCTGCCCCAGAAGTGGAAGAGATTGAGTGCAGCGATGCCCAACCACTTATTTCTCAAGATGAGTACATGGAAGGACCATCGCAGCACGTCTCTGATGATGACGAAACGCAGGTGCCAACTGCTGCGGCACTCAGAATTGTGGAGACCGACAAGGAGGGCAAGGGTGAAGACTGGGTGGAAGATGATGTGGAGGACGATGAGGTCCTCGACCCCACATGGAATGAAGGTCATGCAGGTGACCTGAGTAGTTTGGAGGAAGAGGCGGTGGTCGCACAGAGCCACCAGCACAGCAGAAGAGGGAGCAGGGTGCAGAAGCGGAGCGGCCGTGCCCTAGACACTACGCCTGCTACTGCCCAATGCAGCAAGGGAACGAGCGCACCAAAGCCAGCTCAAAGGAGTTCTCTAGCGTGGAAGTTCTTCAGAAAATGTGCTGATGACAGGACACGAGTGGTTTGCACCCTGTGCAATCAGAGCCTGAAGCGAGGCATAAACCTTCTCAACCTGAGCACAACCTGCATGATCAGGCATCTAAGTGCAAAGCACAAGCTGCAGTGGAGTAGACACCTTCAAAACCAAGAAAGGTCTCTGGCTCCTCCTGCTTCCTCTTCTGCTGCAGTCTCGGCCTCTCCATCCACCTCTGTAGTGATACCGGCACCTTCCACCCCGCAAACAGACGATCTGTCAGCAACACCACCACCTGGGTCACCAACCATCTCCACAATGTCCCGTGGAAGTGTTCAGCTTTCCATCTCCCAAACACTTCAGAGGAAGAGGAAGTACCCCCCTACCCACCCACGATCCCTGGCCCTCAATGCCAGCATTTCAAAATTCTTGGCCTTTGAAATGCTGTCATTCCGTCTGGTGGAGACGCACAGTTTTAAAAGCCTTATTTCGGTGGCTGTCCCACAGTACGTCGTGCCCAGCCGCCACTACTTTTCCAGGCAAGCCATCCCTTCCCTGAACAACCAAGTGGGGGAAAAAAATCAGGTGTGCACTGCGCAACGCCATCTGTGCCAAGGTCCACCTAACTACCGATACGTGGACCAGTAAGCACGGTCAGGGGCGTTATATCTCCACACTGGGTAAATGCAGTGGCGGATGGGCCTGAGGCGGATAGCAATTTGGCGCATGTCCTTCCACCACCGAGGATTGCAGGGCGCTTCAGTTTGCCTCCTGTTCCTAACTCCTCCTACTCCGCTTCCTCATCCTCTACTGCCTCCTCATCCGGTCAGCGTAACACCTTCACCACCAACTTCAGCACAGCCAGGGGTAAACGACAGCAGGCATTTTTAAAACTTGCCTATTTGGGGGAAAAACCACACACCGCGCAAGAGTTGTGGAGGAGCATGGAACAGCAGACAAATGAGTGGTTGCTACCAGCGAGCCTCAAGCCCGGCCTGGGGGTGTGCGATAACGGGCGAAATCTCATAGCAGCTCTGGGCCTAGCCGGTTTGACGCACATCCCTTGCCTGGCGCATGTGCTGAATTTGGTGGTACAGAGGTTCCTTAAAAATTACCCCGATATGTCAGAGCTGCTGCAGAAAGTGCAGGCCATCTGTGTGCACTTTCGGCGTTCTCACCCTGCTGCTGCTCGCCTGTCAGCGCTGCAGCGTAACTTCGGCCTTCCCGCTCACCGCCTCATATGTGACGTGCCCACAAGGTGGAACTCCACCTTGCACATGCTGGAAAGACTGTGCGAGCAGCAGCAGGCCATAGTTGAGTTTCAGCTGCAGCACACACGCGTGAGTCGCTCTGCGGAACAGCACCACTTCACCACCAATAACTGGGCCTCCATGCGAGACCTGTGTGCCTTGTTGCGCTGTTTTGAGTACTTCACCAACATGGCCAGTGCCGATGACGCCGTTGTCAGCTTAACTATCCCACTTCTATGCCTCCTTCAAAAGACGATTCGGGCAATGATGGAAGAGGATGTGGCACAGGATGAGGAGGAGGAGGATGAAGAGGTAACATTTCCAAGGCTTTCAGGGCAGTCATTCGCACGGGGCTCCGAGGGTGGGTTCCTGCACACACAAACGCCAGGGACACAATTGTCCAGCAGGGGCACAGTTCTGGAGGATGAGGAGGAGGAGATGGAACCATGTTCACAGCAGGGTGGCACCCAGGCCAGCTCATGGCCATCACTGGTGCGTGGCTGGGGGGATACAGAGGACACAGACGATACACCTCCCACAGAGGACAGCCTTTCGTTGCCTCTGGGCAGCCTGGCACACATGAGCGATTACATGCTGCAGTGTCTCCACAACGACCGCCGAGTTGCCCACATTCTAACTTGTGCTGATTACTGGGTGGCCACGCTGCTGGATCCCCGTTACAAGGACAACGTACCGTCCTTAGCGCGAGTACAAGCGCACGCTGGTAGACGCGATGCTGCTGGCATTCCCACCTGACAGAGGGGCCCCAGTGGAAGCACAAGGCCAAGGCAGAGGAGGAGGAGGAAGAGGTCGGTAACGCAACCAGGGCACCGCCAGCACCTCAGAAGGCAGGGTTAGCATGGCCGAAATGTGGAAAAGCTTTGTCAGCACGCCACAACAAACAGCAGCACCAGCAGCTCATATGGAACGTCTTAGCAGGAGGCAGCATTTCACCAACATGGTGGAGCAGTATGTTTGCCCACGCCTACATGTAGTGAATGACGGGTCTGCCCCCCTCAACTTCTGGGTCTCCAAATTGGACACATGGCCTGAGCTTGCCCTTTACTCCTTGGAGGTGCTGGCGTGCCCTGCAGCCAGTGTATTATCTGAACATGTATTTAGCACGGCTGGGGGCGTTATCACAGACAAGCGCAGCCGCCTGTCCAGAGACAATGTGGACAAGCTCACGTTCATTAAAATGAACCAGGCATAGATCCCACAGGACTTTTCCGTACCTTGTGCAGAATAGAGATGGATACCGACCTTACCCAGCCATTGTTCTATTTTTGATTCTTCTCACTCTTTTGGGGTGTACCCTCATTTAAAATGACTGAAAAAAAAAGCAGTGTTGGCTACCTCGTCCTCCTTCACCGTCGCTTCCACCTACACCGCCCATAGGTGTGCACAGCCTATTGCATTAGGGTGTGCACCCCAAAGTTTAAATACACATGCATGTGTTTGCCTACATGTATATGGCCCCGGTACATTACTCTCCCTGCTGGCAAAGTGAAATAGAAGTGTGTGACACTTCTCTTATGGCAGAGCAGGTCCGAGGGAGATCTTTCCCATCTCCTCACTGGCAAACAGAGCGATAATGCTAATGTGCCCTAGGTGATTAGGGTGTGCCCAGGCACACCCGGCACACCCTGTGCGCATGCCTATGACACCGCCACATCCACCACCACCTCAACCTCCCTCCTACTCCATATGGGCCTCGTCCTTCACAGATGAAGAACATTGTTTTATTTTTCTGTTTTTTTTTTTTTTTTGTTTTAAGTTATTTCCCTATCCACATTTGTTTGCAGAACACTTGCCATGCTCTTAACTACGTTTTGCTGCCATTTGCAGCACTCTAGCCCTTTCCACTGGTGTTTTAGAGCCATTTTAGTGCCTGAAAGTTCGGGTCCCCATTGACTTCAATGGGGTTCGGTGTCCGGGTAAAGTTCGGAAAAAGTCTGGGACACGGACCCGGACTTTTTTTCCAAGTTCGGCCGAACCCGCCGAACACGGACATCCAGGTGTCCGCTCAACTCTAGTCATTGGATGCAGAAGGACCATAGACAGAGAGATTGAACTCTGCACCTAACTAAGGTGACCCCTTGGCAATACCCTGAAGAGGGCTTATTAATGAGTAAGACACCATTTGAAAAGTTGGACACCGTAATATTGCCGTAAAGCTCCGCCAAAACGTAAAAAAGGATTCTGTTCATTAATGTAACCTGTTGTGCTGCTATGTGTTTGCTGGAATGGAACTGTGTGAAGAAATACTATATTGCCATGCCATTTACTTAGTAAATCGGATTGCTGGTTAGGTGAATCATCTGGTCTGAATGATTAAACACGGCTAGAGAATTAAATTCTACAGTGTATGGGAACAGGTAGTAAAGTGTGTGTGTTATATGTTAACAGAGTAATAGAGAGAGAGCAATGGAAAAATAAGGAGAAGCATCCAGTTTGGAAGTGGAGGCCAGTGACGAAGGTCCTGTTTTGCGGGGGGTGAATTGGTATATAGGTAATAAAGGACAATATAAGTATAAAGGACATTATCCCTCTGGTGTGCAACCTAGTGTAACAGTTTGGCCAACAGCCATGAGGGGCACTAACTCGCACATTAAATGACCCCCCATACAAACAACTAATTATAAAGATCATAGCACATACTGTAGTTTCCTCATGCTATCAGGCTCTGCATTACTGAACTCCTTGCCAAGTAACTGCATTCCTTAATGCTCTCTTTATAATTAGCCTACTTCTTCTTGGCTGGTGGCTCAAAGCATTGAAACCAGAGGATAGGCATAATGGACAGGCTACTAGAATTCCCAGAAACAAAGAAAACCTCTTTATGGCTGACTCTGTGTTTCTCACTTTAAAGGTTTCCTGGTATGTGCTGCCATGGTTTGCCAATAGTCCCAGATGAGCTGAACATGCCAGCATCCATACAAGTACTTCATGAGATAACTATTTTACACACCCTTCATTTCTCAGTGTTTTTCAGAAAAGCACAGGACTGTTAGTGTGACACTAACTGGTTATAGTAGGATGTTATATCCTGTGCAGTTTTTCACATTTTTCCTGTGTGAACATTGAGATATTGCTGTTTATGACAGGTGCACTTAGTTAATGGAAAGTTCTGAACTCTGAGTGGACACAGTTGAGAAGGAAGTCAACGCAGTGAGGAGGAATACGAGCTGATATTTTTAGCCACACAAAGTCAATGCAAATGCAATCCAGAAGCTTCATAAAACAACTCAACCAGCAACTCAAACGCAACACTATGCAACTCAGATGTGCCTGAAAGCTTACCGCAGTTGACTTGCTTTTGAAGTCCTTGCACCTCAAGCCCCACAAATGTATGTAGCAATATTTCCAGGCATTGGACCTGATGTGGGTCTGCCATAGTTACCGTTAACACCAACAGCACATTTAAGCTGATTGCCCAAATGTGAGATCTGAGACAACGAACAGTCCGGCATCTTTGGTTGTTTTGTTTATTTTATATGGGGATGGGAGAAGGGAATGAGCGGGATACTCCTCTGGCTCAACTAGGTACAAATTGGGACACTTGAAGAAAAATGCCTTTAAGCGCTGGCTTGACGCCGGCTGAATGTCAACCAACGCTTGCTAGAGCTTGTGAATACTGACTTGCGGTCACTGAACTGAAGACTGACTTCTGACACTCTGGTTAGCTCAAAAGTCCTTTACACTGCTTCCTCCAGTCCTTCCTGACTGAGGTAGCCACTTGTAGACACTGCTGCAACTCTCAACACTGTAACACTGTTCACTTCAGGGCCCAACCGCTGGCACCCCCTTTACTCTTCAGGGTTAACACTGGCACCCCCTTTACTCTATTACTGCACCAGCTAGCTAGCTCCTGGATCCCTCTGACCTTTTCTGGAGTGGTCCCCTCTCCTAGGCAGACCCCAGGGGCAGTTTGCAGTACTCAAGACTCAGAATGCTTTCCTGAAACTCGACCCAAATCAGCTCCGCTGGTCCTCAGCACACTGGCTCCTCTCTGCAGCTCAGCTCAGCTCTCTATCCCCTCAGGCAAGCCACCTGGGACACCCGATTCCTCTTGATAGGGGGAGAGACAGCTGTCACCTCTCTCCTGGGACTCTGATTCCCGCCAAAGACGCTGCGTCATGTGCTCCCCTCAAACTTATACCCCTCCCAGAATGCTGTGTGGCAGAATCTGCCTTTCTGGGGTAGATACAAGCCTGGGTGTGCCATTGGCTGGGTTTCCTCCACTGTCCAATGAGAGCCTTCATTGGGACACAGTGGGGAGACTCCCCAGTCTCAACAGCCACACCTGGGAACCATGACAACCTAGCTGAACAAAACATGGCCCTGCTGATAAGCAGACAAGGCCCACTATATTTTACCTAGCACCTACCTTGGAGGGTGCTACATGTATGTAAAGACAAAATGTTTTGATTACTTTTTTTAACTGTTAATGCAATTTAAATGTATATGTGGTGTGGGGTGCGCTAAACAACAAATAAATAATGAATATATAACATATATCTATGTGTGAACCAAATCAACAAAAGTAAATATATATAACATATATCAATCTGTGAAGCCAATTAATAATGCAAATCAATTGGTGCATAAACATAAAAGTTCATAAGTGTCCATAAATATTTTGCAGGTGAGTAGAATTGTATTCTATCCGAATAATACGTGTATCCACCACCGAGTGAAATTCATCCTTACCAAACGGAAATAAATAAGGTGCAACTATATTTTCTTGTGCTGAAAAAATATCCAATCTCCTTGTGAACAAACACCACGTGTAAATCACCAAGAATTAGCCTCTTACCAGATGGTAATAGGTATGCACTTGTTCAGTGAAACCACCGCCTTGCTTCCTCTTTAAAATCCTGAAGTGGGATGTAGAACCGCTCTACCTTTCTTTCTCCACTAGATGGCAACGAGTACCAGCAAGAAACACAGCCTCATCCTTCTTTACAAGCTCACAAAACCACCGTGTATTAAAGGAAAAAAAAGGGCTAATAGTGTATTACCCTTGAGATTTATTCAAAAAACAGTTGATAATGCACTTACAATTAGATGTCTTGTATTCAGCATAAACATAGGCATACGAATTCCTGCAAAGGCTTGCGGCCGGCTGCAGCACGGACCGCAAGTTGTGTGTGACGTGTGCGCCTCCTAATCTAGATTAGGAGGCGCACACGTCACACACAACTTGCGGTCCGTGCTGCAGCCGGCCGCAAGCCTTTGCAGGAATTCGTATGCCTATGTTTATGCTGAATACAAGACATCTAATTGTAAGTGCATTATCAACTGTTTTTTGAATAAATCTCAAGGGTAATACACTATTAGCCCTTTTTTTTCCTTTAATACACGGTGGTTTTGTGAGCTTGTAAAGAAGGATGAGGCTGTGTTTCTTGCTGGTACTCGTTGCCATCTAGTGGAGAAAGAAAGGTAGAGCGGTTCTACATCCCACTTCAGGATTTTAAAGAGGAAGCAAGGCGGTGGTTTCACTGAACAAGTGCATACCTATTACCATCTGGTAAGAGGCTAATTCTTGGTGATTTACACGTGGTGTTTGTTCACAAGGAGATTGGATATTTTTTCAGCACAAGAAAATATAGTTGCACCTTATTTATTTCCGTTTGGTAAGGATGAATTTCACTCGGTGGTGGATACACGTATTATTCGGATAGAATACAATTCTACTCACCTGCAAAATATTTATGGACACTTATGAACTTTTATGTTTATGCACCAATTGATTTGCATTATTAATTGGCTTCACAGATTGATATATGTTATATATATTTACTTTTGTTGATTTGGTTCACACATAGATATATGTTATATATTCATTATTTATTTGTTGTTTAGCGCACCCCACACCACATATACATTTATCTATATTCAAAAGCACTGAATACCGGGAGCAGCTTCAACACACTATCAGCGCACCCATCCCCCCTTACAACAATGCAATTTAAACATCTTGTTATTATTGAATTAGCACTTAAGTAAATGAGTGAAAACTCAGAAGCATGTCAAATACAATATGTTATTAGCTGCTTCTCAGTGGCTTTGATTTGTGTTTGAGTTGTTTTGATTTTCTCCTCTGTTGCTCACTTACCAACCCTGTTAAATAGCCACAAACATACAAGTTTTGTACCTTTGTACAATATTGCTTTGTAAGAGAAAGTGTTTGATGGTTGGATTATGTGTCTTATATAGTGTCTGTAGAATTCTCCCCTATCATTCTGATTGCACTGCTAATCTCTAAAAATCCTGGTATTCCCAGGTATGGGAAGCATGCAACATGTCACCTACCTCCCCACAGTGCCATGCTTAGAGCCTGAGCTTCAAACTGACAGATCCCACAAGGGGGTAAATTTTATTATTCAGTGTGCAATTGATGATAATTCTAGATCCCATCTACTAGGGAATTTTGTTTAATGACTTAAAATCAACTTGCAACTTTTATTTAACCACTCCCCTCCCAGCCATTGTAAAAGAACAGCCGCTAGGGGGAGGATTATTCAGACAGGCTGTTTTTTAATTTGTTCACATTTGTGTGCATGCCTGACACATGCACAGTGCCTCTGCTCCTGCTGTCATTAGACAGTAGAGACCATAGGCTACAGGCACAGAGCAGAATAAAGCAGCTCTGTGCCATGTGAGTGTTATAGAGGGCCAGTCACAACAATTACAAATGTAAATAGTACTATTGTTTAATTGGAAAACCCTCCCTTTCTTCTCACAATGGAGGAAGGGTAAGCAGGATGATTTAATGAATGAATCCATTCATTAAATCCTCCAGGCTACAGCAGAGGAAGGAGCAAATCAAGATAGATAGTGGGAGGGGGATGATTAAAGGGCCACTAACCACCAATTTTGTAGGATTTTCTGAGGCATATTTAAAGTGGCATCAACCAATGGTGGGGGGGGGGGGGTTTAAAATGCCCCAGATCCTCAACTATTGTGGGACGTTTTAAAGGTTTTTCATTTGTAAAGGTTAAGCATTAATCACCTCAATACTGCCATGTTTCTTCATTTCTAAAAAAAATGTGAGGTTTCTGTGTTTCAGAAAGGGCTGTATGTAATGTAATGATATTTTATTTGGTGTGTTTTATAGCAGAAAGTAAGAGAAACAGTTTCTTCCACAATTCTCCATTCTAAAGTAAGAAAATAAAAACCCAGTGGTTCTTAAATTCCACTAAAAGAAAGATCTGTCTAAAAAAAGATATACAGTACATTTGGGTACAATGTTTGGATAGAGTAAGGGTGGCATATAACCTTGGACAGGTTCAGTGGCGGCTGGTGCATGATAATTTGGGGAGGGGGGCAAAACCAACACCGCCTGTGGGATGGCCAGCCGGCAGGCAAAATCACCATCACCACCACCCCCTCCACCCCAGGGATAGTCAGCCAGCAGGAAAATCCCCCCCCCCCCCCCACGTGACAGACGGCTGGACGGACAGTCAGCATTCTTACCTCCTCCTTCCCGGGTGGCTGAGTGGCTGTGGTTCTCTTCCGGCCGTGCATCTCCCCCCTCTTCCTGGCCAATGGCCAGTAAAATCACTTCTTTTTTCAGCCAATCCAGAAAGGGTCCTCACGACCCACTTCCTGATTGGCTGGGAGGAGAATCAGTGTGATAATAGCAAATATTCATTTGCTATTCATAGTCATACAACTGGGTGAGCTCAGGGTGCAGTGCTCTGCGCCCCGAGCCCTCCCTTTTTTGAAGCCTATTAGAGCCTCTGGCTCTAATCACGTGCTTCAAAAAAAAGAGAAAAAGCCCCATTGGAATCCATGCATCCAGCGCCCTGCATGTAGATTATGGGGCCGGATGCATGGATGGGGGGGGGGGGGCGGTGCCCCTGCGCCCTCGATGGACAGGCCGCCACTAGACAGGTTGTTTTTGCTATCTGTGTCCAATTGGGGAGATTTCTCTTCACTTCCTGATCCAGGGCTAATTCAGTAAGTGAGAGTAAGAGAGTAAATCCCTCCAATGTGAGGGAATCCATGGTTGTCACCAGGGCCACCAAAACGATTGTTCCCATTGGAAGATTTCCCCTCTATTCTTGTTCTGGTGACAACCCGAAGTTTGAGATTTGGAGTGTGAATCTCCTTAACAGGAACACAGATAGCAATAAAAACCTGTGTTCTAAACCTTTTCCACTCTATCCAAAATTAAAAAAAAAAAAAAGTTTTGCTGTGTGTTAAACTTTAAACACTTTTTCCAATTTTCAAAAGTTAACTGATATAACCATGTTGGCTGCAGCTATCACGGGGAATGTAAATACAACAAAACCCCAAAGCTGCATTGAACCCATTCTACACCACATACTGCCCCTTCAGTAGTAGTGTGGAAATTTCTACACTTTGTGGTTGGACATGTGGGGACATCAACTAATGCACACCACTCCATTCTGAGAAGTAGGAGCAAAACTTTGCACAACAGTTATGTGCATGAATACATTTTGCTGTGTCCCTAAAGAAACAGTTGGTGACTTTAGGTTCATGGCTCCTTGTTACTGTCCATATTTTATAGACTACTGACCATGAATGGATATATAACACTAAATATGTTACCTGTGTGTGCTTATTCAGTAAACGATGTAATGTTTAAAGCACCATTTGCAGTAATCCTATAGCTTCCAATTAGGGCTTGAAGTCCTGCAAGCTGAAGTCACACTAGTGACTATGGGTACTGCACTTTGCATGTGGTACGCTATTGCTTGCATTGTTTATTGCATGCTATAATAACAAGAAACATGCTATGTTTTTTGAAAAGACAAACAGGGTGACACTGGGTTAGAGCCTTAGAGCAGTGTATCGCAAACAAGGTGCCGTCTGGGTTACCCTGGGGTGCCACAAGCATGGGACCCAGTTAGCCCAGAATCCGAGTGGCTCTAATGTGCAGAGGACCTCTGATATATGGGGGTCTGATGTGATGTGGACCTCTAAAGTGAAGGGCTGACTCTTAGACCCTCTTGACCCTCCGTGAAGAGGGACTCTGGCATAATGGGAGGCCTCTGATATGATAAGGGGCCTCTGATGTGAAAGGGGGGGGGTTCGGATGTGATGGGGGACCTCTGCTGTGAAAGGAGGCTTCCGATGTGAATTTAATTTCATCAAGGTGATTGTGTGCATTTTCCCAGGCTCAGGTTTCCCATTGATAAGTAACATTTACATTTTTTACATTTTAGACTAGGGTGCCTAGAGATTTTGCATAGTTTTAAAGAGCGCTACAACTGTAAAAAGGTTGAGAAATGCTGCCCTAGAGTTGAATCATCCCAGGCTAGCAAGTAACTACATTACATAACCGTAATAACTGTGAAATGGGACACTCAAAATAATGCAAACAGTGCTCTTTGTAGAGTGTTAAAAAGAGTACTGTACGAAATATGTGATTCTTTTAAAATGTTATATGTCAATAATAAAGCTTGACTTTTTAATAGATCTCTAGTATGTGTTGAATTTATATCTTTTCAGTGCCATCCTAGAAAGACCTTAGTTTTTCCATTTTTTTTTTTTTTGTGCGTGGATATTAACAAGAGACATGCTGAGCTTATCTCTAAAATTTAAGGTTTAAATTAAGCAAAAAGGAGCTCTTGTACATACAGCAGTGCTAACATGGAGAGTCCTGGATGATATATACCCAGTAAAGGTTATACAATTTTTCTGAGATAGTTAAAAGGATCATTCCAACCTCTTGAGTAGTTCCATACCCTGGCTTACATACTTGGCTGAAGAATAGAGGTAGACAGACTTACACAAGCTGGAGCATGTGAGAAAAACAGTATCCAGAAACACACAGCCTCCAGCACCAGCTTACACAACACCCAGGTAATGCCAACAAGTATCATCTGTCTACTTTTACCAATCCTATAACTGAGATGTAATATAGCCTATTTTATATGATATGGCAGATCAAGCAGCAAGTAGTACATATTTAGCAGGTGTAATAAAGCATTTAAATTTGGAATTCTCATTTTCTATTTATTTGTCTAGGAGTTAAAGACACTCCAATGTACACCCTACTTAAAACAGCAGAGAATTTGTGTACAACAAGGCTAACTTTACTATAGAATAAAGGTCCTGGAAATCACTATGAATAGTCAGATGTTCCAATAAATCTACAAATATATATTGGCTTATACGTAACAGTCATTTGGGTAATTCAGAATTGGTGTTTCACTAATTTGAGTTTAATAAAATAAAAACCGATTGGTTGCTAAGGATTAGATAATCATTCTTTATCCGTAATCACCGCCCTTAGCTCCTAAACTGGTCATTTATAAGGCAATATTTTAGCAATTTAAACACTCCCAATAAGCTTCAATGCCATAAGCATATACATATACAAATATTTGTTTTTTTGTTTGTTTTTTTTTATTGTGAAGCCCTGATCTGTTTAGTAATCTTTCCTTGCAATTTCAACCAGGTTTTAATAGCAAACTATAAGGTTGATTTCCTAAAGGCAAATGGGCTATTTACTTTACAAGAGACTTTTCCCTTAGCTTAGTGAATGACTTGAAGGTCTGCCGACTACCATCATCCAATGATGTGCAAGCAAAAATAAATCTTTTTTTATTTTCCTTGCACACTTCTTTGCAAAGTGAATTTTTACCACGTTCAATAAACAAAGCTTAGGGAACATTCACTTGCATAGTGAACAGCTTTTTTGCCTTCAGTAGATCAACCCCTATGTGTGTCTGCCTGGCATAAACCTTGCTTTCAGGGCTGGCCTTAGGTGTTCAGGCGCCCTGTGCGAGCTAATCCTGTGGCGCCCCCCCCCCCCGCGCGCATTTTCTTGCACCTTTTTTGCACTTTATTTGACTTTTCTTTTTTATGATTACTAATAACTTAGCCCCCCTTACATCAGAGATCCCCCACACAGAGCCCCCTTTGCATCAGAGACCCCCACACAAAGCCCCCCTTAATTTAGAGGCCCCCTACATCAGAGAGCCTCCCCCCACACAGAGCCCCCCTCACATCAGAGACCCCCCACACAAAGCCCCCCTCACTTCAGAGACCCCTCCACACAAAGCCCCCCTCACATCAGAGACCCCCCACACAAAGCCCCACTTACATCAGAGACCCCCCACACAGAGACCCCCTCACAAAGCCCCCCTAAGATCAGAGACCCCCTACACACACACAAAGCCCCCCTCACATCAGAGACCCCCCACACACAAAGCCCCCCTCACATCAGAGACCCCCACACAAAGCCCCCTTACATCAGAGACCCCCCACACAAAGCCCCCTTACATCAGAGACCCCACACATCAGAGACCCCCCCACTCAGAGCCCCCCTTACATCAGAGACCCCCCACACAAAGCCCCCCTAACATCAGAGACCCCCCACACAAAGCCCCCCTCACATCAGAGACCCCACACACAGAGCCCCCTTACATCAGAGACCCCCCCATACAAAGCCCCCTTACATCATTACATCAGAGACCCCCATACAAAGCCGCCCTTACATCAGAGACCCCCACACAAAGCCCCCCTAACATCAGAGACCCCCCACACAGAGCCCCCCTCACATCAGAGACCCCCCACAAAAAGCCCCCCTCACATCAGAGGCCCCACACACAGAGCCCCCCTCACGTCAGAGACCCCACACACAGAGCCCCCCTCACATCAGAGACCCCACACACAGAGCCCCTCTCATGTCAGAGACCCCACACACAGAGCCCCCCTCACATCAGAGACCCCACACACAGAGCCCCTCTCACATCAGAGACCCCACACACAAAGCCCCCCTTACATTACAGACCCCCCACACAAAGTCCCCTTACATCAGAGAGCCCCCCTTACATCACAGACCCCCCACACAGAGCCCCCCCCACATCAGAGAGCCCCCTTACATCACAGACCCCACACACAAAGCCCCCTTACATCAGAGCCCTCCCCCCACACAGAGACCCCCACATCAGAGAGCCCCCCTTAAATCACAGACCTCCCACACAAAGCCCCCCTTACATCAGAGCCCCCCCCCCACACAGAGACCCCCACATCAGAGAGCCCCCCTTACATCACAGACCCCCACATCAGAGAGCCCCCTTACATCACAGACCCCCACACAAAGCCCCCTTACATCAGAGCCTCCCCCCCACACAGAGACCCCCACATCAGAGAGCCCCCCTTACATCACAGACCCCCACACAAAGCCCCCTTACATCAGAGCCCCCCCACACAGAGACCCCCACATCAGAGAGCCCCCTTACATCACAGACCCCCACACAAATCCCCCTTACATCAGAGCCCCCCCCCACACAGAGCCCCCCACATCAAAGAGCCCCCCCTTACATCACAGACTCCCACACAAAGCCCCCTTACATCAGACCCCCCCCATGGAGCCCCCCACATCAGAGAGCCCCCCCTTACATCACAGACCCCCTTACATCAGATCCCCCCATGGAGCCCCCCACATCAGAGAGCCCCCCCTTACATCACAAAGCCCCCCTCACACAGAGCTCCCCACACAAAGCCCCCCTTACATTTTTTGAAGGAGAGAGTCCTCCCCTTCCGCTCTCTGCAGCTTTTTTTTTTTAAACTTCCCGCCCACACATCCCCGGGAGTGTGGGCAGGAGGAGGAGGAGAAGGGGCGGGGTGAGGAGGAGCTGACGATCTCTCCTCTGGCGTCAGTGCAGGGAGGGAGGAGAGATCGTCAGCGTGGAAAGATCGGAGGCTGAGCTGTGTGTAATACACAGCTCGCCTCACTGCATCTGTAGGTGACCGAGGCACAGCCGCACAGCGGGAGGTAAGCGGCGGCCGCGGCCTGTGTTAACCCTGTCCAGGCCGCGGTCGCCGCTCACCTCCCGCTGTGCGACCTGATCCTCTGCGAGCTGTGATGGCCGCACGGTGCCCTTGTTGCCCATGGCGCCCTGTGCGGCCGCACAGCTCGCACACCCCAAAGGCCGGCCCTGCTTGCTTTACATAATAAAACCAACATAGAGCAACGGCTAAAGTTTTATAATATCTACTTCTTGGAAGACAAAATGTAATTTATAATGCGATATGCCTACATGTTGCCTACATAGCCATGGGTACATGTTTTTCTATTAACACTAAGATTTGCATAATATTTATTTTAGGGTATTAGTGACACTAAATAATATCCTTATTCTCCAAAAAAAATTCATACTCATCTACTACTTAATCTCTCTGTAATCTACAGTATCTTCATGAAATGTTCCTTAATGTGTTTTTCTACCTCCTTGCACTTACAACCTCCTCTGCGAGCTCCCTAACCTCTACTTTTCCCCTTCACTTACATTTGTTTGAAACAAGCAGCGCATGTTAGTTACAGTCATGTGCACTACTTTGTGAACACTACAAATCCCATAATTATTAGGCCATCTCTGGAGCAATGAAGAGTGACTATGTTCCAAAATACAAAGGGACCATGGTGAGTGAATGTAGCTGCCCTCTAACAGCAGTGGCGGCTGGTGCTCTATGGGCTGGGGGGCGGCAGACGGACCGCACTATTCTACCATCCCCCGGACCACACCAGCCCGCAGCCTCACACCATACTACCACCCCCCTACCCCCCGCCCCTGCTGGCTCACTCACCTTGCCTGGATATGTGGAGGGAGGGAGGGTAGGCAGCAGCAGCACATGGCGGCGATGGCTTCAGCATCAGCTTCTTCCCCCTGTCTTCTGTGTCTCCTCCCTCCTCCTCCATGGCCAATGGCATGGCTTCTCTTTTCGGCCAATCGGGAAACAGGTCTCAGACCCTCTTCCTGATTGGCCAGGAGGAGGATCCATGTGACAATAGGGAATATTCATTCCCTATTGTCACACAACTGGGTGGGCTCGGGCGCAGTGCTCTGCGCCCCGAGCCCACCCTTTTTTTTTTAGGCTATTAGAGCCTCTGGCTCTAATCACATGCTAAAAAAAAAGCCCCATTGAACTCCATGCGTCCGGCACCTGTATGTAGATTAGGCAGCCAGACGCATGGATAGGGGAGGCAGCGCCCCTGCACCCTCAAGGCATCAGCCGCCACTGTCTAACAGGACGTTTGCAGCAGAAGGATCACAACAGCAAATTAAAGGGATTTGTAGGAGGCTGAGAGCAATAGAAGGTACTTTTTGTGTTAAAATTATATACATGAATAACACTTTATATTTTGAATTCAATCTTTAGTGCCATTTTAAGCTTCCCTACTAGCGAGCCACTAGAGCAATGTTTTTCAGCCATTTTACTATGGAAGAACCCTTGAAATAATTTGAGGTCCCAAGGAACCCCTGTTAAAACCTAATATAACTAATGCTCACTAATGAAGAAAGGTGGATACTGAAAAGTGTTGTGTCCTCTTTACACCATTGATGAGAAGGAAAATTCCACCTTAAATTGGCAGTCATTGGGAACGTACCCCCCCCCCCCCCTCCTTCCCCATTTCCTCAGTAATAAGTAGCAGAAGGGCCCCTTAGATTGATGGTCTCCAGAAAAAGGGCCCCTTGCAGCCAGCTAAAAAGACCACTGGCATCAGTGGTTGCTTACCTTTGATATTAGAGAAGAAAAGCTTCACTGATTCCAGGTCACTTGCTGAGACAAGTGTGCAAGTGCCATCAGATGGGAGATAGATCCACCACTGTTCTCTGCTCAAGGAATCCCTACCAAACTCTGGAAGAAGCCGAGGGTTCCTAAAACCCTGACTGAGAAAAGCTGAACTAGAGTGTGATCCACTGTGAATGTCCACTATAGCTAGCCAAGTCATACCAAACTTTTTAAACATTGTACGAAAGATCTGCAGCACCTTCAAGTCTCTCTAAACATTTGATGATTTGTAACTGGTTATAGAGCTGTTTGTTTTCTATCAAAATTGGTGGTGTTCCTTGGTTATTAGCAGCTGCACTGAATACCCTGAGCAGCTCCTGAAGGTGGCAATGCAGCACCTAGCAAATGCTCAGCCACTGAGCTGCACATTGATGGAACTGTTGTAACACAAACCTTTCATTAATTACAGTATTTTTCTTAGCTATAAGAAGGCTTTTCAAGGTACTTTGGTTACTACTCCAAAATCACGTCACATGGCATTAGAGGCACAAAAAAGAAGCAATAGTGTGTAACCTTACGCGTAAATATAGAGTTTTTTTTTAATTTTTTTTAATTTGCTTTTTGTCCTATTATATAAATTTTACTTTAATGTCACAGTGTAAAAGTAATCTAACTTTGCTGCTTAAAACAGTGAAAAACTAGTCCATATGGGTGACTGGGTAACATTATGTAAAGGTCATGGTAAAAGCCTAAAGGGAGGATGCACAGAAAATCGAACAGTAGAAAGTCAACAAAATGATGCCAATCAGACTTTATTTATTACATCATTCATTTAATTGCTAAACTAGCGTGCCCTAATATAAATAAAGTTCTTGGCAGGCCACCAGTCAATCATCCTACACTATTGGATTTCATGGTAAAACAAAGGCTACTGGTAAAGCCAAAATAAGAAAAAAAAAAAAAAAAAAACAAAGATCAACAATTCAAAAGTCAAAACAAACTTCTACCTTGTAACTATTATATTTTAAACAAATGCTTCATATTCCCTTATATGCTCAACGTAGCCCCAGCAAGCCATCAATCATACAGTACATTTGTTGTAACGAAGAAAAAAAAAAAATAGAAATATGATATTTTTGGAAAAACTATAAATCAGACTGAGGAGGTAACTTGATATTCAGGATAGTCAAAAAAGAACTTGACAAATGACTTTTTTGGAACATTATGTTTGTAAACAGTTCCAACATTACTCTGTTCACAATCAGGAATGTTCACATCTCGCCTGTTGCAATGTGAGAACAGTGGAAACATAATAATGCTGTGCTGCGTAAAAAGTTACTACTGTCATAAAAAAAGAATAAAATTCACAGAACATTTTCAACATTACTCTAAAGATATATCAAAAGACCAAAGAACCTTAATAAAAAAGCAAGCTCAACAATTTCATTTAAAAAAAAAAGTATTATTTTAATACCCTGCTTTCCAGTTCCAAATTTGTCATACGGTGGTTGTACTATAATCTTACCCCATGGATGTGATGACTTAGACAGCTCCCAGGTTTGGCTTCTTGCTATCCTGCTTCCATCATAAATGTAGAGGCACACTTTAAATGACACTGCATGAATCTATTGCCTTAGGCATCTGCCTGGTTTGCCTTTGCAGAGAACGTAGCCTTTTTTGTCTTAGGATATACATTTTACTTTAATATCACAGTGTATAAATAATCGAACCATACCTTCTAAAGCTGTGAACAGCTAGTCCACATGTGTGCCTGGGCAAACTGTACTGAAAACTGGAAAGTCGAGAAACTCAACATCAATCAGTTATTATTTACTACACCATTATGTTTTGCTGAAACTAGTTAGCAATAATATATGCAAAGTTGTTGGCAAGCCACCAATCAATCATCCTATACTATTAGATTGCATTGTAAAATAAAGGCTGTTTGTAAAGCCAGAACAAGGACATTTTCAGTATTACCCAAAGAATTTATCAAAAGCCTTTATAAGCTTAACATCAAAAGCAAGGTCACCAATACCATTTACAATATGTTTTATTTTGATACTCTGCTTTCCAGTACCAGATCTGTCAAAAAGTTGTTGGTACTAATTAACTATCCCCTTGAATCCAATGCCTTATGCTACTTTCTGGTACTAAAAGTGTCAGAAAGGTGGGGGTACTAATCAAAGCGTAAGTAAACTCTAACAATAAATTTCCTTTAGGCCCTGTGCACACCCGAGCATTTTTCAGCTCGTAAAACGCTCATCTCTGAAGTTTCAAAACGCCCAACAAGCAAAATCCCATTCATTTCAATGGTCCCTGTTCACATCTGAGTGTTTTGTCACCTGAAGCAAAATGCCTGAAGTTCAGAAAAGTACATGAGCTTCTTTTTTTGGCAGATTACAGGCTTTTCTTTTAGATATCAATTAGGGATTGACCGATTATCGGCAAAGCCGATATATCGAGAGCTGATATGCACTTTCCCCGATATATCGGAATCGGCCCCTGAGGTTACCGATATTGCCAATATTTCGGAAAGTGCTTGTACCGGAGTGATTCCTGCAGCTAGAGGCATCACCCCGGTATCGGCGTCCATAGCCAACGGTCGGCTGTCTTGTAATAACAACCAATGCTGCTGAGAAGCCACTCGGCTGTCATTACAAGGAGCGGGAGGGACGTCTCTCCCTCCCGCCGCCTTCCGTGGCTCGCCCGGGTCTCCCGTCCCACTGGGAGACCCGGGCAACCAGCCTGCATGGCCGCCGAAGACCTGATAAAAGCCGCATTTGGCTCTGATTGGGTCTCCATGTAAAAACCCAGAAGTGATGTCATGACAAAGCTTCCGGGTACTGGCGCCAGATTAAAAAAAATGACAGCATTCAAAACAGCCAAACTTGGCATTTTGAATGCTTTTAAGTGCAGAGGAGGGGTTTGGAGTCTTTTAGACCCCAGATCCCTCCATAAGAGTACCTGTCAAGTAAAAAAAATAAACATTTTTTTTTTTAATTGTACGAAGATATCAGCCCATATCGGCTGATAACGATGCGTGATGACCAAAATATCGGTATCCGTATTGGCAATGAAAAAACGATATTGGTCGAACACTAATGTCAATGCCTACCTCCAAACACCTGCATAAAACACCTGAAAAACGCCAGAAAAAAAGGCTGAAAAACGCCCAAACAAACGCCTGAGAATATTACACTCAGGTGTGAATGGAGCTTTATGTGCCCTGTGCTCTGTTAAACGTACCATTGAAAGTATTTTATTATATCTGTCCGACAAATGCAACAAAAAAACCAAACCGAAGAAAAATAGCTTTTTATCAATCCAGAAGACTTGTGAGCTGATCATTTCCAGTACTCTCTGCCTCTGAAATGTTATCAGTTAGTATTGTTCCCTGCTATCTCTATTAACTACAAAACATCTTTCCCTGTTATGGAGGAGAGGGAGGTGTTACTTAGTCCTGCCACTCTGCTTGTTGTAGGATGACAACACTGTGCAGTTGTCACCCTAGAACAGGAAGAGTGTTAATGGCAGGATCGCCAGGTTAAAATAAAGGGGAAAAAAGTGTGGAAAAAAAAAAGAAAATTGATGGAGGTACCACATCTAGGGCTGGTAAGCTGCAATACTATCAATTTTTGTTCTGGGATTTAGATATACTTGAAATAATCTTACTCCATGAATTTTGTCTTGCTTTCCAGCACCAAATTTCTCATAAGGGTGGAAGTACAGTATATATGACCTGGTCAGGCTTTATACTATCCTGCTTTCAAGTGCCAAATATGTCATAAATGTAGAGGTGCACTTTAAATGAACTTGCAAGATGAATGCATGGTGACTTTGGCATCTGCCTTGCTTGCTTTCCATCATCACATTTCTCAGCAAGAAACTACCTGATGTAGCACAGTGGCTTAGTGGTCAGCACTTCTGTAGCACTAGGGACGGGTCATCAGTTTGAATCCCCACCATGAATTTACCTGCATGGAGTTTGTATGTTCTCCTTGTTCTTGCATTGGTTTCCCCCCACACTCCAAAGACATGCTGGTAGGTTAATTGGCCCTAGTACATATATGTATGCATGTGCTGTAAGGACTGTAGAGTGTAAGCTCCTTGAGTCAGGGACTGATGTGACTACAAAATATGGAGCTCCTCATGAATTGCTGGGACTATATAAAAATGTAATTCCTTAAAGTGTTATTAAACTCAAAAGCAATTATTTATGACATTGCAGCTTACCAATTCTTAAATGTGGTGGCTGATTCCTTTTCTTTCATTTTCACCTGGTGAGTCTGCCACTGCCAGTAAGTCTGTTGTTTTTTAACAGGATCAGCTGTCCTGCAGATGTAGCCGTTAGAGGGATGAGAAAATCCATTTACCATTGACAGGGGTGCTTACAACTGTCAGCTTGAATTTATTTATGTAAAACCTTTATTCCAAAAAGAAAATAAAAATGTTGCTGTAACTGCTTAAAAAGTTTTCGGTGGAGTTCTGCTTTAATTTATTTAGTGTATGTAAACCTGCTACTGCATCTAACATTCAGATTACGTGTAGGCACCCTAAAAGGAGGTGTGTTATTGGCAGGATCACCAGGTGAAAACAGAGAGAAACATTTAAATAAATAAAACAAATGCAGCCACCAAATCTAAGGATTAGTAAACTGCAATATATTGATAAATTGCTGGTACTATATAAAAACGTATTGCCTTAAAGTGTTATTAAACTCATATGCAAATATTTATGATATTGCAGCTTACCAATTCTTACATGTGGTGGCTGCATAACTTTTTTTTTTAAGTCTTTCTTTCTTTCATTTTCACCAAATCACCACCAATTTAGGATTAGTAAACTGCAATATTACATTTTTGTTTTCTGGCTTTAATAGCGCTTTAAGAAGCTTAAGAAGATTTGACTTTCTGCCATCCCTATTTCCAATCTCTCATGAATCACCATAAATCTGTTGCCTTATACATCTGCCTAGTTTGCCTTTGTTGAGAAAAGCATCAGTCACACATAGCAGGCTACTGCACTCCCTTATGAAAGTTAGCCATGCACTTACCTACTCTCTGCTCCTGATAGGCTCCATACTCAACATCCTCTTTCTCCTCAGGGTAATAACTTTGTTTGGAGGGATATTGCACTTTATTGTCCTCTTCCAAGTTATACTTCTTAAAGTCTTTGATGAGTTTCATGATAAAATTGAGCAGAGTCTTGTCTGTGAGGTTATTGGAGTCAGTCCTGTCTTTGCAGTATCCAGAGGAAAGCAATAGGAGGAGAATGGCCAGCATTGCGCTGTACATGGCATCCCTCATCTTCTCATCCAGCAGTCAGGTAGAGATCCACAGCTCTATAGGTTGGGAGGAAAGAAAGTAGACTTCTATCAGTATGGTTCAACGTGACAGTGAAGCTGAACATCCTTCAGGGCTAGCTCTCCAAGTGTAAAGTGTCAGCAGCCCAGCACTATTTCTACACATCATGCAATAAAACACAGCAGCAGTATCAGTCATAAGCACACACAGCTAGAAGTTGTCATAGAAAAGCCATCAGGAAAAGTGACAGCACCTGCAGAACAGGATGGATCAGCACAGTTACCTTGCTGGGTGGCTCAGGCTCCCCTTTTGCAGATAAATGACAGCAGCAAGAAGTTTGCAGCTCCTCCAAGTCACTATGAACCATGCCAGTCCCACCGCATGGGTCTTATATAGAGTTTAGGTTGTCCATGAGGTGGCTGCTGGATCTGATCAGATCGAATTGGAAGTGGGAGGAAACAAATAAAAGTCAACTTGAAGAAGAATGAGTGCTATGGATGGGGGGGGGGGTCTTCCTTGTGAGCTCTGGCCAAGGAGGTGAAGATCCCGACAATTAGCAATGTATTCCGACAATTAGCAATATATTCCGACAATTAGCAATGCATTGCCATCATAACAGCCCCCTGTGTACTGGGAAGTCCAGGCAAGTCTCCTCTATCACAGCGATCATTTTACACTGCTTTACCAGCAGCAACTTTCCGTCTTCTAATAGGGAAGGTTACAGGAATCCATTAAAGGGGACTGCATATAATACTGTTACCTTGGCAGAGCTGTCACCTTGTAATGAGAGCAGGAAATCCTCAGAGCACTAAAACCCTTGTCATGGTGTCAGGGTGTCAGGGGAAGACAGTCCCCCTCCTGTCAATCAGGACCAGGGAAAAAGGGGGGATAATGATGGAGTAATCTGATCTGCTTGAACTTTTCTATTTGCTCTAATCTGTGTGTTTACCACTCCCAGCAAAGAGTAAATACAAGGTTGATTGTCTGCAGGTGAAGAAAAAGGAAGAATGGAATAAGGAGAGCAGGGGACAAGTGATTTCGGCACGGAAAGGTTCAAGCTTTCTTTTCTTCTATTGCTTTATATTTACAATACATTACATCGGAGCATAAGGATTAAATATCCTGCTGCTTGTCACTACAGACACTTGTGGTCTCATCTACCGCCACCTAGTGGGCACAAGTAGAACTGCGGCAACGATCCTAATAAACTTCGTGCATAGCTAAAACTTTATTTTTCTCTTTACAGTTTAGCCTAGAGCAAGGGTCTCCCCAAGCTTTTCAGTACAAGGAACATTTCATATACTTTATACACATTTGCAGGCTGGAAAAAAGAATCAGCTTTTCAAATGAATAAATACAACTTAAAGGATAAGTTCACTTTTTAGAAAAAAAAATATAAATGCACGTTTTTTTTTTTTTTTGCAGGCAAAATAATGTGCATTTATATTTTTTAGTTTTTGGTGCCTATAAAGCATTGCACTAGCAATCAGTAGATCTGGTGCAATGCAGGTCTCTAGCAGATCTGTCAATGTATCTGTGTAAGCAGATACAATCTGAGAGGAAGAATCAATGAACTATCCAGAGCTGTGCAGGATCATGTACCTAGTATATGATCCTGCACTTCTGGGTCTGGGGCGTGATTAGACACAGCTGGAGCTGATCGGCGGTTACGGCCGACTTGATGTCCACCAGCACCCACCACTGCTTTGGTACACTGGCAGAATGGTGGTGGCAAAAGGCATAGATCCTGTGTCTCTGCTAAGCAGGGGCACCAATCCATGCCTTCCCCTAGTACAAGCACTTCCCCCACAGCAGTAAACACTAGTCAGGCACACACGCTTTGATCGCCCCTGGTGTTAACCCCTTCCCAGCTAGTGTCATTAGTACAGTGACGTTGCATATTTTTTAGCACTGATTACTGTATTAGTGCCCTTGTTCCCCAAAAAGTGTCAGTTAGTGTCCCGACTGTCCACTGCAATATTGCAGTCCTGCTGATCGCCACCATTACTAGTAAAAAATAAATAAATAACTAAAAATATCCCAAAGTTTGTAGACGCTATAACTTTTGCACAAACTAATCAATAGGCACTTATTGGGATTTTTTTTTACCAAAAATATGTAGCAGAATACATATTGGCCTAAACTGATGAAGAAATGTGATATTTTACATTTTTTTATTGGCTATATTTTATAGCAGTAAGTAAAAAATAATGTTTTTTTTTTTTTTTTTCAAAATTGTCGCTTTTTTTTCTTTTTTATTGCAAAAAGTAAAAACCGCAGAGGTGATCAAATACCTCCAAAATAAAACTCTATTTGTGGGAAAAAAAGGACATTCATTTTGTTTAGGTACAGTGTCGCATGACCGCACAATTGTCAGTTAAAGTAACGCAGTGCCGTTTCGCAAAAATATGTATGGCCATGAAGGTTGAACAAAAATAAATTTAGTCTTCACCTCTACCATGAAAGTCCCCTTTACATGAGAGTCTGCTTTACATGGAAGTCCCCATCAGGGTTCCCCCTCAAATCAGAGTGCCCTTTACATCTGAGTCCACATCAGAGATTGGTTTGATCTGTGAGTGAAACCAAAAATGACAAAATCCCCATCACTTTCGATTTCCTAGACCATAGAGATGATTGGAGATGTTCTGGTCTTTGGTCATCTCTATGGTAAGCCATGGCCCCTGTATAACCACTTCAACCCAAGGACAGGTACGTTCTATGGGCGGGAAATGGGTAATAAATAAAGCTCTGTGTGTGAATGAGGTATGGGGGCTCATTCCCATGGCTGCTGTGGTCTGTTCAGTGTGCATCAGTGGTTTGTTTATGTGGTTCAAACCGCCTGGAGCTGTGTGCAGGCAGCCCATGTTACACTATGGGGATGCAGCAGCTGTATGAACACACCAGCTGCTGCTTCCCCTTAGAGTAACTCCAGTCACATGAACAACTCACTCATTTTTTTTTTTTTTTTTACAAATACTCACTCATTTAAAGGCCAGAGTACCAGTCCTTAGGGCTCATTCACATGTGAGGTTGGGGGTTTACTGCCCATCAACCACTTCTCTTTTAAGCAACAAAAGCAGTAGATAGGGGTGTACACATACAGTACAACAGCCATGATGTTATGCTTCGCAGTCATGGAAGAAATGATGTCCCTGTTGAACAAGACCTATTCAAGTTAATAATGCTGCTCTACAAGCAGCCTGCAACACTGTGCAAAGCATATTCCATGTGCAAATGCTGACCTCTCTTTACAGAGCAAATCACATGTGAAAATTTAAGTTTTTTTACTTTTTTTTTAGAATTGTATTTATTTTATTTTTGTACATTGCTCTGTTGGGGTAGAGGGGCTTTGGTAAAATGTCAGGGGTCTAAAGAGACCCCTGATGTCTTACTTTTGAGACAGAGGAATGGGAAGAGGACATAGATTCTTCGGTTTCTTTCTTTGCAGCCTCAGCTACACAGGTGAATGAAAAGGAAGCTCTCAGAGGTATCCTGTTCATTTTTAAATTGAACCATAGTAAACACAGTTCCCTATGCTTCAGTAATGAATGGAAAGGAAGGGCGGTTCAATGGCCTTTGGGTCCCTCACCAAGTATGTGGTGGATCTACTTCAGCTGGTCCCTGAGGAGTAGGGTCCACCTGGCTTTGGCCTAGATAGACCTTGCCTCTTTCAGGAGCCTTGTGCCCCCGGAGGTTCAGGGTTAGAAGTCCTTTCTCTTCGGATTGGCCATACTGTGCCTCTGTACACTTTTTTTGTATGCTCTAATTTCACAGTTCACTTTTTTTAAAAAAGGGGTCTAACACAGCACTGAACCATGGAGCTTCAGAACAGAAAAAAAAGCAGGGTGGCAGTCGGGAGTGGGGCTGTAATATCAGGGTGGAAGCCAGTGGGCAGAGCAGGTTTGTTCTCCTATGAATGCTGGGGCAAGCTTGCTCCCCTTACGTTTGGAATCCTGAAAAAAGAGGGGCCTCTGATTTGGACTCTGTCAGAGTCTCTGTTACACCGCTGTCCTCTTCAGAGTCATCCGTTACATAAGGGTCCTCATCAGAGTCTCCCTTTCATTAGGGTCTCCATTAGAGTCCCCCTTTCATTAGGGTCTCCATCAGATTCCCCCTTTCATTAGGGTCCCAATCAGAGTCCCTCTTTCATTAGGGTCTCCATCAGAGTCCCCCTTTCATAAGGTTCTCCATTAGAGTCCACCTTATTAAGAACTTCTTTAAACAAGCAACCTTTGAGACAATGAAGGCTTTGGCTAGGACTATGTAACGTACAACATAATGCATAGAGCGCAGGGGTCAGGAGAAAGTAACACAGCGTACAGAGTGCAGCAGTCAGGATGAGAGGGAAAATGGGGAGGGGTCACAGAGGAAGAGGGTAAAAGAGAAAGGGGGGGGGCAAGAGGGGGAGACGGATAGAGAGAATGCAGAGGAAAGAGGGAGGAAGGGGGGAGAGGAGAGAAAGGAATGGGCAGACAGGGGAACAGGGCTTCTAGTGCTTCCCGAGGGCTCCAAGCACTCTACCACACACCATAAACACCTCAGACCCCACAAACCGCCACAGCTTGGTTAGGGTCTAGCCGTCTTCTACACAACCTGGACCTACGACAAGGCTCCAGGTTCCAGTGGGTAAACCTCTCTTTACCCAGAGAGCGCAGCAGGACCATGCTCTTACACAAGCTCTTACAAGAGCTTATTGATTATCCAAGGGAGTATGAAGGACATATCAATCCCTTGTAGCATATTCCCCCAATGAGAGACAGGACTCTAGATTGAGGGTGAAGTATGACTCAACTTTATTGAACAAGAAACATACTTTTATACAGTTTTCCCCCACAAGGTTACCCCCCCAGGTGGACCTTGTTAAAAACAGGCCCTGACATTTACAATCCAATGAAAACAGAGTTTTACATTCCCATACAGTGTACACGTAGATATACACTGTGGGACAATCCCCCCTCCCGCTTAGCAGCCAATCCACATACACATATACATCCCATAATAAGCTTATCTTAAGGACAGAACAATGTGAGGTCATTAACATTTAACAACGAGACAGGCACAATCCACATTCCCTCCCAATACAGAAACAATAGGGAAGTCTGCCAATGACCGTCTGTGTGTCTCTCTCACAAAGCACATGGAATACACTGTGTAAGGGGGTATTAAATCTTCATATTTCTATGTGAAGATATGGTTGACAAATATTACTGTCCCACTTGAAGCAATCTATACCATTAATTATCTGTCTTTCATTCATAGTGATGGTATATGATGGTTTCATTCATAGTGATGGTCACTACTGTACTTAAGTACTAAAAGGCGGTATCTGTACTTTACTAGAGTATAATTTTTTTCTCCTACTTCCACTTTTTCTTCAGTACATATTTTCGAAGAGTTTAATACTTTTACTCCGATATTTTGTTTATCGTTACTCGTTACAATTATAAAAATGTTATGAATCATTCCATTCCAAACCCACATTACCACTGCTGCCAAATTACTTTTTTTACTCGAGTCTCACTGTCTCTGAGACTCACAAGTCACGACCAATCCCCAACCCAATGCGATGGCTCAGGGGCAGAGCCTCGCCGCCTCTGCCCACCCTCAGCTCGGCCCGAGTCCCGCCTCCCGCTCGGCTCTCAAGTAAAGTGGTGGTGGTGAGAGAGGAGAGACACCTGCCTGCAGGGTTATCTCTCTGGGCCCTGGCTGGGGGAGGGACTGTGAGTTACTAGAGTCTAGACTACTAGACTGTCTCTGGGCACTGTGCAGCGCGGCCGCCCAGCACGGGAGAACTGGATGAAGGTAGGAATATATTCTTCTTTCAGCAGGGGGGACTGGACTGGGGACTGTGGAGAGAGAGGCTGGAGGACTCGAGACAGCCTAAGGTAGGAGAAGTAAGAACCTGCCCTGCCCTGGCCTGCCCTAATCTAAGGGGGATCTATAATGGGAGGGGGACCCTGGCCTGCTCTAAGGGGGCTCTATAATGGGAGGGGGACCCTGGCCTGCTCTAAGGGAATCTATAATGGGAGGGGGACACTGGCCTGCTCTAAGGGGAATCTATAATGGGAGGGGGACACTGGCTTTCTCTAAGGGGAATCTATAATGGGAAGGGGACCCTGGCCTGCTTTAAGGGGGCTCTATAATGGGAGTGGGACCCTGGCCTGCGCTAAGGAGAATCTATAATGAGAGGGGGACCCTAGCCTGCTCTAAGGGGGATCTATAATGGGAGGGGGACCCTGGCCTACTCTAAGGGGAATCTGAATATATTCTTCTTTCAGAAGTGGGGACTGGACTGGGGACTGTGGAGAGAGAGGCTGGAGGACTCGAGACAGCCTAAGGTAGGAGAAGTAAGAACCTGCCCTGGCCTGCCCTAATCTAAGGGGGATCTATAATGGGAGGGGGACCCTGGCCTGCTCTAAGGGGATCTATAATGGGAGGGGGACCTTGACTAACTACATAACACAATACTTGTACTTTTACTTTCAGTACTTGAGTAGTAAATTTTAAAATAAACTACTTGCAATACTTAAGTACAAAAAATGTTGAATACTTTAGTACTTCTACTTAAGTGTGGTGCTTAAAGAGCACTTCAACTTCTACTCAAGTTACTTTTTATATAGAGCACTTGTACTTTTACTCAGGTCTGGGTCTCTAGTACTTTATACATCTCTGTATATAGATAGTGAATCATGACTGTTCTCCACTTTATTACTATTTTTTGTAATACTATTTGGTATGTTTATAAACTTTGGAATATTTTGTGGTAGGGGTGGAGTTTATTATGTGTTGCTTATATATGGAGCACTGATAGGTAATAGAATGCACCTAACCCTTTAATTTAACTGTTTACAGTTATGGTCAAGGCAAGCCATGAACGATAACTGTCACAGTTGCTTGTGCTCTCAACCAAACTGTCAAGCCATCAAAAAGCTAGTGTCATAAGTGATCACATGTGCAACACCATGGCTGATGCAAATTGAACAGAGGCTAAAATGGCAACCTCTTTGGCTGTAAAGGATAGGAGGGTTTAGTTCCACTTTAGTTCTGGTGGAACATAGTGTAGGTCAGTGTGTAACTAGATCTGGACTTGCGTTCCACCCTCTTCCCCTGCTACCCTCCTACACCCTTCCACTTGGCAGCACTTTAAGAACTGCAGGAAGGAAGATCCTACCAGCCATGTCCCTCTGAGAAAATTCCTCAGCAGGTAAAACATGCCAGGGTGCATGTGGCTTAGTTCTTGTAGACCAGGTGCAGAAACCCAGAATTCCATCCACCAGGGCAGTGCTGGGACAAGATCATCTAGTGCAAAGATACCAACCCCCACCCCATTTGCAAACTTATGGGGAGGAGAGGGAGGGAGTGCACCTCCACCTCCCACCTCTTTCCTCCTGTCAGCGCTGGGCTGACAGGAGTAGTGATGCCTCTGTCACTACTCCTCTCAGGGTTACAGCAGAAGGAACTGGCGGCTCCCCAATTCCTACAATAAACACTGTGCCCAGGGCAGCTGTCCCTTCTGCTAACCCCTTATCCCAGCCCTGCACCAGGGTATTGCTTTCTAACCTATTGGGATTGGTAGGATTGAGCCATCTACTAGTTCTTTCTCCATTTCATACACCAAGGGACTTGGGTGTACCTATATAACTGAACTTGTGGATCCCCATATGTAGGAACTACCACTGTGACAGCCATTGAATCTAACATCTTTACGAATATACAGGTAGAGATAAGTTTGCTTGAGTGTTTTGGACACCCTTTATAGTCATGCCTTGCTGTTTTATTACAAATAAACAATGCTAATGCTGTCATTATCTACACCCTATAACCAGGGCAATATGGATAAATAATAATAGCAGCAATAGGAAGCTGTATACATTAACCTGGACATCCCATGTACCTTTGTAGCTTGGGCTTGACTTCTGGTCTGTGTTACAATCTAGCACTATGGCTTTGGTTTCTATACATCAGCAATTACTGACGGCAGTGAGCTATATTATGCAACTATATACTGTATCTACAAACACACTGTTCAATTCCACTTTGTTGTCCATATGTTGGATTACATTGAGAAACTAGTGACTGTGTCATAACCAGATTTTGGAATGGAGCCCAAATGGGGTCCAAGGTATTCATGTATGTTGATCAGGGCTGGTAAAAAGGGGTGGCCAGCAGGGACGACTACCCTGGGCACTGTGGTATCATGTGAAGTGGGGGGGGGGGGGCACCACAAGGAGATTGTGGAGGAGAGGATTTGTGTTGAAAGGGGCAATTGGGGGGCAGCAGGGGGTAAGTATTGTTTTAGGAGGGGAAATTTGGGGTGGGATGTTAATAGTGGTGATTTAGGGGGATTTGTGTTTGGAGGGGGGATAGGAGAAGAATATTTGTGGTAAAAGGGAGGATTTGGGGAGGGGGGATTTTTGCTGGAGTGGGGGGGGAGATGTGTACTAGGAGAGGAAATTTTAGGGGTAGAGGATTTGTGTTAGGAGGGGTGAGTTTTTTTTGGGGGGTGGGCATTTGAGCTAGGGGGATTTGGGGATGGGGGGCAAAGATTTGTGCTGAGAGGGGGGATTTCAGCAGGGGGGTGGATTTGTACTGGGAGGAGGGGGGAATTATGCCTAGGGGTAAGCATGCAGATTAGTGCTCAGTGTTTTTTTTTATGGGGGGGGGGTGACTTTTTGCTGACACATAATTCTCATACATCTTGGGGGGGGTGGGGGTGCAGTTTGGCATGTTCGCCCTGGACTCAAGTTGACCTTGTCCTGGCACTGATGTTGATACACTTGCTGTTTGCCTGCCACATGATATTTATGCCATTGAACAAATGAATAGGATAAAGCCACAGCCATATTTATCTGAAGCTATTACTCAGATACCACCTGTACTATTCAGCCTGCACGGGACTGAACAAGCCAGCTTTTTACTGTCTGCAATTATCTACCTTTTTATGGCTTTAAGAGGATTAAAAGGTGTAAGGAATATATAATAGGATAATATGTACCTATGTATCCTGGGGATCAATATCCATATATAATTGAACTGACTACAGGATCAAACACAGGAACAGCTGTTTTTGTATGGGCTGAAGAGATACGTTGAATGATAGATACTCCAATTATCATGTGGCAGTCACTTTAGGAAGAGCTAAATATTTAATATCTGCATATACAGTTGTATATATTACAGTTGTGCCTGCAGGACACACCTCTCCCTCCTCCTTCGGCACACACATTATTGTATATCTGATGTGAAATAGCGTTTTTAACCACTTCAGCTCCAGAAGGCTTTACCCCTTTAATGACCAGGCCATTTTAATGCGATAGGGCACTGCGTTGCTTTAACTGACATTTTCGCAGTCTTGCAAGGCTGTACCTAAACAAAATTGATGTCTTTTTTTCCCACAAATAGAGCTTTCTTTCTGTGGTATTTGATCACCTCTGCAGTTTTTTTTTTATGTGCTATAAACAAAAAAAGAACCCCACTTTTGAAAAAAAAAAAAAAACAATATTTTTTACTTTCTGCTATGAAACATTCCTAATAAAAAAAATTTAAAAAATGTAATTTTTTCATCAATTTAGGCCAATATGTATTCTTCTACATATTTTTGGTTAAAAAAATCCTAATAAGTGTATATTGATTGATTTGCGCAAAAGCTATAGCGTCTACAAACTATGGGATACATTCATGGACTTTTTATTCTTTTTATTGTTTTTACTAGAAATTATGGCGGTCAGCCATTTTTAGCAGGACTGCGACATTGCGGCGGACAAATCTGACACGTAAGTGACACTTTTTGGGGGACCAGTGACGCCAATACAGTGATCAAGGAGTTAAGTGTGTTCCTAGGGAGTGCTTTCTAACTGTAGGGGGAGTGGATGCACTAGAGGAAAAGAGAGATCTGTGTTTCAGCTTAGCTGAAACACAAGATCTTTCTTTTACTCCTTGACAGAACAGTGGTCTGCCTTGTTTACATAGGTCATTCCTCTGAACGATTGGCGGGTCACGCGCGCTCCTTACATCTTGTGCACAAAATCATGTACATGTACCTGATCTTGCGCAGCCGGGCTGCCCTGCCACAGTATAAATGCGGTGGGCGGTCCGCAACTGGTTAAAAAATGTTTTTTGTTAGTTGTAGTTATGCACTAAATAGAAATGTTGTATTGCTCACACTGGTGGCTCAGGCTTACCTAATAGGGATGAGGTTAAGCAACCATGGGTTTGTGGTGAATCCCTGGAATTTAGCACTTGCCCTGGTCAGCAGACTCACAAGGGCCAATAATTTAAATAAATGGATAGCCCAGCCCCCTTTATTTCAAAGGGTGGTCTCACAGCAGCCATATTGTCATAGTGTATTTGAGCTTTTAGGGAGATGACAGTTCTGTGTAGGGCAGGGCCATAGATACATTTTTGTTCTGGGGGGGGGGGTTCAGCAGAAGGTACTAAGTAAAAGTCTTTTTTTTTTTAAAACACTAATTGTGCCAAATTAAAAAAAGCTGGGAAAAGGAAAAACTACGTGTTGCTCATAGTAAGCAATCACATTCTTGGAAGGGAGGGTTTTGGTGCCTCAGGTCAAAGTATGGGACTTTAAAGGGCTAACACATTGAATCATATCTTAAATATAATAAAATGAGATTTATTTTGTATAAACATACAAGGTAGGTAAATATATATTTGTTGAGATCACAACAGGTATAATACATAAGGTGTATGGGTTATAGACCCATAGGTGAAGGTAAAAGAGAGTATGAAAGAAGTGACATAATGGTAGGGTGACAATAATATCTCTCTATTGGTCCAAGCTTCTTGTATGGCGTTGGATCTTTATAGGGAGAGTATTCAGGTTTCCTACGCGTTTCGGCAAAAAAGCCTTTATCAAGGAAATTATATCAGCCATCTTTGAAAAGTAAGAGTATTTTGTTCCTGGGCCTGCTTCCGGTCCTCAAGTCCCCATAAGAATCAAGTGGACATTGCTATGGCCATATATTGTCCTTGGGCCAGGGGGGAGGGGAATTATACCGTCCCGTGTCTGGTCAGATTTTGGAAATATATAATATGAAGTTCCAGTGGCATCCACTAGGGGGTGCTGGTCCGGCTGGTCCTGTTCATGAGTTAGGTAGGTGTCCAGGAGTTAGAAAAGAGTGGAATCCGAATAAGCGGGTCCGGGCGTCCTCACAGTCCCTCAGCTTGAGGGAAGTGGCCAAAATAAATCTCATTTTATTATATTTAAGATATGATTCAATGTGTTTAGATTCGACTGTCGTACTAAAACCCGCTGTGTTAGTACAGTGATCTCCCCAGCTGTGCTTTTGTGTCCCCCCCTCAGCCATTGGACTGCCCACAGGGTGGTGCACTGTAATAGCCAATATTACTGGGCAGGTGCAAAGGGCACCATCTTGTGGAAGGAAGCACTCACATATTTTTATGTTAACCTGGCATACCAGACAAGAGAAGCAGCACTGTGCATTGTTTAAACATACAGAACATACCTCACAACTTCCGAGCTTCCGAGAATGAGGGACATGACAGGGAGGAAGTGACTTGTGGCGCGTGTAGCGGGGCACAGCAAAAAGGTGGGTGTGGCAAAACATTAGAGTGGGAGGGTCTAAGAGACATAGTTAAACAAAACCTGGGCTTCCTTGTACCTATAAAATACATTGAGGCTGGGGCCTCCATAATTGCTGTTGTGTTAGCCTGTTAGACCCTGACTTTTCAGATGTAGCATTTTGGGATCTTTCCTGGGCAGATGCAAAGGACACCATCTTGTAGAAGGAAGGAGCAAAGCACATACAGATTTTTTGTTAAACAGGCATACAGGACAAGAGAAGTAGTACTTTGCAGACACCACAGAGTCCATACATACAGAAAAAGAGAAGATGGTTAGAATGCGGTTCCCCCTAGAAACACAACAGTATCACAACAGCAATGGAAGACTCAGCCCAGCCTTAGTCAATGTCATTAAGGCCCTGTTAACATGTAATGATTTGGGATCACGGGCTGGCAGTATCACCGTGATTCTGCCTGCAATTCCAAATCACACTGCAATGCTGGCAAAACGCAGCATGTGTGTTTGTGTTCCTTTTAATTTTTAGTGGCACCAAAACATGGTGTGGATTTGGATCCTTGTGTGATAATCACTCAACAATCACAGCAAAACCACACCACATTTTGGTGTCACTAAAAATGAATAGAACACAAACACACGTGCTGTGTTTTGCCAGCATTGCCGTGAGATTTGGATTTGAATCTGGGTGTAGTGGCGGGCAGAATCACAGGGATATTCTGCCCACAATCCCAAATTGCTACATGTGAACAGTCAGGGCCTAACAGGCTAACACAACAGCAATTATATAAGACTCAGCACCCAGCATCTCAATCAACACACTTTGCCAGCACTTCCCACAATCTCAGATACCTAGTTACAGTATGAATCAATGACAGGAAGAAATTCTGCACTGCAGTTTTAGCCTGAGGAGCACACACGGAAAAGACACACACACACACACACACACACATACATATATATGTATATATATATATGTATATATATATATATATATATATATATATATATATACATACAGTATATATATATATATATATATATATATATATATGTGTATAAAATCCAAAATTTAAACTGCGCTTGGAAAACATTATTATTAAAACCCCAACTAAGTGAGATAATTAACACTGAACACATTCAAATATGTAAACAAACAGCCTCGCAAAAATAAAGTGATAATAAAAATAATGTAATAATAATAGTAATAATGTATGCGATGCATACTAGCACATTATGCCATTAACTTTCAAGCGGTTGTAAACCCTAGAAAAAAAAAACAAAACTGCAAGACAAAGGCATAATGGGCTAGTATGCGTCGCATACTAGCCCATTATGTGTAACTTACCTTAGAACGAAGCCCCGATACGGACCCCTGGACATCGCTGCGGGCGCTGCCATGATCCCTCGCCGTCTCTTCTGGGTTCGGCGTCTCCGGCTCGGTGTTTGGCCGGAAGAGACGGCTCCGGAGCGATGATTGGCCGGAGCCGCGATGTCGTTTTCCGGCAAGCTCCCGGCAAATTAATTGAAGGTCCCCCCGGACCTTCAGAGCGCATGCGCCGCTCGCGAGAGCGGCTGCATGCACTGTAAATATCTCCTAAACCATGCCGGTTTAGGAGATATTATTTGTACCTACAGGTAAGCCTTATTATAGGCTTACCTGTAGGTAAAAGTGTCAAAAAGCGGGATACTACCGCTTTCAGGGAGAAGATTTTTTTGTGGTTCACTACCACTTTAAGCTTACACCAGTAGGCCTAGCATCGCATGGAAAGGGTCAACAACTTCCTCAGCAGGACTGCAATGTAGAAGGCTATCAGCATACATTTATATAGGGATTAATAACCTTCAGGGCAGCATTTTAATGTAGTAGCACAGCACTCCATACAGCTAAGGGTAAATCTCAGAATGTTCCCACTGTTATGTGAATGTGCAGATAGCACACACATGGGGAGAGAGAGACTATTCATTTGTAGGTCTCCTTCCTTTTTTCAGAGCCAATCTTTGTCATAAAATAGATAACACAAGAGCAAAAAAAAAATCCATCCTGCCCACTGTGCTTATATTCAGTTGCCATCATCAACCTTAAACCTATTTTACACTCTAGTGTTGAGACTGAGGTATGCATTACAAGCATGAAATAAGAGGAGGATAAGTAGAAATATTATAAAACAAGATTTTATAAAAGAACAGAAGAAAAAAACTGAACTCCGACTGTTCTAGCAGCCCTGAACTTGATCCATGGTTGAAGTTCAGATCTAGAACACAGCACACAGAGAGAGACACACCTGGTGGTTGTTGGTGACCTGTCCCCCTGGATTTAAGGTTAAGGTCCAGACTCCAGAACAGCACAGCTGCACTTTAGAGAAAATTGACATGATCCTTCGACGTGGTACTGGCAAGCAGGCAGGCAGGCTCAGCTGAGCTTACAGCACTCAGACTCAGGCTTAGGCAGCTCCTTCCATAAGCGACAGCCAAAGGCAGGAAGTGGCAGCTTGAAGAGAGGAGGAGCTGATCATATGTGTCTGTGGGCAGGATAGGTGCTGTGCGCTCCCTCCCGCTCTGCTCTCAGTGCTGCTGTCCTCCTGGAAGCTTCTGTAACTGGCTGGACAAGTCAAGACATGTCTCTGGAGTCTCAGTCTGGACTAGAGAGGAGATGTGGAGGTGGAGCAGACAGACGAGAGCACTGTCAGCCAGAGCCTCCCTCATCCCAAGTCAAGCCTACAGCCCAGGCGGCACTCCAGGTGGTCAGGTTGAGTAACAGCAGGAAGAAGCATTAAAATAAGAATGCATTAGTGCCTAGTGTGGCGCAAAAAAAAGAAATGTTTCTTTTTTTTTTTTTTTCAATGCATATCGTACAATGATGCCCCTTATCTACGTCCCTGATGTAGGGAGATGTACTTTTCTGACATTTGCACATGTCTCCAATGTAGAGATGTCGCGAACCTAAAATTTGCCGTTCGCGAACCTCCGCAAATGTTCGTGAACGGGCGAACCGGGAGAACCGCCATAGACTTTAATAGGCAGGCGAATTTTAAAACCCACAGGGACTCTTTCTGGCCACAATAGTGATGGAAAAGTTGTTTCAAGGGGACTAACACCTGGATTGTGGCATGCCGGAGGGGGATCCATGGCAAAACTCCCATTGAAAATTACTTAGTTGACGTAGAGTCGGGTTTTAATCCATAAAGGGCATAAATCACATAACATTCCTAAATTGTTTGGAATAACGTGCTTTAAAACATCCAGTGTGTGTATACGATCAGGTATGATGTTGTATCAATCAGGTAGTGTAAGGGTTACGCCGGCTTCACAGTGACAGACCAAACTCTGACAGACCAAACTCCCCGTTTAACGCACCGCAAACAACCGCAAACAGTCCATTTGCAGTGGGTACAGTACAGTCTGTGGACCTGACACTCACTGGAAGGCAACTATAAAAAATATATATATACGGTGGCACAGCACCTTGCAAATTAAAAAAATATATATTTTTTATAATTGCAGTTGCCTGGCCTGCCAGTGAGTGTCAGGTCCACAGAGTGTACTGTGCCCACTGCAGTGCCCACCACTGATTTATACGGTGGCACAGCACCTTGTAAATTAAAAAAATATATTTTTTATAATTGCAGTTGCCTGGCCTGCCAGTGAGTGTCAGGTCCACAGAGTGTACTGTGCCCACTGCAGTGCCCACCACTGATTTATACGGTGGCACAGCACCTTGCAAATTAAAAAATATATATTTTTTATAATTGCAGTTGCCTGGCCTGCCAGTGAGTGTCAGGTCCACAGAGTATACTGTGCTACTGCAGTGCCCACCACTCATATATACGGTGGCACAGCACCTTGCAAATTAAAAAAAAATATGAGTGGTGGGCACTGCAGTAGCACAGTAAACTCTGTGGACCTGACACTCACTGGCAGGCCAGGCAACTGCAATTATAAAAAATATATATTTTTTAATTTGCAAGGTGCTGTGCCACCGTATAAATCAGTGGTGGGCACTGCAGTGGGCACAGTACACTCTGTGGTCCTGACACTCACTGGCAGGCCAGGCAACTGCAATTATAAAAAATATATATTTTTTTTAATTTGCAAGGTGCTGTGCCACCGTATATATATATGAGTGGTGGGCACTGCAGTGGGCACAGTACACTCTGTGGACCTGACACTCACTGGCAGGCCAGGCAACTGCAATTATAAAAAATATATATTTTTTTAATTTGCAAGGTGCTGTGCCACCGTATAAATCAGTGGTGGGCACTGCAGAGGGCACAGTACACTCTGTGGACCTGACACTCACTGGCAGGCCAGGCAACTGCAATTATAAAAAATATTTTTTTTTTAATTTGCAAGGTGCTGTGCGACCGTATAAATCAGTGGTGGGCACTGCAGTGGGCACAGTACACTCTGTGGACCTGACACTCACTGGCAGGCCAGGCAACTGCAATTATAAAACATATATATTTTTTTAATTTGCAAGGTGCTGTGCCACCGAATAAATCAGTGGTGGGCACTGCAGTGGGCACAGTACACTCTGTGGTCCTGACACTCACTGGCAGCCGGCAGGCAACTGCCATTATGGCAGAGGAAAAAAAAAATATTTTTTAAACTGCAAGGTACTGTGCCACCCGATATGAGTGTGGTGTGCACACAGTACAGTCTGTGGTGGGTCTGTGGTCTCTCACACACGGCGGGCAGGCAACTGCACAATAGTTATATATATATATATATATATATATTGTGACAGGAAGTCAGGTAAATCTGGGAATGTAGTCACAGGAAGGAGATACATTTCCACCTGATTTAGAAAGTTCACTGATACTATAGGGTGTTGGCTACAGAGCTAGCCAGCAGGAAGTTGAAAGGCCTTCACCTGTTCAGAATGAGGGAGTTAAGGCTCTATAATTTGTCCAGAGAAAATCTATTGAGTGCTGCCTCCTGTCGCCGTGTGGGCTGGGAGAGGAAGGCAGACAAACGGCTGCATCCTGACGCCATGTGGGTAGAGGACAGTCCTGTGTGCCCCCTGAAAGCTGAGTGAGCATGGGGAAGACCTCCTGAAGCGGTGTGCGCTCAGGAGGGTAAAAACGAGTGAAGACGTCTCAAAGGTGAGCAGACGAAGTGTTTCTGTGTGAAAGAAAACAAAGGGACATGTTCAATGGACAATGTTTGTGCTGTGTGAAAAGCAAACAAATGGACATTTGAGTGTCTGCTGTAGGATCAGCAGTGTCGGCCCAACAGTAGGTTGGGAAGACTTCTTAGGTAGATTCCAGTGTGAGAAGGTAGCCGCCCACAGAGGCAAGGATTTATTTTGTCTTTTATTTTATTTTGGCTGTTTTGACGCTTGCAATTGTGTGAAGTAAATTGCATGAATAAATCAGTCTTGTTTTCAACCTCTGCTCGGCTATCTCTCTGTGAAAACGCACCCCCAAAGGGGTCATCCACGCCTACCACCGAGCTAATCCCTTACAATATATATATATATATATATATAAAATTGACTTAAATACCAGCCCTAAAAAGGGCTTTTTGGGGTGCTGTCAGGATGCTGTCCTTACAGCAGGAGTGGACCGAGAAAACTATCTAACAACTGTCCCTATTAACAGCAGCAGCAGCACTCTCCCTGCTCTCACTGACACACTGCTTCAGAATGATCTAAGATGGATGCTGCCCTTGCTTTTTTATAGGAGGTGGGAGGGTGTGGGAGGGAGGGTATACTGATTGGCTGGAATGTGTCTGCTGACTGTGAGGTACAGGGTCAAAGTTTGCCTCAATGATGAAGTATAGGGGGCGGACCTAACATCGCATATGTTCGCCCGCAGCGGCGGACGCGAACAAGCGATGTTCGCCGGGAACTGTTCGCTGGCGAATAGTTCGGGACATCTCTACTCCAATGCAGTGCCCGATGATCCATGACTTTTTTGACAATAGCTTGCTTATTAGCCTAGCCTTGCATATGGTCAAAATTTAACAAAAGATTCTTCCCCCGGTGTAACTGCAAAGTTTGCAACTTCATGTAAGATTTGCAAAACTGTTTGTGAACTGAACCCAGATAGGTACACTCATCTCTTTTAACTCTCAGGTACCCATGGGCAAATTTATATCTTGGAGTGTGGCTGTCCTCTTTCTCAACATTTTATACCTGAGGGGGTCTAACCAGGAAAAAAATCTTCAGAGTTGTAATTAAACATCTTGATGCAAAAAAATATAAGTGCATCTAAACTAGACATGTGCAGAAGGAAAACATATGTTTTGTTCCGATTCCTTATTTACATAAGTTTGCTCAGTTAAATTTGTTTCATTCATTTTCAGAATTAGTTTCCTTTTTTCTAACTCGAATCGATTCAATTTTTTTAAATTCGGTCAAATTAATTCAGAAAATTTTGAGTTGATTTTAATTTGAATTCCATTCAAATTTAATTCCAATGCAAACGGAACTCTATTTGAATTGCATTCAAATGGAATTACATTCAAAATTGAATTATTCTATTTGAAATTAGAGTTTTGGAAGATGGGTTTTTTTCTTTCTATTCTGTTCTATTCTATTGTTTTTTCTATTCTATTCTTTTCTGTTCTATTCTTTTCTATTATATTTTATTCTTTTCTTTCCTATTCAAATTTATTCTACTTGAAATTAAAATTTCGGAAACCGGTTATATTGTTATATCCTTTCTATTCTATTCTGTTCTATTCTTTTGTATTGTCTATTCTATTCTATTCTTTTATTTTATTTTTTATTCTATCCTTTTCTATTCTATTCAAATTCAGATTTATTCTATTCGAAATTCGAATTTCAAGAAATGAATATATTCTTTATTGGGAAAGAATTGTTATACAGTCAGATCAAAAAGACTACTAAACCAAGCCCACATCCTGGTTACTAGACATCAGAGAGAGAGGTATTGAATGGGATTGTGATGTATCCATAGGGTGGGGACCAAGAGAAACCCATTGGAATTCCCAAAAGGTGGACTTTAAAGGGCTGGTATAGTAATAGGTGAGCAAACAAGGGAGTAAAAATATATAAATTTATTGAAATATATTGGTAAAAACAGAGATCAGCATGATTACTTCACATATGGTAGCTAGCAACATAGTTTGAACATAAAGACATAAAATTAGTCCATAGACAACTCAACCATGTTGAAACATTGAAGGTTATTTCTTGGTGATGGTTCGACGCGTTTCGCCAGAAAAAAGTAATCGGCTTCTTCAGGAACCAATTGTTAGAGGCTAGACAGGGCCTCTAACATTAGACATATACAGAAAGGAGAAGAAAAAAAAGACATAAACATTCATAAATAGCCTTCATGTTATACCATTGAAGCATAGTTGATACATAACATATCAAACACCTATTGGGTGGAATACAAAACAATTGTACATTATTGGTCAACTTGCTCACCTAGTTCACAATGGAGTTAACATGGATAGGATTTGAGATATCCCTAGTTATCCAGTGAGGCCAGGATGCAAATAGCCCTCTCCAATAGATCCTCAAATAGGGCTCCAAAGAACTCCTTTATGAGGGTAGGTGGACCGAACCTCTTCCAAGTTTCCCAAGGGGATGAATACATCCGATAATATATGCCAATGAGTAACCTCTATGTTGTCACCATGGGGTACTCAGCAACAATAAGATGTTGGAGGCAGGGGATTGATAAAATGAAGCCCAGAACAACTCTGTAGTGTTTCCATGATAGAAGGGAAAGAGAGCACAAAAGAGAGGACAAGAGATAAGGATAATAATAAATGATTATAGCCCACCAAACAAATAACAATCTGCTTGGAGGTAAGGTATATAAGCCCATAATTGAGGGCTCCATTCAGATAAAAGAGCCTACCTTGCCATGGAATCAGCACTGTGTAGAGGTACTGGACGCCTGTGTCCGCGGTACCAAGTACCGCAGCCATCGGCGTCTCTGCCTCGTGGGCTTATGAGCAGGAAGAGGTCCCGCCGGAAGTGCGACGCCAGAAGCGTCCCGGCGTCACTTCCGGCGCGGGCGCTATGCAAGTGCGCCACTTCCGGTATGGCTGAAGATGGTAATACAGCCATCGGGTACGGCGCAACTGATTCCCATTGCTGGGAGAGGACCGGATGTTTACCAGAAACATCCTACCTCTGCTTTGCGCCCGAGTCCACCTGAAATGGAAAGGGAGAACAGGCATACACTAGCTCAAACCGGACCTGTCGGTACATCCCGATCCTATCAAAAAACAGGAAAACAATATATGGTGATTGATAAAAGTACTTCAAAGGTCCCAAAACAGAAAAAAAAGGAGCCAAACAAAAGAAAGGGAGCATATATGTGTATATATGAAGAAACATACATGCAACCAAAAACAGAGATTAGTAAACAAATAAGAACACAATATACAGCCCCTAAAAAAGGAGCATATTTAATAAGCATATCTCATTGACACAGTTGCCACACAAAGGGCTCACATCAGAGCAAAAAGGATGGCTAGTCATAGGGATATAGTCACATTAAATCCTGAATTGGGAAGGGGAGACAAAAAAGGAAAAAAAAAAAAAAAAAGAAAAGAAAAAAAGGGGGAGATGGGAGAAGGGAGGACAAAGGAGGGGAAAAAAAGAAGGGGAGGAGGAGGGAAGGGGGGAAAAAAGGGGGGAAAAAAAGGGGGGAATGGAAAGAAGGGGGGGGGAAGGGGAGGAAAGGAAAAAGGGAGGGTAAAGAGAGGGGGGGAAATATCGGGGGGTAGGGGTGGGGGGTGGGGGGTTGGTTGGGGGGGGGAAAAAAACAAAAAAATTATAAAAAAGTATATAAAGAATTATATAAAAAATATGAAAAATATATGGAAAAAGTCCTAGAGGTGGACAACAAACAGGTCCCAGAGGTGGATTACCATCAATGGATTATGGATTCAATTAGAGAAATGGTTTATATGACACGGCTGAATTTAAGCCGGGCCATTTAGTAGCTTGCTGATTAAAGATCCATTTTGCTTCCTTTTGGAGAATGATTTTATCGGTATTTCCACCTCGTGGGTTTCTGTTGACCACCTCTAGGACTGAAAAGGAGACCATATGAGGGTCAAAGCTATGGTTAAGACCGACATGCTTACATATTGGTGTATAAATTAGACCAACCTCCAAGTAATAGAGGTGGTCACTGATCCTTTGCCAAAATTTCCTTTTGGTTTTGCCTATATAGAAGGCACCACATTTACATGTGGCTAGATACACTACCCCTTCAGTCTGACAGGTGGCTGAGAATCTCGGCCGCAGCATTCCTCCTCGTGGCAAGGGAAGGGTAGTACCCTCCCTTACCCATGGGCATAGGTCACATGTCCCACATCTGTGGGTCCCTAGTGATCCCTCAGATCCCACAGAAGTGGGAGACTGGAAATGGCTGTGCAACAATGAGTCGCCCAGAGATCTAGCCTTCCTAAATACTAATTCTGGTGTTGATCGAACATATCGGGAGATTGTTGGATCCTCCGTTAAGAAGTGCCAATTTTTGGCCAATATGGAGCGGATCTCTTGATGGTGGGCATTGAAGGTAGTGATCATTTTTGTTGTAGAGGGGGATTCCTGTTTTTTGGGGCGGTAGATCAACTCTTCCCTTTTCTGGGATTTAGCCTTTTGGTAGGCATTTTTTAGGACCCTATTGCTGTATCCCCTTAGTTTTAGTCTCTGTTGAAGGGCTCTTGCTTCCCTCTCAAAGTCAACATCCCTTCCGCAATTGCGGCGTATCCTGAGGTACTGGCAGTAAGGTATATTACGTACAAGCGATCTTGGATGACCACTCTGGTAATGAAGAATAGTGTTACCAGCCGTCTCCTTCCGGTACAGGGAGGTAAATAGAGTTCCGTCAGGAGACATGTGTATATAGGTGTCAAGAAAAGGAATCACCAACTTGCTGCATTGCATTGTAAATTTTAGATTGAATTGGTTGATCGATAGATATTGCATAAATTCCAACAACTGTTCATGAGATCCCGTCCACACCACCAGGACGTCATCAATATACCTTTTCCAGGTAAGGACATGTTCAAAGAGGGGTGACGCCTTCTCATCAGAGAACAGGACGCGCTCCCATCCCCCCAGGTACAGGTTGGCATACGATGGGGCACACGCTGTCCCCATCGCTACCCCCTGTACCTGGAGGTATGTGTCATCATTGAAGGAAAAAATATTGGAATTTAAAATAAATTCCAGAAGTCGAAGAACAAAATCAGTACGAGCCCAATTGGAGCGCTCCTGTTCCCGGAGGAATGAAGACGCCACCCTTAGACCTTTGGTATGGGGAATTGAGGAGTATAGTGCTTCAATATCAATCGCTACTAGTAGCGATTGAGTAGGCACGACAAGTCCCTCAATGGTCTTAAGTAGTTCCACCGTATCTTTGAGATAAGATGGTAAACTAGCTACTAGTGGGCGTAAATGGCTGTCAATGTATCGACTTGCCATTTCTGATATGCTTCCTATGCCAGATATAATTGGACGTCCTGGTGGTGGGACGGTTTTTTTATGGATCTTAGGTATAGAGTAAAATGTTGGCGTGATTGGCCATTTGACCCAAAGATATTCAAATAATTCCTTATCAATCACATTTTCCTGAACAGCGTTGGAAATCAATGTATAAAATTCAGCATTTTTTGTGGTGATTAGTGTTTCCGGCACCTTACAGTACCATTCCTCGTTAGAGAGAATGGTTACACACATGTCGATATACTGATCGCGATCCATGACGACCACATTGCCCCCTTTATCAGAGGGTTTGATAACAATGTGGTCGTCATGGATCAAGCGATCGAGAGCCTGCCTCTGTGGAGGGGACAAGTTGGACCTATAAGGGGAGGAGGCAGCGAGGTTTTCAAAATCTCTAGCTGTTTGTTTTAAGAAGGCCCACACTGCGGGGCATGTTTGTAGCCGGGGAAAGTTAGTAGACTTAGCTTTGAATTGGTGTTCAGAGGGGGGCCCCAACTCGTCGTCAGAGGAGGATTCTGACCCAGAGTTCTCAATCGGTCTGCCACTCTCATCTAGAAGCTGGATGAGTATTTTCAACATTTTGAAGTCATTAATTTTAAAACCTTTATAGGGGTCCTCATATTTGCCATCAATACTACACTTATTTTTATTTTTATCAAATAGATACTTGAACGTAAGGTTCCTCGCAAAGAGGTGGAGGTCCTTTGTAATTTCAAATTTATTTACCGTTTCCAGTGGGCAGAAACCCAAACCTAGTTTCAAAATATTTAATTCATCATTAGATAATTGTCGCGATGATAGATTTACTACATCTAATCCGAATGAGGGAGTGTCGGTTTCACCATGTAGATGTCCATGGTCCCTGCCCTCCTCTCTCCCAACACCTGTTGACTCTGTTGGGCTACAGGTGTTGGGATTGATCCCAAAGGGGACTCATTAGGTAAGTTAAGTTGTTTGGTTTTAGGTTTGGTTCCTGTATTAAGAGGGGGCTGAGAAGAATCATTGTCCAAATTGAACATTGAGCATTGATTCTGCTCGGTTCTAGGTAGGTGAGAACTGTGGTGACTCCTATCTGTACCAGGCAATTGTTTCGGTTTAGGTGTTGTTTCGTGAGGTGATACTGTCCTTTTTTGAGCCTTTTCCTGTTGAAAATCCATACGGTTTGGACCACCCCTCAGAGATGGTCTGCCCCGTCTTGCCTTCCCTCTTTGAGGTTGATTTACACTCTTATAAGAGGAGGCTGAGGATGACAAAGATGCTTCAGATTCTGTTCTAATGATATTGTTATTCTTAGTATTCCTCGGAACATATGGCCTATTCTTTTTCTGCCAATTATTTTTATTGTTCCATTTGTAGGCTGTACCGCCTGCAAAGGCCAATCTGTCCTTCATATATTTAAAATCCTTCTTTTCTACTATTTCCTTGTTGAATCGTTCTAGGAATTGAGTTAATTTCTGTTCTTTTTTTGTAAAATCAATCGTTTGTGAAGCTGGTTTATTAGTTTGAAGTAAACCAATTTCTTTGTCTACCTCTTCTAGGTCTTTCAGATATTTGTTTCTCAAAAGTTGCATCATTCTTGCTGAACATGCGGTGAGATTGCTCTCCCATTGTTCGCGAAATAGGGGGTCGAGGACCTCAAACGAAGGAAAGACTTGTATGCGTAAACCAATTGGGTTGACCTCATCACGTAGGTACTTGTCAAAATACCTGATGTGCCAACCCAAATTTGATTTACGCTCCATTAGCTTTTTAAGTTTTTGAAAGTATACCTCCACACTGATGTCATTCGGGGCATAGGTCACACACGTTTGTTGGATGGAGTCCAAGAACTTCTCCCATGCAGGGCCTGTTAGTTGTGCCATAATGTAAAATTCTCACCACTTCCAGTGTATATCTAGTACAAAGAAGGTCAATAGCAACTTCTAGTAGAGAGGGGGATAGAAGGTAAGAAAAGAAAAAAAAGGGGGAAAGAGAAAAAGAAGAGGGGAGAAAAAAGGAGGGAAAAGGAAGAGAAAGAGGGAGGGGGAAAGGAAAATATGAGACTAACACCAAAAATGAGATATGCTTGTACAATTAACATATAAAAATTAATTTTTAATAATAAGGAGCAAGTTCAAAGATTTATTACAAGGATTGGACACCATGTGTACATACAAATCGAAACTCCTAGTTGGAGAGTCGACCTCAACACCAACACATGGGTCAAGAGGTGTATGCATACATGTAGGTCAGTATATCGACTCTAGTGGGCTCCAGCTAGGAACTCCCAAGAGTCAACCCCTTGACACATGCGTACACACAGCTCAGATACTAACATATATATAATTATAATTATATAGAATAATCATAAAAAACAACAAATATTAGAAGAAATGACTGTATTGAGAATGGGTTTTACACCCCGAAAATCAATATTGGGAAAGAATTGTTATACAGTCAGATCAAAAAGACTACTAAACCAAGCCCACATCCTGGTTACTAGACATCAGAGAGAGAGGTATTGAATGGGATTGTGATGTATCCATAGGGTGGGGACCAAGAGAAACCCATTGGAATTCCCAAAAGGTGGACTTTAAAGGGCTGGTATAGTAATAGGTGAGCAAACAAGGGAGTAAAAATATATAAATTTATTGAAATATATTGGTAAAAACAGAGATCAGCATGATTACTTCACATATGGTAGCTAGCAACATAGTTTGAACATAAAGACATAAAATTAGTCCATAGACAACTCAACCATGTTGAAACATTGAAGGTTATTTCTTGGTGATGGTTCGACGCGTTTCGCCAGAAAAAAGTAATCGGCTTCTTCAGGAACCAATTGTTAGAGGCTAGACAGGGCCTCTAACATTAGACATATACAGAAAGGAGAAGAAAAAAAAGACATAAACATTCATAAATAGCCTTCATGTTATACCATTGAAGCATAGTTGATACATAACATATCAAACACCTATTGGGTGGAATACAAAACAATTGTACATTATTGGTCAACTTGCTCACCTAGTTCACAATGGAGTTAACATGGATAGGATTTGAGATATCCCTAGTTATCCAGTGAGGCCAGGATGCAAATAGCCCTCTCCAATAGATCCTCAAATAGGGCTCCAAAGAACTCCTTTATGAGGGTAGGTGGACCGAACCTCTTCCAAGTTTCCCAAGTGGATGAATACATCCGATAATATATGCCAATGAGTAACCTCTATGTTGTCACCATGGGGTACTCAGCAACGATACGATGTTGGAGGCAGGGGATTGATAAAATAAAGCCCAGAACAACTCTGTAGTGTTTCCATGATAGAAGGGAAAGAGAGCACAAAAGAGAGGACAAGAGATAAGGATAATAATAAATGATTATAGCCCACCAAACAAATAACAATCTGCTTGGAGGTAAGGTATATAAGCCCATAATTGAGGGCTCCATTCAGATAAAAGAGCCTACCTTGCCATGGAATCAGCACTACCCCCCGATATTTCCCCCCCCTCTTTACCCTCCCTTTTTCCTTTCCTCCCCTCCCCCCCCCTTCTTTCCATTCCCCCCTTTTTTCCCCCCTTTTTTCCCCCCTTCCCTCCTCCTCCCCTTCTTTTTTTCCCCTCCTTTGTCCTCCCTTCTCCCATCTCCCCCTTTTTTTCTTTTCTTTTTTTTTTTTTTTTTTTTTCCTTTTTTGTCTCCCCTTCCCAATTTAGGATTTAATGTGACTATATCCCTATGACTAGCCATCCTTTTTGCTCTGATGTGAGCCCTTTGTGTGGCAACTGTGTCAATGAGATATGCTTATTAAATATGCTCCTTTTTTAGGGGCTGTATATTGTGTTCTTATTTGTTTACTAATCTCTGTTTTTGGTTGCATGTATGTTTCTTCATATATACACATATATGCTCCCTTTCTTTTGTTTGGCTCCTTTTTTTTCTGTTTTGGGACCTTTGAAGTACTTTTATCAATCACCATATATTGTTTTCCTGTTTTTTGATAGGATCGGGATGTACCGACAGGTCCGGTTTGAGCTAGTGTATGCCTGTTCTCCCTTTCCATTTCAGGTGGACTCGGGCGCAAAGCAGAGGTAGGATGTTTCTGGTAAACATCCGGTCCTCTCCCAGCAATGGGAATCAGTTGCGCCGTACCCGATGGCTGTATTACCATCTTCAGCCATACCGGAAGTGGCGCACTTGCATAGCGCCCGCGCCGGAAGTGACGTCGGGACGCTTCTGGCGTCGCACTTCCGGCGGGACCTCTTCCTGCTCATAAGCCCACGAGGCAGAGACGCCGATGGCTGCGGTACTTGGTACCGCGGACACAGGCGTCCAGTACCTCTACACAGTGCTGATTCCATGGCAAGGTAGGCTCTTTTATCTGAATGGAGCCCTCAATTATGGGCTTATATACCTTACCTCCAAGCAGATTGTTATTTGTTTGGTGGGCTATAATCATTTATTATTATCCTTATCTCTTGTCCTCTCTTTTGTGCTCTCTTTCCCTTCTATCATGGAAACACTACAGAGTTGTTCTGGGCTTTATTTTATCAATCCCCTGCCTCCAACATCGTATCGTTGCTGAGTACCCCATGGTGACAACATAGAGGTTACTCATTGGCATATATTATCGGATGTATTCATCCCCTTGGGAAACTTGGAAGAGGTTCGGTCCACCTACCCTCATAAAGGAGTTCTTTGGAGCCCTATTTGAGGATCTATTGGAGAGGGCTATTTGCATCCTGGCCTCACTGGATAACTAGGGATATCTCAAATCCTATCCATGTTAACTCCATTGTGAACTAGGTGAGCAAGTTGACCAATAATGTACAATTGTTTTGTATTCCACCCAATAGGTGTTTGATATGTTATGTATCAACTATGCTTCAATGGTATAACATGAAGGCTATTTATGAATGTTTATGTCTTTTTTTCTTCTCCTTTCTGTATATGTCTAATGTTAGAGGCCCTGTCTAGCCTCTAACAATTGGTTCCTGAAGAAGCCGATTACTTTTTTCTGGCGAAACGCGTCGAACCATCACCAAGAAATAACCTTCAATGTTTCAACATGGTTGAGTTGTCTATGGACTAATTTTATGTCTTTATGTTCAAACTATGTTGCTAGCTACCATATGTGAAGTAATCATGCTGATCTCTGTTTTTACCAATATATTTCAATAAATTTATATATTTTTACTCCCTTGTTTGCTCACCTATTACTATACCAGCCCTTTAAAGTCCACCTTTTGGGAATTCCAATGGGTTTCTCTTGGTCCCCACCCTATGGATACATCACAATCCCATTCAATACCTCTCTCTCTGATGAATATATTCTTTATATTGTATTGTTTTTCTATTCTATTCTAGTAAATTCTCTTCTTTTATTTACTATCTTATTCTATTCTATTGTTTTTTAATTCTATTCTATTCTGTTCTTTTATTTTCTATTCCATTCAAACTTGAATTTATTCTATTTGAAATTCGAATTTCAGAAGAAGGGTATATTCTTTCTTTTTCATTCTGTTCTATTTTTCCTTTTCTTTTCTATTCTATTCTTTTCTATTCATTTATTTTCCTTTCTCCTATTCTATTATTTTTTATTGTATTTGAATTGATTTGAAATTCGAATTTCAGGAGATGGTTATATTCTGTTCTACTCTATTATATTTTGGTATTTTATTCTATTCTTTTATTTTCTATTCTATTTTACTCAGTTCTTTTATTTTATATTCTATTTTGTTCTGTTTTACTCTATTCTTTTATTTTCTATTTTGTCCCTTTATTTTTCACTCTATTTTTTTCTATTATTTTATTTTCTATTCTGTTCTGTTTTAGGGCCAGTTCACAACACATGCAGTCCAGTGCATTTTTTCACTGCATCGAAAATGCATGGAAAGTAGGTTATATGGACATAGTTCCCACCAGTACAGTCAGATCCAGGGTTTTACAGTTCCAGAAAATAAAGTAGAACATGCTGCATTATCCTGCAATGGACTGTGCTGAAACGCAGTAAAACGCACCAAAAACGCACCAGAATGCACTGAAACACACCAAAAATGCATTAAAACTGTACCGGATCCCAGTACAGTGGGAAAAAAAGAAGAAAAAAAAGCACCTGGAATGCATCCAGAAACACATCAAAAATGCATCAAAAAGGCACTGGAACACACCGAAAATGCGTTAAAACGCGCATGCAAAAACACATCCGGAGCAGATCTGAAGTGCGTTTTTGTGGTGTGAACCAGCCCTTACTCTAATATATTCTATTCTTTTATTTTCTATTCTATTCTTTTCCTTTATTTTCTATTTTAGTTTATTCTCTTCAGAAATTTAAAATTTAATATAAAACTATTCTAATTCAATTCAAAAACTATTTGAATTTGATTTGAAAACTACTTGAATTCAAATTTTGTTTTCCTTTTTACATACAAAATCAGACAAAAAATATAGAGCAGTGTTAATGCAGCTAATTACTTGGATCAAACACTCCAAGGCTTTGCATGAATAGACAGAGAAGACAAAAAAAAAAAGAAAGGAGAAAAAAAAAAAAAAAAAAAAACCAGAAGGAAAAAAAAAAAAAAAAAAAAAAGAAAAAAAAAAAAAAGGGGGGGGGGGAAGGGGGTCGGAAATTCAAGATTCAGCCTGAGCCTATCTAGGTTGCAACCCTTATGTTGCCAAAAAAATCGGCCGTGTCCCTAGAAGAATACCATTCAGTGAATCTAAAAGGGCGTATCATATCTGTCAAGCTCTCTTCTGAAAATGTATATTCCAGGAATGATCTCCATCTGGTAAGAAATCTCGGGGTAGTATGTGAGTTGGAAAGCATAACATCGAGTCTTTCCAGTTGGCATAGAGACAGCAAAGATTGTTGGACCTGTAAGAGATTTGGTGGGGTGGTATTAATCCAGTTAGCCATAATCGTTCTGCGTGCTGCCAAGAGGCAGAAGTGGGTCCATTGTGAAGAAAAGGATATGCAGTTAAAAAGGCAGGTAGTAGGAGTCTTAGGTACACCCATACCCGAAATAAGAAAAATATAACCCAGCACGCTGTCCCAAAAGTTGCTGATATGCGGACATTCCCAGAGTCGATGTAAAAGTGTAGGCCGTGTGGCTTTACACCATGGACATTGCTCTTGGGTAGGATCCTCTGGGCAATGTCGAAAAGGATAGTAAGCCCGATGCATTATTCTAAATTGAGTTTCCCGCCAATTTTCAGAAATAATAATAGAATGTATTCTTTTATAGCTCTTAAGAAGCTTTTCCGGTAATGTTTCATCCCCCAGAGTGTGAGACCATTTCTGGAATAATACCTTTTGAATCATACCCAACGAATGAGACACTAAATGCTTATATAGAATAGAAATAGAATATTCTTTTTGATGAAGCACTATGTCAATAAAGGAAGATTTAAATGGATTTGTTCCATATCTGCAGCAAGTCCACAAAAAGGAAGTCATTTGTAGTTAGAAAAAGTAATGAGAAGAGGGTAGATTAAATTCCTGTCTCAGGACTTGAAATGGTTGGTAATATTGTCATAAAGCGAGGAGGCTTTAGTTAGACCCAAAATTGCCCACTGCCTGAAGGCTGCTTGTGTAGTAGAGGGAATGAACATGGGATTGCCTTGAATAGTAAGGTAGCTAGAGATACTGGAGGGCAAGCCCACAATCCTCCGTACCTCCCTCCATGCCACCACTGTATCTCTGATGACAATATTGTTTTTAAGATGGGGTGGTAGCGCCCTGAGAGAGGAGTGGAGGATGGCTGGCAGGGTATATGGAAATACCAGCGCTTCTTCAAGCTCGAAATTAGAATATCTTGATGTTCCTGAGAGCCAATCAAGACCCTGTCTTAATAAGCATGATAAATTATAAAGGCGAATATCAGGGAGACCTATCCCCCCCTCAGACCTCGGGAGAGAAAGTTTTCGTAAAGCAATACGTGGTTTTTTAGAAGCCCATAAAAAAATGTTCAATGCTTTATTTATTCTCTGCACAACCGAGTGCTTCAACAGAAAAGGAAGTGTCTGTAGTGGATATAAAAGACGCAAAAAAGATACCATCTTAAATAAATGACATCTCCCGAAGAGTGAGAGAGGGAGGGTCGCCCAGGTCTGCAACTCAGAGACAATTTTACAAATAAGTGGTGGAAAGTTAAGGGTGTATAAAGATGAGGGGTCCCTTCCTATGCGAATGCCAAGGTACGTTATATATTGTGGCGCCATAGCAAATGGGTATAGTCTACACCAGTGAGCGGACAGTTGAGGATGTAGATCTAATATCTCACTTTTATCAAAATTTATCCGAAAACCTGAGTAGAGACAGAAGGTCGCAAACATTTCTTTAAGAATTAAGAAATCATTAAGAGGATTCGACGAAAAAATCAAAATATCGTCTGCAAATAAAGCAGATTTTAAGGTTTGGTTCCCGACAGGAATTCCGCTAATACCCTCTGGAGAATTAAGAAGTCTAGATAAAGGCTCAAGGGCCAAATTAAAAAGAATAGGGGAAAGAGGGCAGCCTTGGCGTGTCCCTTTCGTTAAGTGGATAGTGTCCGAAGTAAAATCTAGCGTAGAGAGCTTAGCGGTCGGTGATTTATACATTTGTTGAAGAAACAGGAGAATAGAGCCCGAAAAGCTAAATATTTCCATAACTTTAAAAAGCCAGTTGAAACTAATGTTGTCAAAGGCCTTTTCAGCGTTTATCATTATAATGGCTGCATCTATTTGAGGATTTCTTCTAGCATGTTCGAGTGCCAGAAGGACCCTGCGGATATTAAGCGTCGCTGAGCGACCCGTGACAAATCCTGACTGAGCAGGAAGCAAAAGTGATGGAAGAAAACCAGCAAGACGTGAAGCAACTATCTTTGAAAGAATTTTTGCGTCCACGTTTATAAGAGATATCGGACGATATGATCCGGGCAGAAGTGGGTCTTTCCCTTTCTTGGGGATGAGTTTAATGTGAGCGAGTGATCCCGTAGGGAGATAAGGACCCCCCGACCACATTAAGTGGAAAACGGGGAGAAGAGTCGACGATATAAAATCGTTAGTAAGCTTATAGAAATCAGCTGAATAACCATCTGGACCAGGGGCTTTAGCTGATGGAAGAGCTTTGATAGTAAGTCAAATCTCTTCCAATGAAATGGGAGAATTTAAGCTTTTTATATCGGCCGACGTTAGTGTAGTAGGCAGGCGTATTTTCGCTAGTAAAGTCTGCGCAGTATCGAGATCAGTAGGGTCAGTAGAGTACAGTGCAGTATAATACTCTACCAGCATTCCATTGACCTCAGTCGGTGATGAAACAAGAGTGCCATCTTTTGATTTGAGGGCTGTTATACGTGTCGGGCAACGAGTATCCAAACACATTTTAGCAAGAAGTTTGCCAGCTTTATTTCCAAATTTATGATAGCGTAGGGAATAGTATGACCTCAACGCTTCTTGTTGTGCAGCCCACAAATCAAAGGAGTTTTTCGCACTCTGCCAGTTTTTAATGTTTGAAGGAGTGCGATTCATTGTCATAGTCTCTTGGGCGTGTCGTAAGTCTTGGCTTGCCTTTAGGCACTGTTGTCGTGCATGTTTTTTATATTGAGAGGTATAGGATATAATCTTGCCCCTTATAAAGGCTTTATCTGCTTCCCAAAATAGGTTGGGATCAGAGGTGAGATACGAAACATTGTGCAAGGAGTATTCCTCCCACAACGATCACATCATATGTATAAAATCCTCATTATCTTTTAGGAAAGATGGAAAACGCCATATGGGCGTTGATGTGGGGATTTTGGTGAAAGGGAGAGATATTGCTATAGGACAATGGTCCGAAATAGCCATGTCATGGATAACCGGGTCTCGTAGTAATGAAGTGAGAGCTGGTGACGCAAAGAAATAATCGATACGTGAAAAAGACTGATGTGGAGATGAAAAAAAATTAAGTTCACGGTCAATAGGATGCATAATGCGCCACATACCTGTAAGATTAGCCGATGCAATATGTCGAGCTAATGGCGTTAGATCCGAGATAGATCGTGATTAGGGTTGAGCGAACACCTAGATGTCCGTGTTCGACGGGTTCGGCCGAACTTTAAAAAAAAGTCCGGGTCCGTGTCCCGGACTTTTACCGAACTTTTCCCGGACACCGAACCCCATTGAAGTCAATGGGGACCCGAACTTTAAGGCACTAAAATGGCTCTAAAACACCAAAGGAAAGGGCTAGAGTGCTGCAAATGGCAGCAAAACGTAATTAAGAGCATGGCAAGTGCTCTGCAAACAAATGTGGATAGGGAAATAACTTAAAACAACAAAAAAAAAACAGAAAAATAAAACAATGTTCTTCTTCATCTCTGAAGGACGAGGCCCATATGGAGTAGGAGGGAGGTTGAGGTGGTGGTGGATGTGGCGGTGACATAGGCGTGCGCACAGGGTGTGCTGGGTGTGCCTGGGCACACCCTAATCACCTAGGGCACATAGCATTGCCAGTGAGGAGATGGGAAAGATCTCCCTGGGACCTGCTCTGCTCTATTTCTCCTTGCCTACAGGTACATGGCCCCGATACATTACTCTCCCTGCTGGCAAACACATGCATGTGTATTTCAACTTTGGGGTGCACACCTTAATGCAATAGGCTGCGCACACCTATGGGCGGTGTAGGTGGAAGCGGCGGTGGAGGAGGACCAGGGCCGGATTAACAGCATCATGGGCTTGGTGCTGAGGATTTTGAAGGGCCTTAAGGGCCGTGCCTTGCCATGCACCCAGAGGAGGAAGGGTGCAGCCATGCATGCCTAATTCAACATGGGATGCTGTCTCTGAAGCCCATAAACACATCCATGCATCGCCAACTGTCCCTCCTTGTCCGGCCTTCACGCTGTGTGGGGAGGTTCTGAGGGTGCTGCCTGGGGAAGCGAGCATAGAAGCCAGACTTCTGTGTTTACAAGTGACAGAAGAGCGGTAACAGTGAATATGGCCAACCCGGGGCCTATATAAAAGGTAGGGGCCTGGAGCTGCAGCTCCAATAGCCCCTACATTAATCTGGCCCTGAGGAGGAGGACGAGGTAGCCAACACTGCTTCTTTTCAAAAATTTTAAATGAGGGTACACCCCAAAAGAGTGAGAAAGAGCAAAAATGGAACAATGGGTGGGTAAGGTCGGTATCCATTGCTATTCTGCATAAGGTACGGAAAAGTCCCGTGGGATCCATGCCTGGTTCATTTTAATGAACGTGAGCTTGTCCACATTGTCTCTGGACAGGCGGCTGCGCTTGTCTGTTATAACGCCCCCAGCCGTGCTAAATACCCGTTCAGATAATACACTGGCTGCAGGGCACGCCAGCACCTCCAAGGCGTAAAGGGCAAGCTCAAGCCATGTGCCCAATTTGGAGACCCAGAAGTTGAAGGGGGCAGACCCGTCATTCACTACATGTAGGCGTGTGCACACATACTGCTCCACCATGTTGGTAAAATGCTGCCTCCTGCTAAGACGTTCCATCTGAGCTGCTGGTGCTGCTGTTTGTTGTGGCGTGCTGACAAAGCTTTTCCACATTTCGGCCATGCTAACCCTGCCTTCTGAGGTGCTGGCGGTGCCCTGGTTGCGTTGGCGACCTCCTCCTCCTCCTCCTCTGCCTTGTGCTTCCACTGTGGCCCCGCTGTCAGATGGGAATGCCAGCAGCATGGCGTCTACCAGCGTGCGCTTGTACTCGCGCATCTTGCGATCGCGCTCCAGTGAGTGAATTAAGGACGGTACGTTGTCCTTGTAACGGGGATCCAGCAGCGTGGCCACCCAGTAATCAGCACAAGTTAGAATGTGGGCAACTCGGCGGTCATTGTGGAGACACTGCAGCATGTAATCGCTCATGTGTGCCAGGCTGCCCAGAGGCAACGAAAGGCTGTCCTCTGTGGGAGGTGTATCGTCCGTGTCCTCTGTATCCCCCCAGCCACGCACCAGTGATGGCCATGAGCTGGCCTGGGTGCCACCCTGCTGTGAACATGGTTCCATCTCCTCCTCCAGCTCCTCCTCCTCCTCATCCTCCTCATCCTCCAGAACTGTGCCCCTGCTGGACAATTGCGTCCCTGGCGTTTGCGTGTGCAGGAACCCACCCTCGGAGCCCCTTGCGAATGACTGCCCTGAAAGCCTTGGAAATGTTACCTCTTCATCCTCCTCCTCCTCCTCATCCTGTGCCACATCCTCTTCCATCATCGCCCGAATTGTTTTTTCAAGGAGGCATAGAAGTGGGATAGTTAAGCTGAGAACGGCGTCATTGCCACTGGCCATGTTGGTGGAGTACTCAAAACAGCGCAACAAGGCACACAGGTCTCGCATGGAGGCCCAGTTAAATTAAATAGCGGAATAGAAAATATGATCCAAAAAAAGTGTATGTATATCACACGTACACAACCACACTGGGCCCCAATTACTATTGTTTGTACCCCTAAAAGGCTAGATGAGGAGTAGGGGGAGTATGGAACAGGCAGCACCCTCAAACCTTCAGAAGTATGAGATGAACCCCAACAACTTGGAAAGGTGGATCTCTCTCACACGTACCGACACAGACTATCCCGCAATTCAATTGATCCTCAAAGGTTTTTATTGAATAGCGGAATAGGAAATATGATCAAAAAAAGTGTATGTATCTCGCACGTACACAACCACACTAGGCCCCAATTACTATTGTTTGTACCCCTAAAAGGCTAGATGAGGAGTAGGGGGGGTATGGAACAGGCAGCACCCTCAAACCTTCAGAAGTATGAGATGAACCCCAAAAACTTGGAAAGGTGGATCTCTCTCACACGTACCGACACAGACTATCCCCCAATTTAACTGATCCCCAAAGGTTTTTGATTAAATAGCGGAATAGAAAATATGATCCAAAAAAAGTGTATGTATATCACACGTACACAACCACACTAGGCCCCAATTACTATTGTTTGTACCCCTAAAAGGCTAGATGAGGAGTAGGGGGGGTATGGAACAGGCAGCACCCTCAAACCTTCAGAAGTATGAGATGAACCCCAACAACTTGGAAAGGTGGATCTCTCTCACACGTACCAACACAGACTATCCCCCAATTTAACTGATCCCCAAAGGTTTTTGATTAAATAGCGGAATAGAAAATATGATCCAAAAAAAGTGTATGTATATCACACGTACACAACCACACTAGGCCCCAATTACTATTGTTTGTACCCCTAAAAGGCTAGATGAGGAGTAGGGGGAGTATGGAACAGGCAGCACCCTCAAACCTTCAGAAGTATGAGATGAACCCCAACAACTTGGAAAGGTGGATCTCTCTCACACGTACCGACACAGACTATCCCCCAATTTAACTGATCCCCAAAGGTTTTTGATTAAATAGCGGAATAGAAAATATGATCCAAAAAAAGTGTATGTATATCACACGTACACAACCACACTAGGCCCCAATTACTATTGTTTGTACCCCTAAAAGGCTAGATGAGGAGTAGGGGGGGTATGGAACAGGCAGCACCCTCAAACCTTCAGAAGTATGAGATGAACCCCAACAACTTGGAAAGGTGGATCTCTCTCACACGTACCAACACAGACTATCCCCCAATTTAACTGATCCCCAAAGGTTTTTGATTAAATAGCGGAATAGAAAATATGATCCCAAAAAAGTGTATGTATATCACACGTACACAACCACACTAGGCCCCAATTACTATTGTTTGTACCCCTAAAAGGCTAGGAGTAGGGGGAGTATGGAACAGGCAGCACCCTCAAACCTTCAGAAGTATGAGATGAACCCCAACAACTTGGAAAGGTGGATCTCTCTCACACGTACCAACACAGACTATCCCCCAATTTAACTGATCCCCAAAGGTTTTTGATTAAATAGCGGAATAGAAAATATGATCCCAAAAAAGTGTATGTATATCACACGTACACAACCACACTAGGCCCCAATTACTATTGTTTGTACCCCTAAAAGGCTAGGAGTAGGGGGAGTATGGAACAGGCAGCACCCTCAAACCTTCAGAAGTATGAGATGAACCCCAACAACTTGGAAAGGTGGATCTCTCTCACACGTACCAACACAGACTATCCCCCAATTTAACTGATCCCCAAAGGTTTTTGATTAAATAGCGGAATAGAAAATATGATCCAAAAAAAGTGTATGTATATCACACGTACACAACCACACTAGGCCCCAATTACTATTGTTTGTACCCCTAAAAGGCTAGATGAGGAGTAGGGGGAGTATGGAACAGGCAGCACCCTCAAACCTTCAGAAGTATGAGATTGTGTTCACTGTACCCCACAAAGATTGAGTTCACTGCACCCCACAATGATTGTGTTCACTGCACCCCACAAAGATTGTGTTCACTGCACCTCACAAAGATTGTGTTCACTGTACCCCCCAAAGATTGTGTTCACTGCACCCCACAAAGATTCTGTTCACTGTACCCCACAAAGATTGTGTTCACTGCACCCCAAAAAGATTGTGTTCACTGCACCCCAAAAAGGATGTTGTTCACTGCACCCCAAAAAGGATATTGTTCACTCCACCCCAAAAAGATTGTGTTCACTGCACCCCACAAAGATTGTGTTCACTGCACCCCAAAAAGATTGTGTTCACTGCACCCCAAAAATGATTTTGTTCACTGCACCCCAAAAAGGATTTTGTTCACTGCACCCCAAAAAGGATGTTGTTCACTCCACCCCAAAAAGATTGTGTTCACTGCACCCCAAAAAGATTGTGTTCACTGCACCCCACAAAGGATTTTGTTCACTGCACCCCAAAAAGATTGTGTTCACTGCACCCCAAAAAGGATGTTGTTCACTGCACCCCAAAAAGGATTTTGTTCACTGCACCCCAAAAAGATTGTGTTCACTGCACCCCACAAAGGATTTTGTTCACTGCACCCCACAAAGATTGTGTTCACTGCACACCAAAAAGGATTGTGTTCACTGCACCCCAAAAAGATTTTGTTCACTGCACCCCAAAAAGATTGTGTTCACTGCAGCCCAAAAAGATTGTGTTCACTGCAGCCCAAAAAGATTGTGTTCACTGCAGCCCAAAAAGATTGTGTTCACTGCAGCCCAAAAAGATTGTGTTCACTGCAGCCCAAAAAGATTGTGTTCACTGCAGCTCACACACAGAAAAATGGATGTGGATCACTGACACCTGCCTATCTCCAATCCCACACCACACAGCAATATCGATTGTAGTTTGTAGAACACAGTTTCCCTAAAATTCAGCAGACTCTGTCCCTAACAGGATTGAGAAGAGATCGTAGATCAGGATTGAGTGCAGACCCCACCCCCCACACAGCAATATCGATTGTAGTTTGTAGAAGACACTGACCCTATAATTCAGCAGACTCTATCCCTAAAATGCCTACAACTCGCCCTGCCTAAACACTCCGACCTGTCCCTCAATTCTATCCGGACACAAATGGTTTTTTCCTGCCTATCTTTCCCTAATCAGCAGCCAGCACGTTGATGTGTGCTCTGTCCCTGAATCTAAGCAGCATAATGACGCCGCTGCGGCTGCCTCGAACTTATAAAGACTTGGTCACATGCTTCAGACGGCCAATCACAGCTACTGAGACATTTGCAGGCATGGCTGGGATGGCTTAAGGCACACCAGTTAAACGATTGTTGATTGGCTGTTGAAAGCCCGCCATGAAAAGAGCGCCAAAGCATGCAAAACCCGGAAATAAAACGACCGAACACGGATTTTTACCCGAACATACAGTAAAGTGTCCGTGTCCGTGTTCGGGTACAAAAAATCCAATTATTCGGTACGAACACGAATAATACAGTCCGTGTTCGCTCAACACTAATCGTGATAGATTGTGGGAAATCTTAGAATAGGGAATTGTACGGTCTTCTAATGAATGCATGACCGAATTGAAGTCCCCACCAACTAGATGTAAAGTATTCGATACCTGTAGTAACCATGATGTCATATCCTGAAAAAAATTGGATTTGTTTTAATTTGTTACTATTGTAATTTGGAAATTCAAGAACATTTGAATTTCCAAATGCCAAAAATTTTGTCTGAATTTAAAATCAGAACAAAACGAATCCCACATGTCTGATCTAAACCCAAAAGCAAATATGTAATATATTGCAGCTTCCTTAAATGTAGTAGCTACATCAGTTTTCTTTTTTAGTCTTTTTGCCCTTTTTCACTTGGTGATCTGAAAACAAATCCAGTAAGTGAGTCGGTAACTCCAAATCTGTAAAGAAAATGTATTTGTTAAATGAAAAGAACATACAGGAAGGCTAAAATGTTACGGCAAACAGCGTTAATCACAGTACAATAATGAAGTGAGTTGCAGAGTATATGTAGTGCACAAAACTCCACCTACCTAAAAAGCAATCAAACAATTGTGCTAATTAAAAATACAAATTGCTTAATTGGTAACCAGGCATAACACTGAGAAAGCTTATGGACATGAACACGATATTAAGACAAGAAATAAAAAAAAAAAAAGAAATCTGACCAGTAAGTCTATTATTTTTTCAACTTTCTTTAACCTTCTTAGCGGTATTTCCGAGCGTGGCTCGGGGGTTAAATTTCAGAGCCAAAAGCGGTAACCCCGAGCCACACTCGGGGTACCGCCAGAAGCATCGCTGGATCCTGTAAAAGAGGTTACTTACCTTGTCACCAGGATCCAGCGATGTATGCGAGCGGTATGCGCCGGCGGATCTTCCTTCCGATCCTCTCCGTGCCCCGGCTTCCGTCTCCTGTGACGTGAGGTTCGCAGGGGGGTGGAACCGGTGGCAAATTCAAATGTAAAACACACCAAACACACTGATACCATTCAAAATAAAATAAATTCACATTACATTGCCCCCCAGTGCCCTTTCCTGCAGTTTTACTGTACTTTTTATGTATATATATATATATATATATATATATATATATATATATATATATATATAATATACATATATATACACGTATATGTATATATATATATACATATATATATATATATATATATATATATATATATATATATACAGTATATATACAGTATATATATATATGTATGCATACATACATACTTTAACTTATTTTTAGTGTTTTATTATATTATAATTTATGATTTTGTGTTTCAAACTTTATCATACCCAAGATGTTATAAAGAAGAACGCACGGTAAAAAAAAAAAAATATGTAAATAGTTGGTTTGGGCTGCTCATTCTCAAGAATTACATGCAAAATAATGGTACCGCTTTCAGCACCTAAAATCTGAAAGAATCATACCGCCAGGGAGGTTAACAGACCAACTTGCTGTCCAGCAAAAGTGGCAGTTAGAGGGTGAAACAAACAATTCACCACTGGCAGGGGTTCTTACAATGGTCACCTTTTATTCCATTATGTAAAACCCTTATCCCAAAAGGAAAAATAAAACTGTTACTGCAACTGCTTCAAAAGTTTTAGCTGGAGTTTAGCCTTAACCAGTTCTGGACCGACCACTGCATACATACTGCGGCAGGGCGGCCTGGCTGCACAAAATCACACACATGTACGTGATGCGCACCTGTAAGTAGAGGGCGCACGAGCGCGCACCCGCCATCCCGACAGCGATCTGATTCAGTTCAGAACCATTCAGTCATCAGTGATTTTTGGCCTGGACCTGGTGATTGGTTCTGTCCAATGGCAGAATCTCCTTCTAGTAATGCAACAAAGGTGCAGTGATAGGACTGCACATAAACAAGAATATGAAAAACATGGGTGCAATAAAAGTGCAAGAAAGATTAAATGCAGCCAGGGACTACAGTCCCCGTCCAAGGACTAGCAGTGACATCCAACTACAAATTATAAATGAATAAATGACATAAAATAAATCACCATAAAGTTGAAATAGTGACGCAGTGTAAGGTGGCTGCGTGACAGTACTATAAAATCAAATGCATCAGGCCATAAAAAGTTAATTCAGTAGTAAGTAGCAGCATCAAACTTCATAAGGTGACAGTGGTGTGAAATCAGGTGATGGGATCAGGTGGGTGATTAACAACACCGGATAGTGAACAGTGAGATAACCAATATGAAGAACTTCTGGGTGTGCTACACCCTTACCTTACTGCTGTAAGGTTACAGCATTGAGAGGTGTATTTTCCAATACTCCTATATTCATCCAGGGGGAGGGGAAGCTGGTATGCAGGAGGGCTCAGATAGGTGTCCTTACAGCTGAAAGAATGCAGCTGATAGCTGGGGTCCCTTGCACTCCTTACGCCTTCCGGGGGGGGGGGGGGTCACAGTTTCCTATAGACGCCTAGGTGAGGGTGGACAAAGAGAGAGCTTCTTCTGGTGTAGTATTTTAGTATAATTTTAATGAAAATAAAGTAGCAACTTACAGTTAATAATTCCGATGGCCGGTATTAGGGGATGTGGGTCCCGAGCGGTCCGTGATGCTGCACTTCCGCATTCAGTCTCTACGTCTCTACGCGTATCGTCACGGTCACGTGACTTCTTCCGGAGATCTCCTGACTTTTCTGTGACGTAACGCGTAGGAGGAGCTAGTGACGTGAAGCATTCCTACACGCAGTCTGTCATCACACACAAGCTGTCTCCCCGGCGAGGGGAGAGATCAGAAGTGTCGGCTGCGTCTTGGGAGTAGTAACCGTGGTGAGAGTACTGGCTGTTATTGGAAACTTGAACTGCAATTTACCTACTGACCTGTCAGGGGATCAATGTACCAGAAGGTTACCCCTTACCTTGAAGTAAGTGAGAAGTGTTTTTAAGGAAATAAGTTCTTTGATTGATACTTTAATTTGTACCTTTCTTCTTATATATATACATTGAGCTGATTGCTATATGAAGACAGTGCAAGGAGATATCATAGGATACCCAAAGGCTTTGTCTTTTTATACTGAAGGTGAGGGCGCATTTTAGCCACACGCTTTGGTGGAAGATAATTCACTCATTTTTTTTTTTGTTTTGTGGGACACTGCACAGTGTTTTTTTTATTTTATTTATTTATTTATTTTTTACAGAGGTGTTATTGTTTTTTTTCACCTGATATCACCTCACTTGCATAATTGCACATGTCACAGCATGTTGGTTCATATGCACTGCACTGATTGATGAACCTTCTATGTCACTTATCTTAAAGATAATTTACTTTTCTTGACAATATTACACTAAGGTCCGGTTCACACTTATGCGAGTGCGGGAAGGCTGCGAATCCGCAGCCTGTTCCCGCATCGCACACGCACCCCCGGCAGTTCACACTGCCATATGCGATACGCTGGGGGTGTCAATGTAATCTTAACGACACCCCCAGTTTGATCGCATACCGCAGTGCGATCGTGCAGTTCGCACAGGATCGGATCGCACAAGTGTGAACCGCTGTGCGATCCGATCCTGATGCGGCTGCCAAAAAGGGTCCCTGTGCGTGTTTGGTGCGGCTGCGGTGCGAATTTAGCCATACAAACTGTATGGCTTAACTCGCACCGCACAGCCGATCGCATGTAATGTCGGAGCAGTGCGCTCCGACATTACATGCGAACCACGCACAAGTGTGAACCGGGGCTATATGCTCTTTATTTTTTTATTTATATATCTGGGGAAAATACGCTTAGAGGAGAAGTCTCCCCACAGAGAGGAATTTTGTCACAGTTTGTCTCAAGCATTGACTCTGATTGTTAGAGGTGAGAGCACCAGATTATCCAATCAATAAATGGATGAACTTTTTACAGACTTTTTTCTTGAACTTTCTTTTTTGGACTATTATGTATATTTTTTATCTCTGGACTTTAATTTTTCAATTCCTTTTTTTTGCACTTTTTGGCATTGTTTTGCACGTTTAGAAATTCACTGCAATTGGGAAGATTTTTTTTTTATATATTTGTGCTTTATATTTATTCAGCATTTGATTTTTACTTGCTTGTTATTTATTTATATATTTTGAAGGTTTATCATATTGTTTTTTCTATTACACTTCTTGGTTTATCATAGTATTATTTTAGCTTCATCACACATCTGAATAGCGCACTACCCTTTGCTTTTATATTTCTTTTTTGAAAGCTATTGAATACTTGTGTTGGTGAGTGCTGCCGTTCATTTATAGGTGTGGATAGTAGCCATCCCAGCAGCGCAACTGTTCTCACACTTTATAAATAAAAATGATAAAAATTAAAGAAAAATTAAAAGGACAGTGTAAACATAAGATAAAAAAGCAAAATAAATTATTAAAAAATAAAATAAAAATTAAAGCACTTCTGTCTCCCTGTGCTCGCGCATAAAGGCGAATGCAAGCATCGGTCTCGTGTCATATGTAAACAGCAATTGCACCATGCATGTGAGGTATCACCATGAATGTGAGATCAAGGGCAATAATTCTAGCAGTAGACCTCCTCTGTAAATCTAAAGTGGTAACCTGTAAAGGCTTTTAAAAGCTTTTATAAATGTGTGTATTTTGTCGCTGCTGCACGGGTGTGTGCAATTTTAAAGCATGTCATGTTTAGTGTCTGTGTACTCAGCATAAGATCATCTTTTATAACGTATGTACAATTTTAAAGCATGTCGTGTTTGGTATCTATGTACTCGGCATAAGATCATCTTTTATATTTTACCAAACATTTGGGCAATATAGTGTGTTTTTGTGCAATAAAATTCAAATAAGTGTTTTCTTTTCCAAAAAATTGCATTTGGAAAATCGCTGCGCAAATACTGTGTGAAAAAAGAAAAATGTCAACACCCACCATTTTAATCTGCAGGGCCTCTGCTTTAAAAAAAAAATGATAGGGAGTTCAAAGTAAATTTCTAGCAAAAAAAAAATGAAAGTGTCAAAAAGTGCTTGGTCTTTAAGTGGTGATGTGTGGCATAAGAGTGGGTGATGTGTGGCATAAGCTTCTAATATTTGGCATAAAATGCCAGGATAGTTCAACCCCCCCTCCCCAAATGACCCCTTTTTGGAAAGTAGACACCCCAAGTTATTTGCTGAGAGGCATGTTGAGTCCATGGAATATCATATACTTTGCCACAAGTTTCAGGGAAAATTACATTAATTTTTTTTTTTAAAACAAAGTTGTCACTAAATGATATATTGCTCACACATGCCATTGCTATATGTGAAATATCACCCCAAAATACATTCTGCTACTTCTCCTGAGTACAAGGATACCCCATGTGTGAAACTTTTTTGCAGTCTAGCTGCGCACAGCGCACAGGACCCTGAAAACCAATCACCACCTTTCAGGCGTAAATTGCTCATTTTACTTTGTCTCTACCTATCACAGTTTCGGAAGCCATGAAATGCCAAGATAGCACAGACCCCCCCAAATGACCCCTTTTCTAAAAGTAGACACCCCAAGCTATTTGCTAAGAGGCATGGTGAGTATTTTGCAGCTCTCATTTATTTTGGAAAATTAAGAAAGAAAAGGAAAATGTATTTATTTTTTTCCCTTTTTTAATTTTCAAAACTTTGTGACAAAAAGCCAAATCTGTAAAATACTCAACATGCCTCTCAGCATATAGCTTGGAGTGTCTACTTTCTGTAAAGGGGTCATTGTCATTTGAGGGGGGGGGGGGTTGTGCTATCTTGGCATTTAATGGACTCCGAAACTGTAATAGGTAGTGAGGAGTGACATGAGTGACATCGACAAATTATGCCCTTAGAATGCCTGAATGTGGTGATTGGTTTTCGGGGTCCTGTATGCAGCTAGACTTGCAAGAAGTCTCACACATAGGGTATTCCCATACTCAGGAGAAACAGCAGAATGTATTTTTGGGTGTAGTTCCCCATATACCCATGGCATGCGTGAGCAATATATCATTTCATTGATATCTTTGTGTAATTTTTTTTTTTTTTTTGTCATTATTCAATCACTTGTGACAAAAAATGAAATATTCCATGGGCTCAAAATGCCTCTCAGCAAATTCCTTGGGGTGTCTACTTGGGGGGTTGTGCTGTCCTGCCATTTTAGCACCTCAAGAAATTAGATAGGCAGTCATTAACTAAAAGCTGAGTAAATTCAAGTAAATGAACCAATGTTTGTAGACGCTATAACATTTGCGCAAACTAATAAATATACGCTCATTGAATTTTTTTTTTTTTTACCCAAGACATGTGGCTGAGCACATTTTGGCCTAAAAGTATGACAAACATTGAGTTTATTGGATTTTTTTGTAACAAAATGTAGAAAATATCATTTTTTTTAAAAACAATTTCAGTCTTTTTTTTGTGGTGATCAAATACCACCAAAAGAAAGCTATATTTGTGGGGGAAAAAAGACGCAAATATCGTTTGGGTACAGCTTTGCATGACCACACAATTACCAGTTAAAGCAGCGCAGTGCCAAACTGCAAAAATTGCTCTGGTCAGGGAGGGGGTAAAACCTTCTGGAGCTGAAGTGGTTCATCTTTTAGTGAAGTCCATCAAAATCTGCTATGGTATCTAACTCTACCCTCTCCCCAGATTCACAATGCTGCTGTTCAAGGGTGAACATTGCAACACATCCAGAGTGAAGACCCCCAAAGGCATGACATGTGTTACTGGCCAGATCACCAGGTGACAATCATAGAAAAAAGAACCTAAAAATAAAAAAACAATGCAGAAACCACATTTAGGGTTTGGTAAACTTCAATATATTATGTTTTTGTTTATAGGTTTAGACACGCTTTAACAAGAGGCACGCCATACCTCTTATAGCAAGCTTTTATCATCCTGTCAACCTGTATAAGGATGGAATGTGAGAGACTAAGCAGATCAGAAAATATATGTGAAGGAAAGAGAAATTCCCTTTTTAACTTGCAGCTGTGTAATAATTGATAAATATTACAGTTATGCTGCCCCTCTGATTTAGAGGAAGACAGGACCATCTGCACCCTCTGCACTCCAGATGTTTTAGGGCTCCCCCTTATGTCACTCTCAGCAGCAAGAGTGCAGACTATGACCTTGTACTGGGCTCTACATTAACTGCTCTCTAACTGAGTGGAAATGGATAAAAGTCTGAACTGGACATGACTGGGCAAAAGTTAGTTTTATAATTAGTTCATAGTTGAGCAAAAAAAACTATCAAATGCAGAGACGCCAATTTTTTATGTAGTGGTAGCTAAAAAGGGGTCAGAGTCATTGTGCTTGTGGTCATAAAAAAAATGTATTTATTAACCCAAAAAGACGTGTTTTGTGGCTATACAACATTTCACCAGTTTAACTTAGCAGTGAATTCCACTGAAGTTTATGCCAGATGTGGGGTGGGCATAACATGTTGTTAAATGCTGGCCATTAATGCTGCCTGGGAAGTGCCTCTGCCATGCAGGGCCAGGACAAGGGGTGGGCAGGAGGGATGACTGCCCTGGGCACTGTGGTATCATGTTTGCTAGCAGGGGGAGCCGCATCGAGATTGGTGGTGGGATTTTGTGTTGGGAGGGGGAATTTAAGGGAAAGCAGGCAGTAAGAGTTGTTTTAGGTAAATATATTTGGATATGTGTGCTAGGAGTGGTGATTTGGGAGAGAGAATTTGTGTTGGAAAGGGGGATGGGGAGGATGATTTGTGCTAGGAGGAGGGATTTGGTGGATTTGTGCTAGAAGGTATCAAATGGTAGAGGGAGATGGAATTTGTGCTAGTAGGGATAATTAGAGGGTATTGGTGCCAGGAGGGGAAAATTGGGAAGGGGTGGATTTGTGCTAGGAGAGGGAATTGGGGGGGGGGGGGGTGTTAGGAAAGGGGTGGGGTAGAAGTATTTGTGCTAGGAGAAGGGATTTGGGGGATTTGTGCTAGAAGAGGTCATACGGTAGAGGGAGAGGAGATTTGTGCTAGGAGAAGGGATTGGGGGGATTTGTGCTGTGAGGGTGGCTTTGGAGTGAGGGGGAGAGTATTTGTGCTCAGAGGAGAAATTTGAGATGTAGACGATTTGTGCTTGAAGGGTTGATTTTTTTTTGGGGGGGGGGATGCTGGGGGATTTGAAGAGAGAGAATTTGAACTAAGAGGGGGGATAGGGGGGGGAATTATTTCTGCTGGGAGTATTTGTACTGGAAGGAGGGGGAATTTATACTTAGGGGGTAATTATACACATTAGTGCTCAATTTTTATCTTGGGGGGGGGGTGCAGTTTGGCATATTCACCCTGGTACTTCTACCTGGTCCTGGTACTGCTGCCATGGTGCCATGGGAGACATGTATGGATGCAAACATATATTTAATAAATACAGTACAGCATTCTTTAAATACCATGCTGTAGGGATGCTTTAAAGCTATATGTGGGGTTACAGAACAGTACAATTTTCAAAAAAATTTCAGTGTATACTTGCAATGCATATTTGGCTGTGGAATCCTTTTTTTCTTTACAATTAACTTTACTTGGCTTACATACAGTAGCACCTCAATCTAGTTAATTTAAAGTGGATGTAAACCTGATTCATGAAATTTGACCTGGGCCCATATATCTGCAGTGTTTACTTATCTCTCTCCAAAGCACTAGGTCCCGTGTCTTTCTGCTGTTTCATTGCTCTGTTATCAGCATGATGACTTCCGAAAAGTTCTCCCTCAACCAAGATAAAACCAGCCTGTTGTTGGAGGTTGCTATAAATAGATTAGCAGAGAGCTTGTCTTGTCACAGCACAGCTCTGCACATTCTTTCCTTCCTCTATTTATGTGAAGGGGGGAGATGCGTGCCTTTCCTCCAATTAGCTCTCTCCCAATATATGCCAAGAATCCACTACTGCTGAATGAAGAACTAAAAATTGTAGCACGATGCTAGAATTCTAAAGAATAATGCAAGCTGAAGACAGCAGATAAACATGTAAAACTTATGTAGGAAGATTTGTTTCATCCCTGTGTATCATCTGAGGCTGTTCACTTCACTGGGTATATGTGAGGGTTTACATCCGCTTTAAAGGGTAACTCCACTTTTGTGGGGGGGAAAAAATAGCAAATATAGAAAAAATATTATACTGTAAACAATTACTACACAAATCATATTGTAATTAAATGTTATTAAAAATTACCTTTACTTTTCAATCTGCAGCCGTGTAATGTAATGCAATATGGCTACCTGGAGGTGTTCTGTACACAGAATGTGTACTTAATACTCCCAAGAAACATAATTTCCTGCTTATGTGATTGGCTCACCAATTTTCCCAGAAGTCTGCCTAAGATACGGGTCAGATTTCAGGCATCCCCTGCAACAAAAATGTCATTTTTGGTGAGAGACTCCCAATAGGAACATGTCTAAAGGGATGCAGGCCCAGCAGATTTCCTCATTAGAGCTCTGCAGCTGCACAGCTGATTGATAATTATGAAACCACTCCCATTAGACCCACTCAGCACAGAGGCACAGATCTCTTCGGGATAACAAAAGGTAGGAATCAGCAACAAAGTTTGTTATAATCCTTGCAATGTACAGAGATCACCCAGAGGGGAATGTTTCTTTCTCAACAAAAGTGGAGTTACTCTTTAAGTTTTAAAAAATGTAGGCACTTTTACCAGCAACACGTGCTTTTTTTTTAATCAAATGGTAAGAAATTGGCCAGTAGTTCACTGTATTTGTCCCTCCTCTTGCTGATGCAAAACTATCATGCCCCTGGCCAATCCTTTTAAATTACCTTCAAGAATTAGAAGACCCCAGATGATAAGTGGTGTAAAATTGTACATTTTTAATTCATTTTACTGCAAAAGTTAGTATACTATAGAGTAGACATTTTATAATCATGGATAATAGGTCTAATAGGTTTACACCTAATGTTTATTTTATCTATGGGTATAGGGTACTACAATGAATGTGAGTAATATAATGTTAGGTCGTTTAGGTGAAAAGCTGTCCTTGCACTTTTCTTTTGATTTATGTTTGTTGGCATTCCCTGAACTTCAATTTGCTGACACTATGACTGCTCTGTGCCTGCCTCCCCTTCCCCATATTATAGAGGAGTGCTTGCTTATGCAAAAGCTCCCTTATTGGGCTTCTAAGCTCGTGCAGTGCATTATGGTTTTAAAAAAAATTCTTTAGGTTAATCTGTGCAAAAGTTTGCCAGGAATCCAAATCATAAACACATGGTATTGGCAAATCAAACCTCATCCCCATTCCCCTTAACCAAGTCAGAGGGTGGCTGTACTTTGCCTGAATGGCTGACTGTCCTCTGGGCTCCTTTTGAAGAGAATCAGCAGCGCAATGTCATGTTCAGCAGTACACAATATTTATGCAGAAACATAATATTTAAATCAACATACATAACTTCCTCTCTTTCCTTCCCCCTTCCTTTTTATATAAATAAAAACATAATTGTACATATGAATATGCATGTGAGTCTTAGAACTTTTCCCTGTAAAAATATATAAAACCTATCCTTGTTTATCCATTGTTCTTACTCTTTGTTCTATACTACTTTTAGATGCTCATAGATGTTTTATTTCATATTTCTTATTATGAATTTTGGTTTCTATTCCCTAATAATTATGTATGAAACAATTTATATCTATTTCAATGTTTAGACCCACGGGCGTCATAGTATTCAGTCTGTGGATCCAAAATGTTTCACTTTGTGAAATGGCCTGTTTTTTATGACCCGCCCACCAATGATCATTAATTCTATCTATTGCACAAATTTTCAGGTCTTTTGGATCTTTATTGTGATGTTTCCTAAAATGTTCTGACACGCTATGGCATTTAAAACCTTTTTTAATATTGTTTGTGTTCTCCTAATCTGACTCTCAATTCTCGGGTACCTCTACCCACGTACTGTAACCCACATGTACATTCTAATAGATAGGTGGTGTGCGTGGTACAGCACGTGATACATTTTTTAATCTCAAATGTCTCTCCTGTATTATTAGATTTAAACTGTGTGATTATTCTGTTGTTATTTTTGCACGTCCTACATGCCATGCATCTTCCATATCTTTATAAAAAACAACCTTATCTAAAAATGTAACAGTTTTGCGTGGTGGGTCCAGGATACTTTTGACTAGTCTATTCTTTAATATTGATGGTCTTTTATATATGAATTTGGGGCACAAAGCTACTCTTCATATATCAAAGACAGTGGAGATCTTATTAATAAAAAAAAAACAAATATTCAAATTAGTGAAAACTGCATACTTGCTAGCATTGATGTTAACTCACAATATACTAATATAGACCAACAGGATGCACTTCAGGCTATAGAATGGGCTCTCAGTAACAAAACTCAATTAAAGAGAAAACAAAAGGAATTTATGATAAAAACACTTAAACTAGCCATGGGAGGAAATTTATTTTGGCACGACAAACAATTTTTTGCCCCGAAAAGGGGTGTGGCAATGGAGGAAAAATATGCCCTGATGGTAGCTATTATTTTTATGAGCAGGTGGGAAAATTAAGAAATACATGGAAAAAACAGATCAGAATTAAAAGCATATTACAAATATATTGATGATATTTTTATAATTTGGGAGGGATCAGAAAATAATTTAAGGAATTTTTGGAGGAAATAAATCAAAATAAATATAACATAACATTGGCAGGAAAAAACGGGGTACAAAAATCTATTTTAAAAAAACTGACCGAATTGGGTACATTCCGGTAGTAAATGGCCACCACCCTAGGTGGTTGGAAGCCATACCTAAAAGCCAGCTAATCAGAATAAAAAGAAATTTAGCAAGACAAAGTGATTTTGAATCCCAAGCAGATACGATTATAAATCGATTCGTAGAGAAAGGATATAACGCACAGAAATTTAAAAAAATAAAGCAACAAATACAAAACATGAACAGAGAACAATTGTTACAACCCAAACAAAAACAACCAAAGGATTATAGCATAGCATTTCATACGGAATTTAATAGACAGTACAAACAGATAGTATAGGCCAATGTTTTTTAAAAGCTTTTTCTATGTAGAGATCCTATACTCCAGAAGATCCTCCCTAAAGGCCCCAAATTCATATAAAAAAGACCATCAATATTAAAGAATAGAATAGACTAGTCAAAAGTATCCCGGACCTACCATGGAAAACTGTTACATTTTTAGAACAGAGTGGTTTTTACAAATGCGGAAGATGCATGGCATGTAGGACATAATAATATTATATATGAATTTGGGGCACAAAGCTACTCTTCATATATCAAAGACAGTGGAGATCTTATTAATAAAAAAAAAACAAATATTCAAATTAGTGAAAACTGCATACTTGCTAGCATTGATGTTAACTCACAATATACTAATATAGACCAACAGGATGCACTTCAGGCTATAGAATGGGCTCTCAGTAACAAAACTCAATTAAAGAGAAAACAAAAGGAATTTATGATAAAAACACTTAAACTAGCCATGGGAGGAAATTTATTTTGGCACGACAAACAATTTTTTGCCCCGAAAAGGGGTGTGGCAATGGAGGAAAAATATGCCCTGATGGTAGCTATTATTTTTATGAGCAGGTGGGAAAATTAAGAAATACATGGAAAAAACAGATCAGAATTAAAAGCATATTACAAATATATTGATGATATTTTTATAATTTGGGAGGGATCAGAAAATAATTTAAGGAATTTTTGGAGGAAATAAATCAAAATAAATATAACATAACATTGGCAGGAAAAAACGGGGTACAAAAACCTATTTTAAAAAAACTGACCGAATTGGGTACATTCCGGTAGTAAATGGCCACCACCCTAGGTGGGTTGGAAGCCATACCTAAAAGCCAGCTAATCAGAATAAAAAGAAATTTAGCAAGACAAAGTGATTTTGAATCCCAAGCAGATACGATTATAAATCGATTCGTAGAGAAAGGATATAACGCACAGAAATTTAAAAAAATAAAGCAACAAATACAAAACATGAACAGAGAACAATTGTTACAACCCAAACAAAAACAACCAAAGGATTATAGCATAGCATTTCATACGGAATTTAATAGACAGTACAAACAGATAGTATAGGCCAATGTTTTTTAAAAGCTTTTTCTATGTAGAGATCCTATACTCCAGAAGATCCTCCCTAAAGGCCCCAAATTCATATAAAAAAGACCATCAATATTAAAGAATTGAATAGACTAGTCAAAAGTATCCCGGACCTACCATGGAAAACTGTTACATTTTTAGAACAGAGTGGTTTTTACAAATGCGGAAGATGCATGGCATGTAGGACATGCAAAAATACCAATAGAAAAATCACACAGTTTAAATCTAATAATACAGGAGAGACGTTTGAGATTAAAAAATGTATCACGTGCTGTACCATGTACGTCACCTATCTATTAGAATGTACATGCGGATTACAGTACGTGGACTGAACTACTCGAGAATTGAGAGTCAGATTAAGAGAACACAAACAATATTAAAAAAGGTTTTAAATGCCATAGCGTGTCAGAACATTTTAGGATACATCACAATAAAGATCCAAAAGACCTGAAAATTTGTTCAATAGATAGAATTGATGATCATTGGCGAGGGGTTCATAAAAAACAGGCCATTTCACAAAATGAAACATTTTGGATCCACAGAGTGAATACTATGATGCCTGTGGGTCTAAACTTTGAAATAGATATAAAAATTGTTTCTTACATTATTAGGGAATAAAAACCAAAATTCATAATAAGAAATATGAAATAAAACAAGGGGGAAGAAAAAAAAAGGGAAAGGGGAAGAGAAAAAAAGGGAAAAAAATAAAATAAAACTGATAGTAACATTGCAACATTTTTTTTCTAAACACAATTTTAATGATGAATAATTTTTAAATATATTAAAAACATGATTTTTTTCTTTTTAATTTTAATTTTATTTTTATTGTTGTTTATATTTTTGCACATTGATTATGAAAATTATGACTCTAATAATGTGAATGTGAAGATGTGTGATGCCACTTTGAAACGGTTTAAATACAAAGTAAGTGGGAAAAAGATAGAAAGGTAGAGTCAAAGAAATAGCTAATAGTGACACAAAAGAAAATCCATACAATGTAGTCATGCAGTGTGGGGAAGAAGTGACTGCAGATTGGGGGGGGGGGGGAATTATCAAGCAAACATGAAGGAGTAAGTATGGGTGTAATAGGTAAAGGAGGAAGTAGTGATGGGTGTAGTAGGAGGTGCTAACCATATAAATATAGAATACGATTTTTTGAGGACGCTTCCTGGATGGAGCGAAATGCATTAGGCAGGTGTATACTTTTGGTTATGTCAAGTCCGCTCTTTGGAATGCAAACTGCGACTTTTGAATTCCAGAATGGTGTCATTACATGCTCACATGCAAGAGGAGAGTTTTGTATTGGCTTTTATATGTTTTTTCTAACAATAAAAACTTAATTACACTATGGATTTCTCCTGATTCTATCTCCCAACACTCATATGAGGTTCTTGGACCTATCTGCCGGAGTCACAAAAGAAAGGAAAAAATATTTTTTGCCACTGGAGGACTATTTTTGAAACACAGGCTATAAGTAAGGGCACATAAGGAGGGGAGCACAATGCCACTTGCTATAAATCTATCACACTGTTTGACATTGTATGAAGTTTGTATAATAAATATAAATTATTTTAAAAATATATTTTTTCTTGCCTACACAATCCCAACTTATTTTGGTTTGAGGAACCAACAAAATTTCGTTCTACTATTTAGGGATGACGGCAACCACCCATACTTTCAGTAGTTCCATAGATCACTCGTAACCTGAAAGGATAAGATAACCAGCACTTAAAGGACTTATTGTTCATGCACATTTTTTGCACTGATTGCACTTTAATTTTTTAAGTACGGTAATATGTATTGTGATTTAAATATTATGTTTATGCACAAATAGTTACATAGAGATACATGTTAAGCACTTTATGGTTAGACAGCGCTGGGTACACACATAAAAATATTCCTTGATATAATTTACATTAAGCTGTATAGCTCTGCATGCATATTTAGTAAAAAAATATAAAGTCTACAAATTCCCTTGGGATAAAAATCCCAAATCATACATTATGTAAATGAATGGTTACTTTTAATGTCTCTTTCATAATTCTTACTACTATAAAGTGATGAAATGTGAAGCCAGGTTGTTTCTTAAAGTCCAAAACACTGGCAAGGTGCCTTATGCCAATGATGAGGGTCAAGGGCCCCGTACCCACATCTGACACTCCAGGAAGCAGGCCTGGACTGGCCATGGGGCCACCCACTCCGTGGCCGGTTGATGATCAGGCCGCACAGTGGGAGGTAAGCAGTAACCGCGGCAGTGTCTCCTCCAGCAGAACTACAGATGAGGTTGATGGCTGCAAGGCTGAGCTGTGAATCTCTCTCACACACAGCTCAGCCTTAGAGTTCCCCCCTCCTCTCCCTGCAGGGATGCGGGAGGGGAGAGCGAGCTCATCTGCTCCTACTCCTCCCGCCCCTCTCCTCCTTGGTCTGCTCCACCCTCACTCCCTGGGGATGTGTGGGTCGGTAGTATAAAACCCAGAAGAGAAAAACTGCAGACAGCCTGTGCCAGAGACTCCCTTCTGGGATAGGTAGGCTCACCCTCTCTCCTGCCTCTTAGTATGTAAAACGAATTTAAGGAGGGCTCTGTGGACTCTGATGCAAGGGGGGGCTTTGGTGAGCAGAGACCCCCTTACATCAGAGTTCCCTTGTACACCAGAGTCCACAGCATTCCCCCTTAAATCAGGGTTTCCAGAACACCCCTTAGACGAGAGTTCCCCTAAATCAGGGTTCCGCTTTACATTAGAGTCCACAAAGCTCCCCTTACAGTGTAAGTAAAAATTCTACAGACTTTGAGGGGGCATCTGTGCAGACTCTGATATAAGGGGGGCTCTGTGCGGACTCTGATGTAAGGGGGGGCTTTGTTCTGACACTAAAGTAAGGAGGGCTCTGTGCAGACTTTGATGTAAGGGAGGGCCCCGCGCAGACTCTGATGTAAGGGGGGGCTTTGTGCAGACTCTAAAGTAAGGGGAGGGGGCTCTGTGCATACTCTGATGTAGTGGGGGGTTCTGTGTGGACTCTGATGTAAGGGGGGGCTTTGTGCGGACTCTAAAGTAATGGGGGCTTTGTGCGGAATCTGATGTTAGGGGAGCTCTGTACAGACTATGATGTAAGGGAGGGCTTTGTGTGGATTCTAAAGTAAGGGGGGCTTTGTGTGGACTCTAATGTAAAGGGGGCTGTGCGGACTCTGATATAAGGGGGCTCTGTGCAGACTCTGGTGTAAGGGGGGCTTTATGTGGACTCTAAAGTAAGGTGGGCTTTTTTTTGCAGACCATGATGTAAGGGGGGCTCAGTGTGGACTCTGATGTAAGGGGGGGCTTTGTACACACTTTAAAGTAAGGGGGACTTTGTGTGGACTCTGATGTAAGGGGGGCTCTGTGCAGACTCTGATGTAAGGGGGGGCTTTGTGCGGACTCTGCTATAAAGGGGGCTGTGCAGACTCTGATGTAAGGGGGGCTCTGTGCGGACTTTAAAGTATGGGGGGTTTCATGCGGACTCTGATGTAATGGAGGCTCTGTGGACTGTGATGTAAGGGGGCTCTGTGCAGACTCGGATGTAAGGGGGCTCTGTGCGGACTCTGATGTAAGGGGGCTCTGTGCAGACCCTGATGTAAGGAGGCTCTGTGTGGACTCTGATATAAGGGGGGCTCTGTGCGGACTCTGATGTAAGGGGGCTCAGTGCAGACTCGGATGTAAGGGGGCTCTGTGCAGACTCTAATGTAAGGGAGCTCTGTGCGGACCCTGATGTAAGGGGGCTCTGTGTGGACTTTGATGTAAGGGGGCTCTGTGTGGACTCTGATGTAAGGGAGGCTCTGTGTGGACTCTGATGCAAGGGGGACTGTGTGGATTCTGATGTAAGGGGGGCTGTGCGCACTCTGATGTAATGGGGACTGTGCACACTCTGATGTAAGGGGGACTGTGCTTACTCTGGTGTAAGGGGGACTGTGCACACTCTGATGTAAGGGGAACTGTGCACACTCTGATGTAAGGGGGGCTCTGTGCGGACTTTAAAGTATGGGGGGTTTCATGCGGACTCTGATGTAATGGAGGCTCTGTGGACTGTGATGTAAGGGGGCTCTGTGCAGACTCGGATGTAAGGGGGCTCTGTGCGGACTCTGATGTAAGGGGGCTCTGTGCAGACCCTGATGTAAGGAGGCTCTGTGTGGACTCTGATATAAGGGGGGCTCTGTGCGGACTCTGATGTAAGGGGGCTCAGTGCAGACTCGGATGTAAGGGGGCTCTGTGCAGACTCTAATGTAAGGGAGCTCTGTGCGGACCCTGATGTAAGGGGGCTCTGTGTGGACTTTGATGTAAGGGGGCTCTGTGTGGACTCTGATGTAAGGGAGGCTCTGTGTGGACTCTGATGCAAGGGGGACTGTGTGGATTCTGATGTAAGGGGGGCTGTGCGCACTCTGATGTAATGGGGACTGTGCACACTCTGATGTAAGGGGGACTGTGCTTACTCTGGTGTAAGGGGGACTGTGCACACTCTGATGTAAGGGGAACTGTGCACACTCTGATGTAAGGGGGACTGTGTTTACTCTGATGTAGGGGGGACTGTGCTTACTCTGGTGTAAGGGGGACTGTGCTTACTCTGATGTAAGGCGGACTGTGCAGACTTTGATGTAAGGGAGCCGCCCCCATGAATCCCCCATCACCGACCTCCCCCCCCCCGGTCCCTGGAAAAGTTAGCTGCTCAGTTTAAAATGTCTGGACCTGTTTTCTGTCCCAGTCTGCGCCTGCCAGGAAGGATGTGCAGGTAATGGGTGTGGACTAATTGGGGAATGTGGAAGCCCCCTTTATAATAAGAGGGAGCCCAGATATCAGTGACTGCAGGGGCAATTTAGTGCTCCTTACTAGGGTTGAGCGGACACCTAGATGTCCGTGTTCGACGGGTTCGGCCGAACTTTAAAAAAAAGTCCGGGTCCGTGTCCCGGACTTTTACCGAACTTTTCCCGGACACCGAACCCCATTGAAGTCAATGGGGACCCGAACTTTAAGGCACTAAAATGGCTCTAAAACACCAAAGGAAAGGGCTAGAGTGCTGCAAATGGCAGCAAAACGTAATTAAGAGCATGGCAAGTGCTCTGCAAACAAATGTGGATAGGGAAATAACTTAAAACAACAAAAAAAAACAGAAAAATAAAACAATGTTCTTCTTCATCTCTGAAGGACGAGGCCCATATGGAGTAGGAGGGAGGTTGAGGTGGTGGTGGATGTGGCGGTGACATAGGCGTGCGCACAGGGTGTGCTGGGTGTGCCTGGGCACACCCTAATCACCTAGGGCACATAGCATTGCCAGTGAGGAGATGGGAAAGATCTCCCTGGGACCTGCTCTGCTCTATTTCTCCTTGCCTACAGGTACATGGCCCCGATACATTACTCTCCCTGCTGGCAAACACATGCATGTGTATTTCAACTTTGGGGTGCACACCTTAATGCAATAGGCTGCGCACACCTATGGGCGGTGTAGGTGGAAGCGGCGGTGGAGGAGGACCAGGGCCGGATTAACAGCATCATGGGCTTGGTGCTGAGGATTTTGAAGGGCCTTAGGGCCGTGCCTTGCCATGCACCCAGAGGAGGAAGGGTGCAGCCATGCATGCCTAATTCAACATGGGATGCTGTCTCTGAAGCCCATAAACACATCCATGCATCGCCAACTGTCCCTCCTTGTCCGGCCTTCACGCTGTGTGGGGAGGTTCTGAGGGTGCTGCCTGGGGAAGCGAGCATAGAAGCCAGACTTCTGTGTTTACAAGTGACAGAAGAGCGGTAACAGTGAATATGGCCAACCCGGGGCCTATATAAAAGGTAGGGGCCTGGAGCTGCAGCTCCAATAGACCCTACATTAATCTGGCCCTGAGGAGGAGGACGAGGTAGCCAACACTGCTTCTTTTCACAAATTTTAAATGAGGGTACACCCCAAAAGAGTGAGAAAGAGCAAAAATGGAACAATGGGTGGGTAAGGTCGGTATCCATTGCTATTCTGCATAAGGTACGGAAAAGTCCCGTGGGATCCATGCCTGGTTCATTTTAATGAACGTGAGCTTGTCCACATTGTCTCTGGACAGGCGGCTGCGCTTGTCTGTTATAACGCCCCCAGCCGTGCTAAATACCCGTTCAGATAATACACTGGCTGCAGGGCACGCCAGCACCTCCAAGGCGTAAAGGGCAAGCTCAGGCCATGTGCCCAATTTGGAGACCCAGAAGTTGAAGGGGGCAGACCCGTCATTCACTACATGTAGGCGTGTGCACACATACTGCTCCACCATGTTGGTAAAATGCTGCCTCCTGCTAAGACGTTCCATCTGAGCTGCTGGTGCTGCTGTTTGTTGTGGCGTGCTGACAAAGCTTTTCCACATTTCGGCCATGCTAACCCTGCCTTCTGAGGTGCTGGCGGTGCCCTGGTTGCGTTGGCGACCTCCTCCTCCTCCTCCTCTGCCTTGTGCTTCCACTGTGGCCCCGCTGTCAGATGGGAATGCCAGCAGCATGGCGTCTACCAGTGTGCGCTTGTACTCGCGCATCTTGCGATCGCGCTCCAGTGAGTGAATTAAGGACGGTACGTTGTCCTTGTAACGGGGATCCAGCAGCGTGGCCACCCAGTAATCAGCACAAGTTAGAATGTGGGCAACTCGGCGGTCGTTGTGGAGACACTGCAGCATGTAATCGCTCATGTGTGCCAGGCTGCCCAGAGGCGACGAAAGGCTGTCCTCTGTGGGAGGTGTATGGTCCGTGTCCTCTGTATCCCCCCAGCCACGCACCAGTGATGGCCATGAGCTGGCCTGGGTGCCACCCTGCTGTGAACATGGTTCCATCTCCTCCTCCAGCTCCTCCTCCTCCTCATCCTCCTCATCCTCCAGAACTGTGCCCCTGCTGGACAATTGCGTCCCTGGCGTTTGCGTGTGCAGGAACCCACCCTCGGAGCCCCTTGCGAATGACTGCCCTGAAAGCCTTGGAAATGTTACCTCTTCATCCTCCTCCTCCTCCTCATCCTGTGCCACATCCTCTTCCATCATCGCCCGAATTGTTTTTTCAAGGAGGCATAGAAGTGGGATAGTTAAGCTGAGAACGGCGTCATTGCCACTGGCCATGTTGGTGGAGTACTCAAAACAGCGCAACAAGGCACACAGGTCTCGCATGGAGGCCCAGTTATTGGTGGTGAAGTGGTGCTGTTCCGCAGAGCGACTCACGCGTGCGTGCTGCAGCTGAAACTCCACTATGGCCTGCTGCTGCTCGCACAGTCTTTCCAGCATGTGCAAGGTGGAGTTCCACCTTGTGGGCACGTCACATATGAGGCGGTGAGCGGGAAGGCCGAAGTTACGCTGCAGCGCTGCCAGGCGAGCAGCAGCAGGGTGAGAACGCCGAAAGTGCGCACAAACGGCCCGCACTTTCTGCAGCAGCTCTGACATATCGGGGTAGTTTTTAAGGAACCTCTGCACCACCAAATTCAGCACATGCGCCAGGCAAGGGATGTGCGTCAAACCGGCTAGGCCCAGAGCTGCTATGAGATTTCGCCCGTTATCGCACACCACCAGGCCGGGCTTGAGGCTCGCTGGCAGCAACCACTCATTTGTCTGCTGTTCCATGCTCCTCCACAACTCCTGCGCGGTGTGTGGTTTGTCCCCCAAACAGGCAAGTTGTAAAACTGCCTGCTGTCGTTTACCCCTGGCCGTGCTGAAGTTGGTGGTGAAGGTGTTACGCTGTCCGGATGAGGAGGCGGTAGAGGATGAGGAAGCGGAGTAGGAGGAGTTAGGAACAGGAGGCAAACTGAAGCGCCCTGCAATCCTCGGTGGTGGAAGGACATGCGCCAAATTGCTATCCGCCTCAGGCCCATCCGCCACTGCATTTACCCAGTGTGCCGTTAGGGAGATATAACGCCCCTGACCGTGCTTACTGGTCCACGTATCCGTAGTTAGGTGGACCTTGGCACAGATGGCGTTGCGCAGTGCACACCTGATTTTTTCCCCCACTTGGTTGTGCAGGGAAGGGATGGCTTGCCTGGAAAAGTAGTGGCGGCTGGGCACGACGTACTGTGGGACAGCCACCGACATAAGGTTTTTAAAACTGTGCGTCTCCACCAGACGGAATGACAGCATTTCAAAGGCCAATAATTTTGAAATGCTGGCATTCAGGGCCAGGGATCGCGGGTGGGTAGGGGGGTACTTCCTCTTCCTCTCAAGTGTTTGGGAGATGGAAAGCTGAACGCTTCCACGGGACATTGTGGAGATGGTTGTTGGTGACCCAGGTGGTGGTGTTGCTGACAGATCGTCTGTTTGCGGGGTGGCAGGTGCCGGTATCACTACAGATGTGGCTGGAGCGGCCGAGACTGCAGCAGAAGAGGAAGCAGGATGAGCCAGAGACGTTTCTTGGTTTTGAAGGTGTGTACTCCACTGCAGCTCGTGCTTTGCACTTAGATGCCTGATCATGCAGGTTGTGCTCAGGTTGAGAAGGTTCATGCCTCGCTTCAAGCTCTGATTGCACAGGGTGCAAACCACTCGTGTCCTGTCATCAGCACATTTTCTAAAGAACTTCCACGCTAGAGAACTCCTTTGAGCTGACTTTGGTGCGCTCGTTCCCTTGCTGCGTTGGGCAGTAGCGGGCGTAGTGTCTAGGGCACGGCCGCTCCGCTTCTGCACCCTGCTCCCTCTTCTGCTGTGCTGGTGGCTCTGTGCGACCACCGCCTCTTCCTCCAAACTACTCAGTTCACCTGCATGACGTTCATTCCATGTGGGGTCGAGGACCTCATCGTCCTCCACATCATCTTCCACCCAGTCTTCACCCCTGCCCTCCTTGTCGGTCTCCACAATGCTGAACGCCGCAGCAGTTGGCACCTGCGTTTCGTCATCATCGGAGACGTGCTGCGATGATCCTTGCATGTACTCATCTTGAGGAATAAGTGGTTGGGCATCGCTGCACTCAATCTCTTCCACTTCTGGGGCAGGGCTAGGTGGATGGCCCTGGGAAACCCTGCTGACAGAGTCCTCAAAAAGAATAAGAGACTGCTGTATGGCTTGGGGCTCAGACTGCTGGCCTGATTTGCAAGGGGGTGAGGTGAAAGACGGTTGGACATTGGCTGCAGGTGCCAACTCTGACCTTTCTGCAGTAGACTGGGTGGGAGACAATGTGAAGGAACTGGAGGCACTGTCAGCAGCAAACCAATCTACTATCGCCTCAACTTGTTCTGGCCTCATCACTTCTAGGGGCGTTTGATGCCCTACCAAATACTGATGCAGGTTCTGTCGCCTACTCACACTTGAGGAAGGTGTTTCACTTGTGCGTGTAGCTGGCACAGATCGACCATGTCCTCTCCTTGCAACAGGAGCTCTACCAGCAGCACCACGACCCAGGCCACGGCCCTTATTTGACGGTCTCCTCATATTTCTGTAATTTAAGATCTTGCCCTAGAAAGGTTTTTATTGAATAGCGGAATAGAAAATATGATCCAAAAAAAGTGTATGTATATCACACGTACACAACCACACTAGGCCCCAATTACTATTGTTTGTACCCCTAAAAGGCTAGATGAGGAGTAGGGGGAGTATGGAACAGGCAGCACCCTCAAACCTTCAGAAGTATGAGATGAACCCCAACAACTTGGAAAGGTGGATCTCTCTCACACGTACCGACACAGACTATCCCGCAATTCAATTGATCCTCAAAGGTTTTTATTGAATAGCGGAATAGGAAATATGATCAAAAAAAGTGTATGTATCTCGCACGTACACAACCACACTAGGCCCCAATTACTATTGTTTGTACCCCTAAAAGGCTAGATGAGGAGTAGGGGGGGTATGGAACAGGCAGCACCCTCAAACCTTCAGAAGTATGAGATGAACCCCAACAACTTGGAAAGGTGGATCTCTCTCACACGTACCGACACAGACTATCCCGCAATTCAATTGATCCCCAAAGGTTTTTATTGAATAGCGGAATAGGAAATATGATCAAAAAAAGTGTATGTATCTCACACGTACAGAAACACACTAGGCCCCAATTACTATTGTTTGTACACCTAAAAGGATGGATGAGGAGGAGGAGGAGTATGGAACAGGCAGCACCCTCAAAGCTTCAGAAGTATGAGATGAACCCCAAAAACTTGGAAAGGTGGATCTCACACGTACCGACACAGACTATTCCGCAATTTAATTGATCCCCAAAGGTTTTTATTGAATAGCGGAATAGGAAATATGATCAAAAAATGTGTATGTATCTCACACGTACAGAAGCACACTAGGCCCCAATTACTATTGTTTGTACACCTAAAAGGATGGATGAGGAGGAGGAGGAGTATGGAACAGGCAGCACCCTCAAAGCTTCAGAAGTATGAGATGAACCCCAAAAACTTGGAAAGGTGGATCTCACACGTACCGACACAGACTATCCCGCAATTTAATTGATCCCCAAAGGTTTTTATTGAATAGCGGAATAGGAAATATGATCAAAAAATGTGTATGTATCTCACACGTACAGAAGCACACTAGGCCCCAATTACTATTGTTTGTACACCTAAAAGGATGGATGAGGAGGAGGAGGAGTATGGAACAGGCAGCACCCTCAAAGCTTCAGAAGTATGAGATGAACCCCAAAAACTTGGAAAGGTGGATCTCACACGTACCGACACAGACTATCCCGCAATTTAATTGATCCCCAAAGGTTTTTATTGAATAGCGGAATAGGAAATATGATCAAAAAATGTGTATGTATCTCACACGTACAGAAGCACACTAGGCCCCAATTACTATTGTTTGTACACCTAAAAGGATGGATGAGGAGGAGGAGGAGTATGGAACAGGCAGCACCCTCAAAGCTTCAGAAGTATGAGATGAACCCCAAAAACTTGGAAAGGTGGATCTCACACGTACCGACACAGACTATCCCGCAATTTAATTGATCCCCAAAGGTTTTTATTGAATAGCGGAATAGGAAATATGATCAAAAAAAGTGTATGTATCTCGCACGTACAGAAACACACTAGGCCCCAATTACTATTGTTTGTACACCTAAAAGGATGGATGAGGAGGAGGAGGAGTATGGAACAGGCAGCACCCTCAAAGCTTCAGAAGTATGAGATGAACCCCAAAAACTTGGAAAGGTGGATCTCACACGTACCGACACAGACTATTCCGCAATTTAATTGATCCCCAAAGGTTTTTATTGAATAGCGGAATAGGAAATATGATCAAAAAATGTGTATGTATCTCACACGTACAGAAGCACACTAGGCCCCAATTACTATTGTTTGTACACCTAAAAGGATGGATGAGGAGGAGGAGGAGTATGGAACAGGCAGCACCCTCAAAGCTTCAGAAGTATGAGATGAACCCCAAAAACTTGGAAAGGTGGATCTCACACGTACCGACACAGACTATCCCGCAATTTAATTGATCCCCAAAGGTTTTTATTGAATAGCGGAATAGGAAATATGATCAAAAAAAGTGTATGTATCTCGCACGTACACAACCACACTAGGCCCCAATTACTATTGTTTGTACCCCTAAAAGGCTAGATGAGGAGTAGGGGGGGTATGGAACAGGCAGCACCCTCAAACCTTCAGAAGTATGAGATGAACCCCAACAACTTGGAAAGGTGGATCTCTCTCACACGTACCGACACAGACTATCCCGCAATTCAATTGATCCTCAAAGGTTTTTATTGAATAGCGGAATAGGAAATATGATCAAAAAAAGTGTATGTATCTCGCACGTACACAACCACACTAGGCCCCAATTACTATTGTTTGTACCCCTAAAAGGCTAGATGAGGAGTAGGGGGGGTATGGAACAGGCAGCACCCTCAAACCTTCAGAAGTATGAGATGAACCCCAACAACTTGGAAAGGTGGATCTCTCTCACACGTACCAACACAGACTATCCCCCAATTTAACTGATCCCCAGAGGTTTTTGATTAAATAGCGGAATAGAAAATATGATCCCAAAAAAGTGTATGTATATCACACGTACACAACCACACTAGGCCCCAATTACTATTGTTTGTACCCCTAAAAGGCTAGGAGTAGGGGGAGTATGGAACAGGCAGCACCCTCAAACCTTCAGAAGTATGAGATGAACCCCAACAACTTGGAAAGGTGGATCTCTCTCACACGTACCAACACAGACTATCCCCCAATTTAACTGATCCCCAGAGGTTTTTGATTAAATAGCGGAATAGAAAATATGATCCCAAAAAAGTGTATGTATATCACACGTACACAACCACACTAGGCCCCAATTACTATTGTTTGTACCCCTAAAAGGCTAGGAGTAGGGGGAGTATGGAACAGGCAGCACCCTCAAACCTTCAGAAGTATGAGATGAACCCCAACAACTTGGAAAGGTGGATCTCTCTCACACGTACCAACACAGACTATCCCCCAATTTAACTGATCCCCAAAGGTTTTTGATTAAATAGCGGAATAGAAAATATGATCCCAAAAAAGTGTATGTACAGTGGGTACGGAAAGTATTCAGACCCCCTTAAATTTTTCACTCTTTGTTATATTGCAGCCATTTGCTAAAATCATTTAAGTTCATTCTTCTTCCTCATGAATGTACACATATCACCCCATACTGACAGAAAAACACAGAATTGTTGACATTGTTGCAGATTTATTAAAAAAGAAAAACTGAAATATCATATGGTCCTAAGTATTCAGACACTTTGCTCAGTATTTAGTAGAAGCCCCCTTTTGATCTAATACAGCCAGGAGTCTTTTTGGGAAAGATGCAACAAGTCTTTCACACCTGGATTTGGGGATCCTCTGCCATTCCTCCTTGCAGATCCTCTCCAGTTCTGTCAGGTTGGATGGTAAACGTTGGTGGGCAGCCATTTTTAGGTCTCTCCAGAGATGCTCAATTGGGTTTAAGTCAGGGCTCTGGCTGGGCCATTCAAGAACAGTCACGGAGTTGTTGTGAAGCCACTCCTTCGTTATTTTAGCTGTGTGCTTAGGGTCATTGTCTTGTTGGAAGGTAAACCTTCGGCCCAGTCTGAGGTCCAGAGCACTCTGGAGAAGGTTTTTGTCCAGGATATCCCTGTACTTGGTCGCATTCATCTTTCCCTCGATTGCAACCAGTCGTCCTGTCCCTGCAGCTGAAAAACACCCCCACAGCATGATGCTGCCACCACCATGCTTCACTGTTGGGACTGTATTGGACAGGTGATGAGCAGTGCCTGGTTTTCTCCACACATACCGCTTAGAATTAAGGCCAAAAAGTTCTATTTTGGTCTCATCAGACCAGAGAATCTTATTTCTTACCATCTTGGAGTCCTTCATGTGTTTTTTTTAGCAATCTCCATGCGGGCTTTCATGTGTCTTACACTGAGGAGAGGCTTCCGTCGGGCCACTCTGCTATAAAGCCCCGACTGGTGGAGGGCTGCAGTGATGGTTGACTTTCTACAACTTTCTCCCATCTCCTGACTGCATCTCTGGAGCTCAGCCACAGTGATCTTTGGGTTCTTCTTTACCTCTCTCACCAAGGCTCTTCTCCCCCGATAGCTCAGTTTGGCCGGACGGCCAGCTCTAGGAAGGGTTCTGGTAGTCCCAAACGTCTTCCATTTGAGGATTATGGAGGCCACTGTGCTCTTAGGAACCTTAAGTGCAGCAGAAATATTTTTGTAACCTTGGCCAGATCTGTGCCTTGCCACAATTCTGTCTCTGAGCTCTTCAGGCAGTTCCTTTGACCTCATGATTCTCATTTGCTCTGACATGCATTGTGATCTGGAAGGTCTTATATAGACAGATGTGTGGCTTTCCTAATCAAGTCCAATCAGTATAATCAAACACAGCTGGACTCAAATGAAGGTGTAGAACCATCTCAAGGATGATCAGAAGAAATGGAAAGCACCTGAGTTAAATATATGAGTGTCACAGCAAAGGGTCTGAATACTTAGGACCATGTGATATTTCAGTTTTTCTTTTTTAATAAATCTGCAACAATGTCAACAATTCTGTGTTTTTCTGTCAGTATGGGGTGCTATGTGTACATTCATGAGGAAGAAGAATGAACTTAAATGATTTTAGCAAATGGCTGCAATATAACAAAGAGTGAAAAATTTAAGGGGGTCTGAATACTTTCCGTACCCACTGTATATCACACGTACACAACCACACTAGGCCCCAATTACTATTGTTTGTACCCCTAAAAGGCTAGGAGTAGGGGGAGTATGGAACAGGCAGCACCCTCAAACCTTCAGAAGTATGAGATGAACCCCAACAACTTGGAAAGGTGGATCTCTCTCACACGTACCAACACAGACTATCCCCCAATTTAACTGATCCCCAGAGGTTTTTGATTAAATAGCGGAATAGAAAATATGATCCCAAAAAAGTGTATGTATATCACACGTACACAACCACACTAGGCCCCAATTACTATTGTTTGTACCCCTAGAAAGGCTAGGAGTAGGGGGAGTATGGAACAGGCAGCACCCTCAAACCTTCAGAAGTATGAGATGAACCCCAACAACTTGGAAAGGTGGATCTCTCTCACACGTACCAACACAGACTATCCCCCAATTTAACTGATCCCCAGAGGTTTTTGATTAAATAGCGGAATAGAAAATATGATCCCAAAAAAGTGTATGTATATCACACGTACACAACCACACTAGGCCCCAATTACTATTGTTTGTACCCCTAAAAGGCTAGGAGTAGGGGGAGTATGGAACAGGCAGCACCCTCAAACCTTCAGAAGTATGAGATGAACCCCAACAACTTGGAAAGGTGGATCTCTCTCACACGTACCAACACAGACTATCCCCCAATTTAACTGATCCCCAGAGGTTTTTGATTAAATAGCGGAATAGAAAATATGATCCCAAAAAAGTGTATGTATATCACACGTACACAACCACACTAGGCCCCAATTACTATTGTTTGTACCCCTAAAAGGCTAGGAGTAGGGGGGAGTATGGAACAGGCAGCACCCTCAAACCTTCAGAAGTATGAGATGAACCCCAACAACTTGGAAAGGTGGATCTCTCTCACACGTACCAACACAGACTATCCCCCAATTTAACTGATCCCCAGAGGTTTTTGATTAAATAGCGGAATAGAAAATATGATCCCAAAAAAGTGTATGTATATCACACGTACACAACCACACTAGGCCCCAATTACTATTGTTTGTACCCCTAAAAGGCTAGGAGTAGGGGGGAGTATGGAACAGGCAGCACCCTCAAACCTTCAGAAGTATGAGATGAACCCCAACAACTTGGAAAGGTGGATCTCTCTCACACGTACCAACACAGACTATCCCCCAATTTAACTGATCCCCAAAGGTTTTTGATTAAATAGCGGAATAGAAAATATGATCCCAAAAAAGTGTATGTATATCACACGTACACAACCACACTAGGCCCCAATTACTATTGTTTGTACCCCTAAAAGGCTAGGAGTAGGGGGAGTATGGAACAGGCAGCACCCTCAAACCTTCAGAAGTATGAGATGAACCCCAACAACTTGGAAAGGTGGATCTCTCTCACACGTACCAACACAGACTATCCCCCAATTTAACTGATCCCCAAAGGTTTTTGATTAAATAGCGGAATAGAAAATATGATCCCAAAAAAGTGTATGTATATCACACGTACACAACCACACTAGGCCCCAATTACTATTGTTTGTACCCCTAAAAGGCTAGATGAGGAGTAGGGGGAGTATGGAACAGGCAGCACCCTCAAACCTTCAGTATGAGATTGTGTTCACTGTACCCCACAAAGATTGAGTTCACTGCACCCCACAATGATTGTGTTCACTGCACCCCACAAAGATTGTGTTCACTGCACCTCACAAAGATTGTGTTCACTGTACCCCCCAAAGATTGTGTTCACTGCACCCCACAAAGATTCTGTTCACTGTACCCCACAAAGATTGTGTTCACTGCACCCCAAAAAGATTGTGTTCACTGCACCCCAAAAAGGATGTTGTTCACTGCACCCCAAAAAGGATTTTGTTCACTGCACCCCAAAAAGGATGTTGTTCACTCCACCCCAAAAAGATTGTGTTCACTGCACCCCACAAAGATTGTGTTCACTGCACCCCAAAAAGATTGTGTTCACTGCACCCCAAAAATGATTTTGTTCACTGCACCCCAAAAAGGATTTTGTTCACTGCACCCCAAAAAGGATGTTGTTCACTCCACCCCAAAAAGATTGTGTTCACTGCACCCCAAAAAGATTGTGTTCACTGCACCCCACAAAGGATTTTGTTCACTGCACCCCAAAAAGATTGTGTTCACTGCACCCCAAAAAGGATGTTGTTCACTGCACCCCAAAAAGGATTTTGTTCACTGCACCCCAAAAAGATTGTGTTCACTGCACCCCACAAAGGATTTTGTTCACTGCACCCCACAAAGATTGTGTTCACTGCACACCAAAAAGGATTGTGTTCACTGCACCCCAAAAAGATTTTGTTCACTGCACCCCAAAAAGATTGTGTTCACTGCAGCCCAAAAAGATTGTGTTCACTGCAGCCCAAAAAGATTGTGTTCACTGCAGCCCAAAAAGATTGTGTTCACTGCAGCCCAAAAAGATTGTGTTCACTGCAGCCCAAAAAGATTGTGTTCACTGCAGCTCACACACAGAAAAATGGATGTGGATCACTGACACCTGCCTATCTCCAATCCCACACCACACAGCAATATCGATTGTAGTTTGTAGAACACAGTTTCCCTAAAATTCAGCAGACTCTGTCCCTAACAGGATTGAGAAGAGATCGTAGATCAGGATTGAGTGCAGATTCACCCCACCCCCCACACAGCAATATCGATTGTAGTTTGTAGAACACAGTTTCCCTAAAATTCAGCAGACTCTGTCCCTAACAGGATTGAGAAGAGATCGTAGATCAGGATTGAGTGCAGATTCACCCCACCCCCCACACAGCAATATCGATTGTAGTTTGTAGAACACAGTTTCCCTAAAATTCAGCAGACTCTGTCCCTAACAGGATTGAGAAGAGATCGTAGATCAGGATTGAGTGCAGATTCACCCCACCCCCCACACAGCAATATCGATTGTAGTTTGTAGAAGACACTGACCCTATATAATTCAGCAGACTCTATCCCTAAAATGCCTACAACTCGCCCTGCCTAAACACTCCGACCTGTCCCTCAATTCTATCCGGACACAAATGGTTTTTTCCTGCCTATCTTTCCCTAATCAGCAGCCAGCACGTTGATGTGTGCTCTGTCCCTGAATCTAAGCAGCATAATGACGCCGCTGCGGCTGCCTCGAACTTATAAAGACTTGGTCACATGCTTCAGACGGCCAATCACAGCTACTGAGACATTTGCAGGCATGGCTGGGATGGCTTAAGGCACACCAGTTAAACGATTGTTGATTGGCTGTTGAAAGCCCGCCATGAAAAGAGCGCCAAAGCATGCAAAACCCGGAAATAAAACGACCGAACACGGATTTTTACCCGAACATACAGTAAAGTGTCCGTGTCCGTGTTCGGGTACAAAAAATCCAATTATTCGGTACGAACACGAATAATACAGTCCGTGTTCGCTCAACACTACTCCTTACCCATTCCTACAAATAGGTAAGAAGTAACTAAACACATCAGCACCATGAAAAAGTCCTTCAATGACAATAATAAAAAAAAAAAAAACTACAGTAAAAAGAAATGTTGCCAATGTCTCCAATGTATATCCAAGTCAAACGTTATGTCCAGGGCATACATTCCTGTTGCTAAATGACCTGGTGGTAAGATAAACATAGCACCAGGGATAATGGGTTATGTCATTGACCAAAATATGGATAATGGGTTATGTCATTGACCAAAATATGATCAATGACAACAGCCAGGATATGCAGAGCTGTGGCTACATTTCAGTTATGCCTAGACATACACTTTAAGGTTGAACTCCAGAAAACGTGAACATTCTTTCTTGCATTGAGTCTGAATGAGTATAAACTGCTCATTTAGGGCTGGGAAATGTACCTTCCCAATCCTTTCCACCTACAGGCTCCTCTGTGCTGCTGTACCATTGCCTGTACTGTTGCCTGCATTGTCTTTTCCTCTATGCTCTGGCAGTCTAAGGTCCTGATGTCATGAAGACCTACCGTATGTAGGATCCATAACCTTGCATTGGATTTGTGTATGCAGATCGACAGTCCACCTCTTAAGCATGGGGGAGTGCCATCTACCGGAGGAGGAAAGAATCGTATAAGTAAAATTGTTTTTACATTCCCTAGACCACATGTGCCAAACAAAAGGCTCACGGGCCAAATCCAGCCTGCCAGGGTGGAACGTAGCGTAGCTTTCTGCCACCTCCATCTCTCATCCTCCGCTCACCACTGTCACTTGTAAACATAGAAACCTTCTGTGTTTACAGGGACAGCTTTCCTCTCGATGACTCTCACAGATCCCTGGCTATCTGCACTCACTTTGGGGACAAAGGGGATACAGATGCAGGTGCAGTGTGGGATAGATAGGGCATTATTTGGCACCACTGAAACTGCACTTTGTACATAGCACAACCCCTGAACCCTGCACTCAGTACATAGTGCACCCCTGAATTCTGCACTATGTACGTTGGGCACCCCTGAACTCTGCACTCATTACATAGTGCACCCCTGAATTCTGCACTATGTACGGAAGGGCACCCCTGAACCCTGCACTCAGTACATAGTGCACCCCTGAACTCTGCACTCAGTACGAAGTGCACCCCTGAACTCTGCACTCAGTACATAGTGCACCCCTGAATTCTGCACTATGTACGTAGGGCACCCCTGAACTCTGCACTCAGTACATAGTGCACCCCTGAATTCTGCACTATGTACGTAGGGCACCCCTGAACCCTGTACTCAGTATATAGTGCAACCCTGAATTCTGCACTATGTACGTAGGGCACCCCTGAACTCTGCACTCTGTGCCTAGTGCACCCTTGAACTCCTCACATAATGCACTACTGGTATTTATTTATTGCCACTGCCTCCCTCTGTTCAATGCAGTTTGGCGGGGGGGGGGGGGGCATGTTTGAGTTCTTGCCTCTAATCTGAGAACAAAAGCCCTGGATAATTTTATACAAGCTTACAGATAAAACCGCCTCTTTGAGGGCAACCATAATGCTGATGTGGCCCACAATGAAATTGGGTTTGACACCCCTGCCCGAGACTAAACAAGCAGTTAACCTCTGCAGTGCAGGCGTAGCTCCTCTTCAGAGAATTTTTAGCTTTAAAGCTACAGCAAGGCAGCCAGGCAACTAACATTTTCAAATACAGAAATCAGAAATGTAATTTTTTCTCCTTTAACCACTTGCCGACCAGCCGCCGTATAAGGTTCCCGAGAATCGATGTACCTGTACGGCGGTCTGTGGAAGCAATCCTGTGGGTGCGCACTCCGCAGGAGGCGCTTTCGCGTGCCCACTCGCTGGGGCTGGTGGCCGCGATTGCCTCTGGGCACCCACATTCGCTCCCCATGAAGAGAGAATGGCGGCCTGCTGTTGTAAACACAGCAGACCGTTGTTCTCTCAGGGATCAGTACGGAGCTCCTGTGTTCCTCCTATTTAGGAATGCAGAACTCTGTATTGATTTCACCAGCCCATTCTCCCCACAGTTAGAAAACAGCCCCCTAGGCTCACACTTAACCCTTTGATCGCCCCTGGGTTAACCTCTTCCCTGCCATTTTCATTAATACAGTAACAGTGCATATTTTTAGCACTGTTTACCTTAGTAATGTCACTGGTCCCCCCCAAAAGTGTAAAAAATGTCAGTTAGGTGTCCGATCTGTCCGCCGCAGTGTTGCAGTCCCGCTGATCGCCACCATTACTAGTAAAAAAAAATATATAAATAAAAATGACATAAATCTCTCCCGTAGTTTGTAGACGTGATAACGTTTGCGCAAACCAATCAAAATACGCTTATTGGGATTTATTTTTCCAAAAATATGTAGCAGAATACAAATTGGCCTAAAATGATGAAAAAAATTTGATTTTTATTTTTTTTTGGGGAATGTTATATAGCAGAAATATTTTTTTTTTTTCAGAATTGTCGCTCTTTTTTTTTGTTTATAGCGCAAAAAAAAAAAAAAAATCGCACAGGTGATCAAATACCACCAAAAGAAAGCTATATTTGTGGGAAAATAAAGGACATTGATTTTATTTGGGTACAGCGTTGCACGACCGCGCAATTGTACGTTAAAGTAACGCAGTGCCAAATCACAAAAAATGGCCTGGTCTTTAGGGGGGAAATCCTTCCAGTCCAGAAGTGCTTAAATCCATTCAGTTGTACTAGTTCATTACTAGATAATGAAAAATTTGCCTCAGTTTCACCAGCTGAACTTGGACACATATCTGTTTATGACATGTCTATGTCTACCTGCTGAGTATGAATATCTTTGGCTTTTTCTATTCGCACTTGTCACAGATTGCTGACAAGAGAATATATTTGGGGCACAACATGGAATTTTCAAATATTTACCAGTGAGCCCAGACTCTTCATAACTTTGCTGTCAGTGGGGATATTTTTTAAGCCTGCACCTAAGGTTTTGGCCTCACATATTTCACTATATTTACCCAGGTGTATGCAGGCAGGTTCACCTCTAATCACAGTTGATTTATATGCTTTTATGTCCAGGAACAAACAAGGTTCTTGCTGCTTAGTTACTGAAGAAACATTTTTCCCTAGCCTGTATTCAAGTCAAATACCCAACCAGGACCCCAAGAAATTTCTAACTGAACACAGACCACTGAAAAAAAAAAGAAATGAACTGCTTTGTGCTAAAGAAGATCTGTCCATAGAAAAAATGTATAAAAGTTTGCATGTCATAAGGTGACAGTAGATACCTTTTTTTTTTTAATTCTTTTTTGATGCTTTTTAGAGTGCATCCATATAAGCGTCCAAATGCTGACATTTTGGAAGTCTGAACATAGACACGTCCTATGTACATCCCGCATGGCAATGCCCCAGGCTCTCAACCTGTCACTTAGGATTTGGCATTGCTTTGTAGGCTGTGAAGGGGTGCATATGTTCTAACTTTTAGGTCAGGAGGTACATACACTGTATTTTAATAAGTATTGGAAATGCCTGCCTTTACACGCACTTACAATTTAATGGCATTCCAGTCTTAGTCCGTAGGGTTCAGTATTGAGTTGGCCCACCCTTTGCAGCTATAACAGCTTCAGCTCTTCTAAGAAAGGCTGTCCACAAGGTTTAGGAGTGTGTCTATGGGAATGTTTGACCATTGTTCCAGAAGTGCATTTGTGAAGTCTGGTACAGATGTGGACGAGAAGGCCTGGCTCTCAGTCTTTGCTCTAATTCATCCTAAGGGTGTTCTATTGGGTTGAGGTCAGGACTCTGTGCAGTCCAGTCAAGTTCCTCCACCCCAAACTCACTCATCCATGTCTTTATGGACTTTGCAGCTATAACTGCTTCAAACTCTTTTGGGAAGGCTGTCTACAAAGGGTGGGCCAACTCAAAATTGAACCCTACGGGCTAAGACTGGGATGTCATTAAAGTTAATGTGCGTGTAAAGGCAGGTGTCCCAATACTTTTGACAATATAGTGTATGTGTCTATAATTTTTAATGAAAAATGTAATTGATTTTTTCAAAATATTTGGGAGGTTTTAAGTAACAAATATATTCAAGTGGATGTAAATCCTAAATGGATGACATTAAGCTTGCTAAAACACAACAATATTACACAATTACAACTTTTTTTCATAAAAATTTCACAATTAAAAAAAAATATTTTTGGCATATCTGTGTTGCTGATCTCCTGCAGCCTTTTGCAGCTATCTCCTGTTTATATGTACTTAACCTGGAATCATTGGGACACTATTCCTCTAGACCTGCATCTTCCATGCTGTGCCATGCTTGCTCAATGTTTGTTGGCATGGCTGCTTGTAGCCTTCACCAGGGTAGCATGTGTGACAAGGTGATAACATAGGAGCACAATTGGGAGACAGTTGTCACCCTATACCAGGAAGTGCCTGAACAAGGCTTCAGGGCTGGATCACCAGGTATTATTTTAATGAAAGCTATACATTTGAAAGGTTTGAAAACCACTTTTGAAGTTACATTACCATGGTGAAGATTAAGTGAGATTTTGGTGATTTGGTGATTAAGTTACATATATTTTAAACAAAACTTTTTTATACAACTGGTGATTTGTGAATGGCTGCTATGGGTTATAGTGCACCTTGCTTGTAGGTGGTGTGCAGCTTGGTGTGAAGACAATAATTCTGCAATAATGTTGCAATAAAGAACTTGTATTGTGTATTGAAGAATGCAGTAACAGTTCCTAACAGAACAGGAGGGGGGGGGGGGGGGATGAACTGCCCAGCCAGGTACATTCATGGTTTGCAGCAATGAGGGTAAAACAATGCCCTTCCAAACTGACAGTGTCTGTAAAGAGAGCAGAATGTGGCCTGGCCATCTCATGTGAAGATATCCAGAGGAATCACAGACCCTATGCTTTCCCTCCTTGTCAGGAACCTTCCTCTACCGCTAATACTGTCGCTGACAGTCAGGGGACCTCTCCCTATGCTACTCACTTGCATTAACCATGCCAAACCTGGGAACCAGGGCCTTAAATAGGCTCTGCCTGACACAAGATGTCTGCTAGAGTCACATGGGGTGGCAGCATCCAATAGGAGAGCTTCCCCAGTGACCCAGGTAAACCATAGAGGAATCATGATCCTCTTGACTTCCTCCTCAAACAACAGTGCTGCTGAGGGAGAGCACCACCTGTTGTGGAGAAAGTAGACTGCACCTGCCTTCATGCTCTTAGAACTAACTTGGAACTAAATTATTTATTTACCTGCTTCCCAAAACAATTATATTTAGGCATACCGTGAATGAAAACTGTCACAAATGCTTGTTATTTCAAGGGACCTGTCAAGCCATCAAATGGCTGTCATCATAACTGATCACATGTGTCACCCCATGGTAACTGCAGATCAAACAGATTCTAAAATGGCAGCTTCCTTGGCTAAAAAGGATGGTAGGGTTTAGTGTCACTTTAAAGCCCAACTCCAGTTTGAAGTAAGACCATCTGCAGAATTCCTTCTTCCCTCCAGGCCCTGCACCACCACCACCTGCCTTCCAGCCACTCACCTGACAAGTGGGGCCCTGTTCATTTCTTATTTCCTTTTGTCCTTACAAGAGAAGCATCAGGAAGGACAGGGGGACAAAGCTGGAGCTGGGAGAGTAAAGCTTTGCCACCCCCACGTCCAAAAATATTGCAATCTGTTAAAGTGTATCTGTAGCCAAGAAAACAAATTTTATTGAGCCTTTTCTTGTGCTGGACGAAGGGTTTTATTGAATTTAAATGGAAATCCTGCATTTGGTCTATAGATGGCGCTAAGCATCATAGTCATTTCCAAATGTACTTAGTGCCATCTAGTGGCCACATGCAGTATTTTCTGTTTTAAATCAATGAAACAGCACAGGAAACAGCTTAAAGCAGACTTTCAGTGATTTTCTCATCCTTCCATCTATTAAATATTGGACCCTTGTTGTTTTAACTTTGGATAGTTAAACATTTTTTTTCTGCCAGTAAATACTTTATACAGCCCACTTCCTCTTTCCTGTCTGGTAATTAGCCTAGGCTAGTGACACCATGCACAGCTCTCTCTCTCACACTAAGAGTTTGCCAGCAAGGGAGGAGAGATGAGTCATAGGAGAACCAATGAGAGTTTGCAGAGCTGGAGGGGGCTGGATGAGGGTGGAGATAACAGAAGACTGCAGAGATCCATGAATATTCTTCAGGAGAGGAAAAATGCGCAGGCAAGCAGTGGTGTGAATGTGTCTGTCTGTATATACAGTGTGTGTATATGTGCATGTTTATATGTGTGTATGTACTGTATATGAGTATCTGTGTGTCTGTGTAAATCCAGGAAGTGAACATGCAGCAGCTTCAGCTGCCTTCAAATAAAATGGCTGCAGCCAGACTTAGTGGAGGGAGATTTCTGCAGCATATTTGGAAAGTACAGAATCACAGTACATATAAAATAATATGCAAAGTGGTTGGAGGGAAGCTTCAGAATGGCAAAGATGTTTTTATTATAAATTATATGAGCAGACTGCAGTTCCTCTCACTTCCTGTTTGGCTATAAGAAGTGAAGGAGTGAATTCCCATCTCTCACCCTACACATTATCAAAACAAGGGGGTCTCACTCCTCCTGCTTCATTATATACAAAAATAAATGGGCCATACAGCAAATGGGATTTTGGTGCACAGACTGCACCACCAGTGCCCTCATAATATATCTGGACAGTAAAAAAAAAAATCTGTTTTAGGAGCACAGACCTTTAAGTATATTGCTTTTTGTAAGTAATTAATCTTTAATTTTTCTTAGACATTTTATGTCTGCATTTTTCAATGGCATATTGGGTGTGAATAATTACATAGCAAACTAAATCCCAATCATAAACATTAATGCCAAAACCAAGGTGACAGCAATTTTATGAACAGTAAAACAGCTGATATATTTATAACTTTGCAGTTCCACATGGAAACAGTATTGTAACCTGTTATTAGAGTGTGTGAGAGATAAACCAGATGCTTCATCAACACAGTGTGGCAGTTTATTAAGGTTACATCCCGGCCATATATCCAGTATGATGAACTGCTCTAAGTGTAGATTTTAAATATTTCATTAATTCTTAGTCATCTAATCAATAAACCTTCTGAATTTATACAGTTATTTTTACAGGTCCACGTTATTTTAGCCAATGCCCCCTCAATAGCTTTTTGCTATTTTACTCTATTGCCAGAGTACTACATTTTGCATTGGTATCATCCTATCAGTGTACCCATCTGAAGAAATCTGCCAGAGTATAATTAATGTAAGCTCCATATGATTTTTGCCAATTACAATTCTTCTACTATGCATGGAGCTGTCTTCTTCATTACTTCTTATAGAGCCTCTGCCTTTTTCCCTAAACAGTTAAATGACCACTATGGGGGAAATGACTGTATTCTGGTAGCTGTATGAGGTTAATATCCATATTGATAATATTCTGTATATGGATTTAATTTATTTATTTTTTTATTTCACGTGCCTTTATTTATGTTTCTTCACCTGTATATGCAGGCCAAGCTGTCCAACATAAGTGACAGTAACTGGAGTTGGGAAAAATAAAGTAACATTGCTTAATGTATAAGGAGGTATATAGACCCTTTGTACTTTTCCTAGTTTGGTTTGAAGTGCCATCTTATTTCTGTAGATGGTTGTGGATTGTTCTTTTAGGGGATTCCCATGCAGGTGTTCTAGGCAAAAACCTGTCACTTTGGGGTGTATAAATAGTAATAGTGTGTCTATGGACCCACACAATATAAACAAAACAATAAAATAGTTATCAAAACTGCACCTCCGTGTAATGGATCCACTATTGAAAAAGTACATTTCCATAGGATTTGTTATTAAAAAAGAAAAAATGTGGATATATAACCTGGGCACCCTACAGCCCAAAGGGTTAAATACAGAGTGTATTCTATCTATTTTTCTAGAACAATCGTGTGATGACTATATCTACAGACTATGGAGATATCTATCACTTGCTCCCTATAGGCTATCCACAGGTTTATTTAGTGATTTTTCTGTAATCTAGAAATTCTAAGTGACAATATCCCCATAGTATTTATTAAATAGGCACAAATTTCACCATTGCACATAGGTATGGGGGCATGAATCAATAGGATGTCTATTTTGGTTCTAAAGGGACTGTCCCCATGTTGAAACAACAATGTGCTTCTTCCTAATTCTTTAAGATTCACCTTTATTTGTTTTCGTTTCCTTGTTTGCTTTTCTTTTTGAATTTAATTTGCTTCGCTCAATGTATTTGAGATACTGTGGCTTGGCCAGTTAGGGTTCATCTTAGCTTTTTCGATGTCCCCCATACCTGCCTATAATACACCCCTGATTGAAATTTGGGGTTTAAAAATGGCAGACTAGGAGAATAGATTTAATTATCATTCTGTAGGGTTGTAACCAAGTAGGCACTAGAATGCTGCACTCGTTACTATTATTCATTTGATGAAAGTCTGTAGAGGTGGATGTGCATGTGACTTTAAATGTGTGGGATAATCAACTCGCTAGGTGTAAAGAGAACATAAAGGGCACCCACCCCAAGCCTCCTCTTCGAAGAAGCTCGTCTGACGAGTGAAATGCGTCAGTATGACATTATCATGTCGGTTATGCCTGGACACAGGTTTTTCTCTATGGACACTCTGCCTATCCTGGGAACAAGCAGCTGTAATAGCAGGGCGGTACACACGGAGACTGCAGTGTGTGTGGTGTTTCGTGTGCAGGGAGCAGGATAATTCCTCCCTGTGAAGACAGGTGGACAGATCGGCGCCAGCTGGCACGGTCCAAGAGTGCCGGAAAGTGGTGAGAGATACTGGAACAGTCTATACCCTGCTGGGTTTACACATCCGACCCCCAGCTGACACTATCCCACCAAACACATTCTTGCTATACACGAGCCACAGAAACAGCAGGATTGTGCACTCAGAGGCTGCAGCGTGTTTTGATTGGTGTACAGGGAGTACAATATCTCGCATGCCCTTATTACACACACAAGCCTCAAGTCCAGTGGCTCATCCCTATCCTAGGAAATTGCTTCACTAAAATACTCCACACTTATATAGTATGGTTATAGGCATACAGTATATGTGATCTACACCAGTGTTTCTCAAACTTTTTAAATAAAGGCACCCTTTAAAATTATGGACAATTTCGAGGCACCCTCCAAAATTATTGATAGTCTCAAGGCACCCTTTAAAATTATGGACAGTCTTGAGGCACCCTATCCTAAAATGTAATCACAATTCTAATAGTTTTACATAATGCAGCAATATCCACAATTTGTAGAAGATCCAATATATGAAAGTACAAACTGGTACTGACTAGTATTCCAATGTTTCTCTTCTTCCTCAGTTTTTCTCCATCACTCAGCTAATATGACCCCAAGGCTGATGAAGAGAGGCAGAAGAGGGTCAAACAAGGATGCAATACAGGTGACTGACATCCTGCTGATCAACTGATAATGTCATTGGTTGTTAGGAGGTTGGCAGCTAGAAGGTTGTAATGGTGCACAATGAAAACCTGTGGCTTTGTGTATCGAAAAGGCAGGCTTCATCTACCTGCCGCCTTGTATCCAATTCTTGGGCAATATTTAGGCATTTTGCCAAGGCACCCCTGAAGAAACCTCAAAGCACTCCATAATGCCTAGGCACCATGGTTGAAAAAGGCTGATCTATGCAAATATCCTGGGACTAAAACAGGACAGATTCACTTGTGCATACTTTATTTACGTGGATTGAACAAACTGACCCGTGGAATACTACACTGATCCCCTTACGGAGCAATCATTGCTCTTGTGGGTCCACAATTACTTTCCTCAATTGACTCCTTTTGTTGCCCATATACACATACGCATCTATATGCCAGTGGATGGATGAGTGCCCATGATAGCTACCTGTGTCCTATGACAGCATTGTCATATTTTAATTGTATATATAGTGGAGGTGTAGTTTATGCATTATTCAATATTGTTATTCAATAAAGTTTTTTGTACTTTTTTAATACTGCTTGTTCCTCGTTGATGAATTCTTGTGGACCCTTTGTCCATTTATGTATATGGACCCACACAGCTTGGCTCTGAAGCATGCCCGTATGTGTGCCCCTAGAGCACATGGCTTCCTATGAGGGCACGCAGAGAAGAGGAGAAGCAGACAGTGCAGGTGGGGGACCCCAGAAAAGGAAGTAGGGGGAAGCAGAAAGGTATGGTAGTGCTACCTCCCTAGGAGCCACTGGATAGGATGGGTACTCTGTTATTTGCCTCGACCTTATCAAGAACCTCAGATTTTCTGACACACCAGGATGAGTGTACAAACATACAATATAACATGAATTCACTGAAAGTAATACTTAGTAACCAATAGTATTTCTATATAAAAGAAAACAGGCATCAAACCAGGTGTTAAAGGCAAACTTAAAGTAGACCCATAGGCAATTTTTATAACCCCTGTCCGATTTTTTTTTTGCTCTCCTATTGCAGAGATTTCCCTTCACTGCCTGTCTTTTAGCCAAAAAGGAAGTCAGAGGAAATCTCTGCAAATTACGGGAATTCCTTGGGGACCCCCAGGCAACCAGAACTAGTGTCCCCATTGGAAGATTTCCTATCTATTACTTTTCTGGGGACATCCCAAAATGTGTGATTTTCCTTTACTTTCACTTTCATTGATAATGGCAAACCGGACAAATAGGGCATTAGGGTGAATCTTCCTATTGGAGGTACAGACATCAATAAAAACGGACAAGCTTTCTAATACCTCTTTTGCATCCAGGTTACATTTTAATATATTATCACCCAATATGGTTGGTAACTAGGTGATCATAAAATGGATTAACAATGGTAATACCATAATTTAGCATACGGACTAGACAAAAGATGACATTTAGTGTCTAGATTAGCATAAACAGTAGCAAGGTTACCTTAAGTGCAGCAGGGAGCAGCAGTAAAGTTTAATGTGCTGAAACTGTATTGCCAGAACACATTTATGGCAGCGATGTAAGTCCTAGACAGACAGAGTTTACACTGTCAAAAAAAAAAAAAAAAAGAATGGTAGCGAAGGGAGCAGGGGAAAAAATGGGGCTTAAAAAATAATTATTATGAGAGATGCAGCCCTTTGAGTAGTATGTTCCATCAGCTCTCGTTGGGGCCCTTTAAGAACGTCTGTGCACTTAACGACAGTCCCAGTTAACCTGCATGCAGTAGAGATAAAGTATAGGTACGCTATAGTCTCGGCACAAGTGCAAGGTGGAATTGGTTCAGATGCAGTAAAGGTTCTTTATAATGCATCATAGGGTTGGTATGGGTGCAGTCTAGGTTTGGAATGAGTGAGGTATAAAGTGCAGTATGGGTGCAGTATGGATTAGGTACCATTGGTATCCAACTCTCAGTGGATCAGTCCTTGCTAAAAAGTATCAGCAATGGGTGAATAGCCCTCCCAGCAGTCCCCCGGATGCTGCAGTGGCCTCTCACTGGTGAATGGGCGGCCCCTCGGTCTTTCCCTAAAAGCATCTGGTGATCAGTGGTGGAACGCAGAAGGTGAGTAGATGCTCCAGTCTCCCTGCTGCAGCGGTGCAGGTGCCGTGATGTGGGCGGTGCTGCACTGTCCCATGTGTGTTCTTCGGATCTCCACTGGTATAGTCTCACGCTGGCAGGCGAATATTCAGACAGAGGTGTTTTCTCTCTAACTCTCTCTGTGCTAAGAGGAAGGACTTTCCTGTGCAGTTCATAAAAATCATCTCTCTACTCCTCCCACTGAACAGTGCCTATAGGAATCTGTAGTGTAAGGGGTCCACTCTGATTATGTAACAACGTATCCTTCTCTTCTCCTTTAAAAACTCCACCGCTGTGATATGTGTACACACACCATGCTTGCCAGGGTCACTCACCAGAACATAATGACCTTAAATGCAATGAGGTCGAAAAGCTAATTTTTTGTAGTAAACTCTTTCTATAAATCTTACAAAAATCGCTCACCAGATCCAATTCAACCTCAGGAAAAAAAAAAAAAGGATACTCCAAATTATGTCATATTGTTAAAAACATTTATTCTAAAACATTAAAATCAATGCACTCACATTTATTTGTGCTCATTCCCCACTTTAAATATCTGTTGCAAATCACTGTTCCATTAACCCACTCACAAACAATCACAGTATTGTCTTTTCCTCTCCCTCCCGTCTGCTAGCTGCTTGCAAACTAGTCATGCAATCAAAGAAAGAGCAACTGTAATCCTATCTGCACTTGTACATCCACTTGCATTCTGATTTCCCCATGTATGGTCTTTTTACAACACCAACTCTGTGACAGATTTTGGCTCAGATCACAAATTGCTATTTTCCAAAAAATAACTAACTAAATAAATAAACAAATAAACCTTAAGACATTGCAATATGGATTATACATTAATATTTGGAAATCAGTGATTCACTATAACAGCAATGTACCACCCTTATAATTTGACAAATGAAAGGCCAAGCAACTAGCAGAAGTGACCCTTCTGTGAAACCAACCCTTAATATGATAAGGAGGCAATAGAACCGAATAATATAAATCTTAAAAAATTGATGTGTTCCAGTAAGAAATGTTTGTTTCCTATTTTCAGCTTCTACCCATTTCTCATAATTTAATATCCATTTTTAAATCCATTGTCTTTGTTGTAAGAGTTAGAGGGCAACTTCAGCCAAACAGCTAAATAAACAGTTGGAACATTTTAGTTTACAAGCTGTTTTATCTGCAAACGTATTTGTATGGTAATTCCAATCAGGACAGTGTCTCCATGGAGTATTCCTGTTCTCCCTGTACTTGCATTAGTTTATTCCACACTCCAAAGAAATGCTGGTAGGGTAATGGCTCCTGTCTAAATTGGCCATAGTATGTGTGTGCGCGTATGTATGTGAGATGAGTGCCTTAGATTATAAGCTCCTTGGAGACAGGGACGGATGTAAACATAAAGTATGTAAAATGCTAGTCAGTGCTATATAAATACTTGTAATAAATAAGTGAATAATAAACACCATTGCAATGCACCTCCCTCTGCTGTGCTGTATTGTTTCAAAAGCATAGGGAAGGAGACAACACATATCAGATCCCATAGTTCCAGAGGTTTTGCCTTTCCTAACTCCTAGCCATCTTCTTAGTAGTGAACATCCCTCAGTTATAAAAATCCATCCTGAGCTCTATCTGAAACAAACTGGAGGCCTCTGCTTACTTCTTTCAGGCAACTGTTGGTCATCTCTATTCACATCCAGCTTTTGTCACAGCATCTTCTTGTCAGGGCTAGATGCACACCTTCTAGCTGTGTTCCTGCACCCACTGTAGTATGCAGCCTCCATGGAAAAGTTGCCCCACCCCCCCATGATCAATTTAGCTGGGTATGACCAATGTAATTGCTTTAATTTTATATATTCCTGCGAGCAGTCAAGGTGAGCACTGTATAAGTACTGCAGCGAGCGCTTCACTCTCTCATAAGTGTAGGAATAAACAGATTAAAAATGCAGCGCGATTAAGGTGCTATTAGTGTAACTTATACATCAATAAAAATAAATAAATAAAGTGCTAATGTGACAATAAACATGCAAACCCGTGACCATGAATATATTGTGAATCATAAATAGATAAAGTGCAACAATTCATATAGAGTCCATGTAAAAATCAATATAAACAAATGTAAACAGTGCACTCTTAAAAAAGTGTTGATAGTGCTGTGATCATCCAAAAAAGTGATCTAATAAAGTGTCCACTCCAAAAGTGACAATGTTCTCCAAGTAATTTCTCTGTAGTGAACGACACCATCAACCTTAACTCCCCTAGTGGATGGATCCTCACCTCAATTCCATTGACCTCACAATTAAGCTTGGTCTAATGCGCAGTGTTCCTCTCTTGGGCCAAAGACGGCAGCTGCAGACACTCCATAGAGAGGTTGCGAGCGAAGAGGCTGACCATTCACACAACCCACTGTTACCACAACGTATCTATGTCGGAACACTTTGTAAAGTCTGGTGCACTGTAGTACCTTGAATATGGGAGTAAATCTTTTGTGTTTAATAAATTGAAGTATTAAAAAAGGATTTAAACGCTATTGGATATTCCCCTTTTTTTGTATGTTACATCGATTGGTTGCATAAGGAGAATTTATCCACATTAGGATCCCCACCTGGGGGAATTGATTAATCTTCTCGCGCCCGAGAGAGGCACACTGCGCATTAGAACAAGCTTAATTGCGAGGTCAATGGAATTGAGGTGAGGATCCATCCACTGGGGGGTTTAAGGTTGATGGTGTCGTTCACTATGGACAAATCACTTGGAGCACATTGTCGCTTTTGGAGTGGACACTTTATTAGATCACTTTTTTGGATGATCACAGCACTATCAACAGTTTTTAAGAGTGTATTGTTTGCATTTTTTTATATTGATTTTTACATGGGCTCTATGTGAATTGTTGCACTTTATGTATTTATGATTCACAATATATTTATGGTTACGGGTTTGCATGTTTATTGGCACATTAGCACTTTATTTATTTATTGATTTATTGATGTATATGTTACACTGATCGCTCCTTAATTGCGCGGCATTTTTAATCTGTTTATTCCCACACCAATGTAATTGCTTTGTTAAAAACATATAAATATATATATTCGAATACTGTTAACCTTTAGATTGGATAGTTTTCTGCGGTTTTGTTTTGTTTTTCATGGCCTAACTGAGGTGAGTTGCAGGGCAGAATACCTGGTCAAACTGCTGTATTCGCTGTACTGGCAGTAACAGAGACATCAAGTGATGCAGTATCTGCGCAGTTTTAAACGCTGTACTGGCAGTAACAGAGACATCAAGTGATGCAGTATCTGCGCAGTTTTAAATGTATTCATCGGTGAAAATCCTTTGCAGTAAGTGAGCTAACTGCAATCATGCTGCCTTGAATCTATAAAAATATTAATAAAAATAGAATAGCAACTTTTGCTGCTATATTCAGCTTCAATCAAGAAATGTCCACTTAAGTACTTCTTCTCAGCCAGCCTCATTCGTCCCATTTCTTATGAGCCCAGGATGTCACTGTTGTTTTGAACTGAGCATTGTTCACACATCGTTACATGATTGCTGCTTGGTTCAGGAAGAAGAATGAGGAATCATGATGTCCTTGGACCAGCCTGATAACTGCAAGAAAAGGTACGCAATAAAATAAATACGAGGAGGGCTTTAGAGAAGGGAAGGGTAAACAAGATATCTACTTTAACTATTTGATTGTATTGTTGTTCATGAAGTGGATGCACAATACATTTTTTTAATGGCATATTTTATAGTTACTGTGGCTTGAATTAAAATTACTAAGGCCCTCTTTTTCTCCAGTTTATTAATGTATTAGATTAGTTGATTCTATTCATATTTAACCCCAAGTACCATGACCATCAAAAAGCAATACTGGTATATAACACTGTGAGGTCCTGCTAAAGTGTCCGTTTAGGAAATGGATGTATGAATGACATAGGATGCACAATATGGCTGAATGTGAAGTTCCAGAATAATATTTCTCAGTGGAAAAAAACGTTTTAATTTTTTCTCCTTGTTTTGTAATCCCAGATCGGAGCTTGGAACTTAAAGAGTTAATAAACACACAACAGTAAAATCAGTCTGTATATGCAGTAACGCATGCTTATTATATTTACTTTTGAACTTAAGGGGTTAACCCTGTACATTGTGTAGAAAGATCTTCTCTGATCCTCCCCTTCTTACACAGTCCCCAATCCATCAAGGGTCATGCAGCCTCATTGGGCAGTCAGAGGAGAATGAAAACTCCTCCTACAAGCTTTAACCAGTGCCCAGCCGGACACTGATAGAAGTCACAAAACTGCTAAATACTGCTGATGAGAAATGGTAATTAGCAATTTTTATTCACTAAAATAATTGCATTTCCATGTTCTGTGTACTGTGCGAGACTAGATATAGAGCATTCAGGTTCTGGGTTTAGTAACACTTTAAAGGCTCCAAAGTGTCCTGGGTGGGATGATGCCTTTAATCCTGAGTCCAGGTCTTATTGGAGTCCAGCAGGTTGCGTGAGTATGCAGGTGTGCATGCTCCTTATAAGGGCAAACTTAATCAAAGCTCAGATTTCCCATTTTGGAGACAGAGTCCTGTCAGGAGAGAGCTGTGTCCTCCAGCCAGGAGGTATGTGTGCCAGAGACCATGTTGGGAGGATTATTTGCCACAGGTTTAGGAAAGTTGGGACACCTGTGCAAATCTTTGGAAACTTGGAAAGCTAAAATGGCTAGTGTGTCCAGGGGGCTGGAGGGAGTCCATAAATCTATGGATGAGTGAAAGCGCTCGGGTGCTAGAAAAACCCTATCTAGTGGCCAGGACTGGGCCCATGCAGAGAGCCAGGAAGCTGGATCTGAAGTAACCTGACAAGAGTAGTGGTGCTGCCAAAGCTTAGCCAGGTGGCTATGGGCAATTTTTTTGTATTTGGGTAATGTTCTACTGGGAAACCCTGGATTCTGCCATTTATGTGAATGCTACGTGACATGTACCATCTACCTTAATATTGATGCTGGCCAATTACACCTCTTCATGGAAATGGCATTCCCTAATGGCAGTGGCAGGATAATGTGTACTGTCACACTGAAAAAAATAATTCAAGAATGATTTGAGGAACAAAACAAGGAGTATGATGTGTTGACTTGGCCTCCAAATTCTGTAGATCTCAATCCAACTGAGCATCTGTGGGATGTGCTGGAAAAACAAGTCCAATCCATGGAGGCCCCACCTCAAAACTTACAGGATGTAAAAGATCTGCAACTGATGGCTTGGTGCCAGATCCCACAACATTTCTTCAGAGGTCTAATGACATCCATGCCTCAATGGGTCAGGTCTGTTTTGTCAGCAAAAGAGGGACCTACTCAATATTAGTTGGGTGGTCATAAAGTTATGGTTGATCAGTGCATATATATATGTAGCACCCTCCTATGCTAAGGATGATAAATACATTTAGTATGGCTTGCTCTGTAGTTAGAGAATCTAGAGTTGATTTGACCAGAGTGGTGCTACATAAAAACATACATTAGATGTATAAAAACTACAAAATGTATTTCAACTTACATATACACTTCCACATTAAATTACATCAAAGTAAATATACAATTTCACCAACGTACTTTCTAAGTTTTAACATAGTTGGTAAATCATTGTTTATTTGTTTATTGCTTCTCAGGGGATCAGGAAGGAATTTTTTTCCCCTGCTGTTGCAAGTTGGATCGTGCTTTGCTGGGGTTTTTCACCTTGCTCTGGATCAACTGCGGGTATAGTATTGTGTATATGGGATTGTATGGTTGGGTTTTCTTTACTGTTTTTTGTTTTTTATTGGTTGAGCCAGATTGACTTGTGTCTTTTTTTAACCTGACTAACTATGTAACTATATTTACAGAAGCTGCAATCTCTATACCTATCGCGGGACAACATCCACTTCATCAGGAAAAAACAGAAGTTGGTTTTTGGCTATATCTGTGGAAAGACCATGTCATACACAGTAAAAGAAACAATGAATTGTATTAGGAAGTGCAGCCAATTTTCATAGATGGAGTCCACTGACATACAGGGTATACTCACATACATCTTTACATTATCTATTGGGCTGTTGATGGTATGTATGATCCCTCCATTTAGTATCGCACCCCTATTTTTTCCATAGTCCTCTCATGTCCATTGGACGTGCAAAGGTATTGACACTGTCCAGGAAGACCCTCTATCCCATATGGTGCCTGGCGACAGATGGAGTTGACCTGTAAGTTATATGAGTGTAGGGCAATATTCATGGTTATGACATTGATTGTATTCATGGCTGTTAATATATGTCTTTTATAGATGCATGGACTGCACCTGCTTCCGAGGATGTGACTTTTCACGAAACGCGTAGAGCACATTAAGATGCAGTCTATCTGGTTTTATTTTATTTTACACTTGGAGATGTTCTTTATCTGTCCATGTCAATCATTGATTTCTATTCATACATGCTTTTTTGTATATCATTATATGTATATGTATAGACACATGAGGATTACACTTAGTATACCAACTGGTCGCACACCTCATGCAGAGTTCCAATAACCCCTTTCTTTTATACTCACATAGTGGTGAAAAACGAAGAAATCAACGCCATGTAATAAAAGCCAAAAAATAATGATATCTGGATCTCAATGCACATTTAAGAATTATACTCCTTCAGGCATTTTTTACTTTCTGTACATGTGTATTACCTCTTTGGACATAGTCACTTTAGTTCATATCTATCTTGCATATAGAACACTTATAATACAACACCCTCCTAGGCATGCTATCGTGCAATTTTCCTATTTTTTATCACTGTTGTTTTTTTCACTCTTTGTCCTTTCATTGCTAATCCTATTTCAGGGGGTCTGCAGTGGGAGTCCTCTCCTAGTACACCGGCCTCTTGCTCATCCACCTACCCTCAGCTCCCGGGGGGAACCCCTGTTGTGAAGGTTCACAGCATTGAGATCTGGATATCATTCTTTTTTGGCTTTTGTTACATAGCCTTGATTTCTATGTTATTTCACTGCTATGTGAGTATACCCTGTATATGTTAGTGGACTCCATTTATGAAAATTGGAGGCACTTTCTAATACAATTCGTTGTTTGTTTATTTTACCATGTATGACATGGCCTTTTAACAGATGTACACATAAACCAACTTTGGCTGTCTCCTGATGAAGTGAGCGTTGTCCTGCGAATTACATAGAGATTACAGCTTCTGTAAATAAACAATGATTTACCAACTATGTTGGCACTTGGAATGTACATTGGTGAAATTGTATTTTTACTTTGATGTCATTTAATGTGGAAGTGTATATGTGTGTGTTTTATCCAGATGAAAATACTTTTTGTATTTTTTATATATCTAATGTGTTTTTTACGTAGCACCACTCTGCAAAGTCCCACTGGCAAATTGTTTTCTTGTTTGGTTCGGGTTATTGGGGACTGAGTGCTGCTTAGGTCTGAGCATAGGTGGTTTCTTTTTTCTCTATAAGCTAGAGTTGATTTCTTGGGTTTGTTTGTGGTTTCCCAGGTGGAGAGATTGATCATTTTCTCCTGTCTTTGTGGACAGAGTTTAGGGAGGAAAATGCAAATCTCTCATCTAAATATTTACTACCCCCTGGCCAATCCCTGGGGAGAAGGGCCCAGTAGGAGGTCAGAGAGGGGTAAATGGGCCAGAACCTGTTCAGACTTGTTTTTCTACTGGAGGAAGGAGGGCGGTGTACTTCCAGTGGCTGCTAAGCCCTGAAGCCCTCCTGACTGCTGGACTACTCCCTCCCCCGGATCAAGCTCATGGCTTTGCTTCTTCTGGTATTTGTGAGTAGAGCCCACTCTTCTGAGTTGCAGTTTACCAATGGACCCAGCTGTGGAGCTTAAAAACTGCTCCAGTGTGCCTAGTTGCTATTCTACCTTGTGGTCTTTAGCTGGAAGAACCCAGACTGCTACAGTCTGTTCCTAATATTAACTGCCCAAACCTATATTCTGGTAATCAGCTGCAGGAAACCTAGACTATTCCAGTTTTTTTGCATGTCGTACACATACTCTTAACATTCTTCTTATCTACAGCTTGGAGTGAAAGACTGTTGCTAATACCTAGTGGAGAGGTGCCTCTGCTAATTTTGTGCCCAATATTCTCCTTTTTTACACCTGGGAGTGAAAGACTGTGTTACTGTCACCTATAAAAGTGTCCTCTGAAACTGTGCTCAAGCTTTTTGAATATCACATACCCCCCTGTCCTCCCTAGTTACATGTTTCTGCAATAAGTTACAAAAATACATCTGTTGTGGGAAAGAACCTTTTAATTTACAGAGGCTCTTATGTGGGTTATGATATATAGATAATCCTTTGCATGCCAAGCTACTAACATCCTGCCATGTGTCATCTGTCACAGTGGGTGGCACCGTTATTTCACTGGCTAAGTTTATGCAGTAAACTATTTTGAAGATACTTACATCTTGCCTTATCCTTCATAAAATGCTTTGTGTGCCAACTCTGGAATTTTCTTTAACTTTTTTAATGCTCATAGCATCCCTGTTAAATAATTTTGTTTAAAAATGACATGAACATTTTCATGTTTCAGTATGGACGCATAATCCAAAACAATACAAGTCTTTGAAACAATGACTTGTTCTTGAGTGTTCGCTTACATTTACATACATTGTAGGATATACTGTATCAATGTGTAGACCAAACACTGTAATAAAAGATTGCACAGTAATCTCTTGATTATATCAACTGTAATGCACTTCAAATCCCTGGTGATAGATTAGAGAGACTGTTCTCATCAAATGCCTGTTAAATCATGACTAACGTTATATTGTAAATATAGTTTTGTTGTCATATATAAGATCATAGAACCTCAGTTGACTTTGCTGAGAGAAAAGGCTGTAAAAAAAAAAAATAAAATAACTGTAACATGCTTAGCTCTCCTTCTCCAGCATAGAGGTGAAACTGGCTCGTAACTTTACATTGCAAAAGTAATTTCAGACCTCTGAAATAATTTTTAAAGACCATATTATACACATCAGGCTTAGATTATTCAAGTGGCAGCAGATAGGAAAAAAAAGTCAGCACTGATTAGGTCTAAAACTGTCCACGCACATAATAATTTTAATCAATTTGAACCACCTTCCATTCACCAGGAATCAGAGATTTGGTCACTAGTAATCACCAGATACTAAACAATCGATCTGTTCCCCCAATGAGTTTGATCAAACACCATAATTTGGCTGATCACGAAACTGGGCAAAAATGAACAAATCAATAGTTAATTGAAAGATTAGTTTAAAAGAAAAAAAAACAAAAAACCTATAGCAATGTCATCAAAAGGGATCGGATTATTCGGCTAGATTTGGTAGGGGCAATTTCGATCCCATGTTTCTGTGCATAATCAAAACCACCATTCAATCTCGTTGGTTTCTTTACAATTTCAACAAAAAAATTGGAATAAAAGTTTGACTGATCAATTAAACTGTGTACAGCCAGACTTTAGCTTGCCATAAAGTATTCCAAAGTTTCAATATTATTTTAGTCTGATTTTCAACTGAAATAAAAAAAAAAACTCAAATTAATAATCCACTATTTTCTATTGATTTATAAGCCTTGACTGAATGTGGCAGAAAATCTGATTGCTTGACAGGGTCTCTGTTTTCAATTGATTTCTATTTTGCATTCATTTTTTTAATCTGTTAAATGTACTTCTATCTTCAAAATTAGTCAAAATTTTCCAGTTGATTAATTTCATTAATAGTAGGTTGCCTTCATTCTTAAAATCACTTTGGATCATTTTAGCAATTGAAATGTAGCTAAAAGTGTTTGAGTATGCCTACAAACCGCCGTGTGTATGTTAAAAGCTATGCTGGCCAGTGGCCACAAAAATGCCATTGTCTAGTCAGCTTTCAGTTGCAAAACAACGGTTCAGGGCAATCACCAATCCCAACTATTGTTAATAGGTTGTATTGTGCATTTGGTAGTTTGTTGCATTCAAAAGCTGATTGAAAATTATTGCCATTTTCTGAAAATTGTAATGCTGATGGCAGTTGTAGGAATATCATAAAAATGTCCAAATAGTGCAGTGCTTCCTACCACCAAAAAGTTGCTTTTTTTTCTGTTTCTCTGTCACAGGTTTTCCTTCCTGTCTTCTCTGGTAAAAGGGTGTCCCCAGAACCCAAAAGTGAAGGGAAATCCCTCTAACAAAAGTACAGATGACAGTAAAACTTTATAGCGTTTCTAATCTTTCCCCATTTTTTCCAAAATAAAGCTGGCCAGACACTAAGCAAGCTGCCAACCACAAGTTCCAGAATTCAGTTAATTGTGAAGTGGATACAACTAGTTTATTGAAAGATCAAATTGAAATGGAACTGAAATGGGAAAATGGTAGCGATTTAATGGAAATAAATTGAAATTTCCCCCCATGTTCCACTAGTGCAATTTTGTCATTTTGTAAAAGGTGTGAGGCCACCATTTTATATGTTCTGTTGCTAGATGACTCCAACAAAAAAACAGAATTCAGAGTTTGATTGCCATGTCAAATTGCGACTTTGCACTTGTTACGCTTAAAGATTCTTTTGTGAATAAATATATTTGCTTGCAATTCAGATTTATATAGCCTCTACATTATTAGATATGCATTACTAGATTGGACATAAAATACCATTAGTAGTAGTCACAGAGCATACCCATATGCTGCCTATTTGTTGTGCCTACAGAAAGGACTTCAATGCTCAGGGGAGAACTGGAAAGTTTTGGCCCTGCGGGCAAGCAGTCAAGTAACCTTTTCTTTGTAACAGATTCTTGAGGCTAAAGAAAGTGCACCATGCTTTGTGCCATGGTGATGCAGTGATTGATGAGTATGGTAAACAGTTAGTGTCTTTAAAAGGACATAGTTAACTGGGACCTTTCTATATCTTTCAGTATCAGCTTTCTTTTTGGCTCTTGCTATTCAGTCACATGACATCTCAGGGCTGCAAAGGAAAATGGTGCTGAAAGCCCAGATGCCATGGATTGCTGGACTGAACATAATTATATAAAGACCACCATGCATCACTGACTAAAGGGTCCACTCTTATCAATGTCTAAATGAAGAAGTATTTGCACTCAGGGTCAGGAGCCTAACATATCCTACTACTGGCCAGGGGGCAAATATCACCTGCCCCCCAATCCTATCTTTGCCTGACAGCACTACATTCCTCAAGCTTCAGTGTGTCATTTTATAGAGGGTGACTGTACTGATCTGAATGCCTGTGAATACACAGTTGATCAACACCACAGTGCACCTCAGCAGATACACATTTTATACAAGCACAGCTATAAGCTCATACCCTATTACATCCTGCCCTCACAGCAGAGTATTTGGGATCAAGATATATTTCTTCAGTCACAGACATGGGACCGCAGGCGCCATGCAGACATGCAGACATGCATAGTAAATAAAAACAAAAAACACCAGAAATGGATCAAATTAGGCCATGGCCCGGTTTATTCGCGTAAACAAAATATTAAAATATTAATAACAACCTAATTCACCTTCAATAACTTAATCAATCAAAATACTCAGAATTAACCAACTCTCAGCCCAGCCACTAAGACTCGAGCTGACTCCACATTTATTTTAACCATTTTCTTACATATCCCCTTTAGTTAATTATACATATAAAGCGACTGGGGGAAGGGTAGGGAGGGGAGCTCCTTACGATGTATTCTCTCTGGTGACTGGCCAAAAGCCCTGTCAGCAGGATCCCCAAATAAGCCCTAAAAGCCTTCTTGAAAATTCTGAAAGGTCATCTGACCTTAGGTGACCAATCCACACCTGACCCTTTGACCTTCCCGAAAATTTGCCTGTCACCCGACCAATTCTGACCAATAGGGTCATTCTTATTACAAAAACCCCCTAATTTTATTTAATCGCCGACGCCATGGTCCCATGAGGCAAAGTGGGTCCTAATAAAGGGTCCCCCCCCCCCCACATTGGACCACGGGCGCCAGGCAGACAAGTAGACATGCATAGTAGTCCAAGGTAGGAGTCCAGGACAACCTGGGCTCTAGCGATCACAGGATGATCACATTTAGTGTAAATAACAATATAACAAGGCAAGTGGGGAACATAAGAACCCTAAACTTCAGAAGGGCAAACTTTCCAAAATTGTACTCAATGATGGAAAGGGTAAACTGGGACCAAACCCTGGGATCCCTGACCACAGAGGAAAAATGGGAATGCTTTAGGAACATATTAGGCAAAGGCATCTTGCAGTGCATTCCTATGGGAAATAAATTTAGAAGAGACAAAGCCAAACCTGGCTGGCTAAACTGTAGCGTCAAAAAACTTATTAGGGGGAAAAAATTGGCCTTCAAGAAGTATAAATCAGAGGGCACAGTATCGGCTTTCGAGCAATACAAGGAGGCAAATAAGAAAAGTAAACAAGAAATCAAGATGGCTAAAATCAACTTTGAGAGACAAATAGCAGAGGATAGTAAAAAAAACCCAAAGAAATTCTTTAAATATATCAACAGCAAAAAAACTAAGGCAGAGCATATTGCACACATAATTAACAATGATGGGAGGATGGTTACAGAGGACACTGAAAAAGCAACCGTGCTGAATGCTTTTTTCTCGTCAGTCTTTACACAGGAAAAGGAGGGGTACACTGACCATGACTGTATGGTTAGTAGTAAAAAACAGGACTTGCCACCATGGCTAACAGAGGGGGAAATCAGGGAAAGGCTGGATAAACTTAACACAAACAAATCACCAGGACCGGATGGCATACATCCGAGAGTACTCAAGGAACTCAGTAAAGTTATATCGAGACCACTGTTCCTGATCTTTGCTGACAGTATTAGGACAGGAGATGTACCAGGGGATTGGAAGAAAGCTAACGTGATTCCAATATTCAAAAAGGGCCAGAGGCATATCCCGGGAAATTAGTTTGACATCAGTAGTATGTAAACTTCTGGAGGGGATGATAAGGGACTATATCGTAGAGTTTGCTAAGGACAACAACATCATCATCAGCAGTAATCAGCACGGGTTTACAAATGGGCGTTCTTGTCAAACCAATCTCCTAACATTCTACGAGGAGGTGAGCTGTGAGCTAGATAGGGAGAGACCAGTGGATGTGGTGTACTTGGATTTCGCTAAGGCGTTTGATACAGTTCCCCACAAGCGCTTAATTTATAAAATAAGGTCTGCAGGTATCGATAGCAGGGTTTGCTCTTGGATACGGAACTGGCTAAAAAGGCGTGTCCGAAGGGTAGTAATAAACAGCGCATACTCAGACTGGTCTGAGGTGGTAAGCGGGGTCCCCCAAGGCTCAGTCTTGGGACCAACCTTGTTCAATTTATTCATAAACAACATTGAGGTCGGGAGCAGTAGTTCGATATCAGTTTTTGCAGATGACACAAAATTGGGCAGGGCAATAACTTCACAACATGAAGCAGATATCCTACAGAATGACCTGGACAAAATAACAGAGTGGGCAACGACATGGCAAATGAGGTTTAACGTGGAGAAGTGTAAGGTTTTGCACTTGGGGACTAAAAACATAAAAACACAATACACGTTAGGAGGGGAGCCCTTGGGGGAATCAAAAATGGAGAAGGATCTGGGAGTCTTGGTTGATGATAGATTAGGAAACAGCATGCAATGTCAAGCGGCAGCTTCCAAAGCCAACAGAATATTAGCATGCATAAAGAAAGGGATGCATTCCAGAGATAAGACTATAATCCTTCCACTTTATAAAACTCTGGTCCGACCGCATCTGGAGTATTCCGTCCAGTTCTGGTCGCCAGTCCTCAGGAGGGATGTGTTGGAGCTGGAGAGAGTCCAGAGAAGGGCAACTAAACTAATTAGGGGATTGGAGGACCTTGACTATGAAGAGCGTCTACAATCGCTCGATTTATTCTCCCTGGAGAAGAGACGTCTGAGGGGGGACATGATAGCAGTTTATAAATATCTTAATGGGGATCCCAGCTTAGAAAAAAAGCTGTTCATTCGAAGGGATTGCATGAGGACTCGAGGGCATACAATGCGATTAGAGGAGAAGCGTTTTAACCTCAAGCAACGCGGGGGGTTCTTTACTGTTAGGGCAACAAGATTGTGGAATTCTCTACCACAAGAGGTGGTTTCTGCGGGTAGTATGGTGGCTTTCAAAAGACTCTTAGACTTACATCTCAAGGATCAGAACATTCAGGGGTATGTGAGATGATTATAGCCACACACACCTACACAGGTTGAACTAGATGGACTATTGTCTTTATTCAACCTCACCTACTATGTAACTATGTAACTATATAGTAAATGAAAACACAAAACACCAGAAATGGATCAAATTAGCCTACCATCTGGATTATTGGCTTAAACAAAATATTAAAATAATAACAACAACTTTTACTCACCTTCAATAACTTAATCAATCAAAGCACTCAGAATTAATCAGCTCTCAGCCCAGTAAATAAGACCCAAGCTGATTCTACATTTATTTTAACCATTTTCTTGGTTACCCGAGCCGACAGGAGGGCTGGCATAACCAGTCCTCCTGTTCATACAACCCCAAACCGTGGCCGACTCTATGCATGTCTGCAAGTCAAGATTAAAAATATCTAGACCTACATCCGATAGATGAACACCATTGTAATGATACAGACCTTGCATACCTCCTTCAAGCTCGTGATGACGAAAATAAATACCCAAAACTTGGAGCTAAAAATTTCTCCACTGCTCTATTAACTCTCTTACTGTCTTTCTCAAGTGGCTTAAATGTAATTGATTGTAACCATCCTTACCTTGGCACTCTTTTTGAGAAGACCAGAAATGTATGAGGAGAAGCTAATTTAGGAAACCGAAACGTCTCCTGCATACTAGAAATTGAATCAAAAGTCTTAATTTTCCCAATATCGTTCCCACCTATGTGAACTATAAGTATATCGGGTGTCGGAAAAATAGCATAAAGACTGCCTAATTGAAAAACTAGATCACATCATACCATACCCCTACATTCATACTAACGAATGCAGAAAAGAGATGGATCCAGGACCAAATTTTCAGAGTAAATTCTAGCCGCTGCTCTTTTCTGAGCCCAAAGATTGTATGAGTGGCTCACAATCTAAACCGTAAGCCAATTACCTGTAACAAAATAATGAATTAATAAGGACTAATATACAGCTTAAAAGAGTTCAAATTCCAATTCCCTATTTTTTGTCTTTTGCTTCTAATCCAATCCAAGCCACTTCTGAAGCTGCTCCGATTTGAAATTAATGAGTTGTAATCCTCAAATGGCTTAGATTCAAACAGTACAAGCATCTTTTCAAAACAACCGGAAATGAATAACCTGGGCGAACCATCACTATGAATAAATAGGAATTCTGACAAAACTGGCCTTCTGCCAATATAATCCCTTAAAGCCCTGACTGTACATATATCACCATCCCAACACTTTTTTTTAAAGAGATCCAGGATCCAATACCCAAAGGTTTAGTTTTACTGAATTGCAGAAAAATTTGCAAACTGTCTTCAAGGAAAATAACATAATATATGGATAATAAAATACCTGACTTTTTTACTTTGGATGGCGGTAAAATCTCTGAGATTGTAAATGCCGCAAAAAACACCAATGTAAAAACTGAATTTAAGAGAATTGCTTCATACCTGGATGAGCATACCATATATGTAGAACTACATAACCTTGCTAATATGGCTGGGGTAATCGGAGACCTATCGCCCCTACATACAGTAACATTCCTGTACCCTTTTAAAGCCTGCTTGACTGAGAAGAAACTTTGGCATGATATAATTGCAAGAAAAAGAAAATACCAGGGTAACATTTTGCAAAATTCCCTATTCGTAATAAAATCCTGTTGCCACAAAGCTTTCCCATTAGAATTCTCCAAAACTGTCATCCATATCATCAAATCTTCCCTAATTTTTGATGTCAGTCTAATATGTGATGATGGGTTTTTTAGCCCTGAAATAGAAACGTATAATCTTCTGGAGAAGAGTCTACCCATTTGAAGAACTCTTGATGCAAACGCTAACTGACTCAAAAGAGATTGCATCTCTTTTAGTGTTTTTTCTGCCTAGTAAAATTTAATAATACCTGAACAAGCTTATATACCTTATCACTACACTAACACTATAACCTAAACTCCCTTGCCACAGTATCTAAAGTTATACCTAAAAAATCAATGTTTGTTCTTGGATAAACTATCCTTTCTTCTGCCAAAGGAATTCCAAATTGATTGCATACTAAGAAGAATGAATGTAAATAGTAAATAAAGACAATCATATGATCCCACTGAATCCATAAACAAAAAATCATCTAGGTAGTGTATAGAAAAGTGGGAATCATCTACCTTATTTAATACCCATTTAATAAAAGATGTGAATGCCTCAAAAAACAAAACAGGACACCGAGCACCCCATTGCCAAACATTTGTCGAAATAAAATGTATTCTCAAAACATATACCCAAAGAATTAAAACAACTTGGATTTAACGGGTGAAGCCTAAAGCCTGACTTTATATCAGCCTTAGCCATTAAAGCATTAGGACCTAACATCTGCAGCTTTTGCACTGCTGACTCAAAAGATGCATATGTCACTGACATGAAATTTGAGTCTATCTGATTGTTTAAAGAACTACCAAAAGGAAATGATAGGTGATGAATAAGGCGGAAATTATTTGGCTCTTTCTTGGGGACTAAGCCTAATGGGGATATTCGAAAATTCACAAATGGGGGAGAATCAAACGGGTCTTCAATTCTACCAGCTGCCAATTTTTTTCCAACCACTTTAGAAAATTCTGTGACTGATCTTAAATTACCAACCATAATAAAACCCGTACCATCAAAGGCTGGTAAATTAAAACCATGCATGAAACCTTCAGTTGGCAACGAAGCTATGTTTTGGTTTGGGTAAACTTGCAACCATGGAAGCATTCTATGGATATTCACTGGTGTTATTGCTTTTTTGAAAATTGTCTTTTTGTGCCGCCTGAAGCTTACAAAAGCATTTTGAAATTGGATGAGAAACAGAAGAAAACGCACATTCGTGCCTATACTTGCAAGCATTTAACCATTTGCACTGGCTTTTGTTAAATGCAAAGCATAACCCTTTTTATAAACATTGAAGCTATTCCTCTGTTGGTGCCTCCTCTTGCTTGTCCTCTGATACTCCTCCTTTTCTCCCTGGATGACGCCCTCCTGTGACCCAACCTCCACAACTTCTTTCACTGGCACATCTTCTTCATCCTCCATCTTCTTCATCCACCACTTCTGCTCGCTCCAACAGCAGCCTCACTAACGTCTTCATGCTGCCAGAGAGTGCTTCAGAGCAGCAGTATTATAGCTCTTTTGCCCTGGAACTCCTTACAATGTCTTTTCTCTGGTGACTGGCTAAAAGCCCTGTCAGCAGGATCCTTAAATAAGCCCTAAAAGCCTTCTAGAAAATTCTGAAAGGTCGTCTGACCTTAGGTGACCAATCCACACCTGACCCTTCGACCCTCCAGAAAATTTGCCTGTCATCTGACCAATTCTGACCAATAGGCCATTCTTATTATAAAAACACCCTAAGTTTATTTAAGCACTGACGTCACAGTCCTATGAGGCAAAGAGGGGCCTAATAAAGGCTTCCCCCTTTTCCCCCACATTCTCCTACTTCCATTACCTACCCTTTACCCCCAAGCCCCATATCAGCCACATGTGTGGTTATAGTGAAAGCTGCACTGTTGACAACTTTCTAATTTTCATGGTATCTTCAAATTAAAACCACTTCCTCAGAGAGAAATATTGTGATTATGTTCTGATAATATCATCTAGCAGTTTTGTGTTCTGTCACTGAGTGAAGGTGAAGCAAAAGGTCCTAGATAATGTCAGAGGAAGGCCTTTCTTCTTTGAGTTCATGACCATGTAGTTATAAGTCATTTACTGTGCTAGTACTAAAGGACTCTGGGGAAAGATAAAAGTCAGAAACAGGCATCACTACAGTTCTGTCCTCTTTCATCAGCCATGTTCTCTAACAAACTGCTACCACTTTATTTGATTATTTTTAGCAATAACATCTCTGGTTACTTGTAGACCAGCTGAGTGAAGAGGTCACAAATGTTTTTTGTGTCAACAGTGAACATTGTGTTTGTAATGCATACAATTATTGTACTTAGTATTACAATTTAGAATAATGTGGACCTAATGCCATAATAAATCTAAATTAAGCAATAGGCCTGCCATACTCAAGAAGATTTTTTTTAATGAATATTCTATTTGTAGCACCCTCTTACCTCTAGGCAGTGATAGAGGAGCACCAGCTGGCTTGATAGGCTTGCATTTAACTTTAGGATAAAATTCTTGATTCTTTGTGGAATAGAAGAAGCATGGAACTAGTCGTTTTAAGAAGATATTGTAGATTTTATTGTAGGAATATAGATAGAGAGAGAGGGGTTAGAGTACAGGATGCCCCAAAGCAACCAGAAATGCAGACTCCTGATGCTAGTTACAGTCAATACAGAGGAAGGGCCTTTAGGCCAGCAGCAGCATTTTCTACTCTTCAGACTGTATAGCAGCTTTAAAGTTGCTCTAAAGTCTATTTATTTATTTTTATTTACTTTAATGCTTTCTGTTTATTACACCGCATTCACACTGAAGCGGCACGACTTCGGGGGCGACCTGTGAAGTCGCGTGCACCGCGACTTCGGCGCGACTTGCACGGACTTCATATAATTAATGTCTATGCAAGTCGCTCCGAGGTCGCCCCGAAGTAGTACAGGACCCTTTTTCTATGTCGGAGCGACTTGTGTCGCTCCTATTAAAAACAGGTCCTGTAGCACTTCATGGACCGCGACGGACTGCGACTTGTCACGCTGACAAGTCGCCTGACAAGTCACAGTAGTGTGAATGGAGACTTAAGGTAAAAAAAGGCCCACTATCTATTCTACCCACTCCCTGCCCTAAACACTTACCTGACACCTTTCACCACCACTACAGCGCTGTCCTGGCTGCAGCATTAGTCACTGAGAGCAGCAGGAGCCATAGGATGATAAGAGGAAGGATCAGTGGCATGACTTACTGGTGCTGTGCGTGTCTATGGATGCACACAGCCTGGCTTGGTAATGTCCCCACACAGGTGCCCCCTAGCACCTGGTTTGCTGAGGGGGAACCTGGAAGAAGGAGAAGTGGGCAGCGCCAGAGTGGGAGTGAAAAAGAGGAGGTAAAGGACTGCTCTGTGCAATATTGTTGCATTGGGGCAGGTGCAGGTGCAAAACTAAGGTACACAATGACAATAACGTTGGGTGATCTGGATGACATTTGCGTTTGTTGTGCAAGCATTAAATGCTCACATAAGCGAACACAAGGTCATATAAATCTTTAGCAGTCGCAGTCATGGAAGTCATATTAATCTGTGCCCTCATCAACCCAATTTATTGTTATCTCAATGTTACACTAATCATTTACAAAAAACTTTTTTTCACACCCACATCGCAATGTACCATCAAAAGGGAGCAAAGCACTTCTAAAGTAAAACACATAAATTTACACTGCGCTTTACAATTAAAAATGCACTAATGCAATACCATTTTAATTTGCAGAATTTGTCGATTTATTAGGGCAAATTTCTTATTATTTAATTATTATTTATGAGGGTGACCATGTTACATAAATTATGTGATGGTTGTATTTTACGTTTTGATGTGCCTAAAAAGTCCCACCCCTAGGGGATTTTACAATTTTTCCAAGTATTTTGGGATGTGGCACTCACTTTGAGGACCACAGCGGGAACACACTCAGATTTATGTGATGGGAAAGTTACTTTTTTACAATTTATTCTCAATAAGTACTAAGGGAATATAAAAATATATGTATTCAAATTTACTGCCTACCTAAAGCCCTATTTGTCCTAAAAAAAAGTGATATATAATACTTTAGGGTAGACTACAAAGCCTAAAAGATATAATTTGCAATACTGAAACATTGTAATTGTATACAAAATATCACTGTATGCGCCCTCTAAAAATGATAAAAAAAATATATCCTGCGCACAAGTCACATGAACAGATGTGTCTTTAAGACAGACACTGTCGCAGCTACCTAATAAAAAGCAATGTGTATAGGTATACTCTAATCACTAATCCCACAGGACAATGAATCAAGTATAAGTAGCACAGACAGTACAAAATTGTGCATCATCAAGAAAACAAAGTCCATGAAATATTCACACAATTGGATAATCAATGCTTTCAATCAAACGTCCATCCCTGGATCCATGAACAGGGTTTAATAGGGTATCAGTATTCAGCAATAGTCCACCACACCAAGGAGCATTTACCACTGTGAGTCGGGATCACCCTTTAACTATACCTCCACCGTTGTGAACATACAGGGGGAATGGCAACTCACCAAAAAGATTAGCCCTCCTACTCTCATAGGACAGGCAGACAAACTTGTGTGTAAAAACCTCTCCTGCGATCGGCTTCCGCTGCGGATATAATGTCTCCTATAGTGGCGTGCGTCTCTTGTCCTCACAATACACCAGCCGTCCAGCAAGCATAGGGTGAAACAAAAAGTAGCCACACTAGCGTAATATTGCTAAACACCAGTAAACCTTTATTCCCAAGAACCCAAAATACAATGCACTCACAAATATAAATGTTAATGAGCTTTCATCAATGCATAAGCACCCCGGGTAACGTAGTGGGCAATGGTGGTCCAGCTCACCTTCTCCACGCTGGAGTCCCGGACCTCCAAAGCCTCCGCTCGTGTCCCCTGTGTACTTCCGGTCGCCGGGCATGAACCTTACGGCGGCCGGAAGTACACAGGGGACACGAGCGGAGGCTTTGGAGGTCCGGGACACCAGCGTGGAGAGGGTGAGCTGGACCACCATTGCCCACTACGTTACCCGGGGTGCTTATGCATTGATGAAAGCGCATTAACATTTATATTTGTGAATGCATTGTATTTTGGGTTCTTGGGAATAAAGGTTTACTGGTGTTTAGCAATATTACGCTAGTGCGGCTACTTTTTTGTTTCACCCTATGCTTGCTGGACAGCTGGTGTATTGGGAGGACAAGAGACGCACGCCACTATAGGAGGCATTATATCCGCAGCGGAAGCCGATCGCAGGAGAGGTTTTTACACACAAGTTTGTCTGCCTGTCCTATGAGAGTAGGAGGGCTAATCTTTTTGGTGAGTTGCCATTCCCCCTGTATGTTCACAACGGTGGAGGTATAGTTAAAGGGTGATCCCGACTCACAGTGGTGACTGCTCCTTGGTGTGGTGGACTATTGCTGAATACTGATACCCTATTGAACCCTGTTCATGGATTCAGGGATGGATGTTTGATTGAAAGCATTGGTTATCCAATTGTGTGAATATTTCATGGACTTTGTTTTCTTGATGATGCACAATTTTGTACTGTCTGCGCTACTTATACTTGATTCATTGTGCTGTGGGATTAGTGATTAGAGTATACCTATACACAATACTGAAACATTGCTACAATGGGGGCCTGCCATACAATATGTTGCCACAAAAAAAAAAAAGCAGTTTGCAGCCATTGACAGCCGGAATGTGCTCCCTTCTGGGCCCTGCTATGTTCCCACCAAGTAAAGAAGGCATACTTATATGGTATTCTTGTGTACAGGAAAGGTAGCTGAAGATATAGTTGGATACCACTCCTGAGCCACTGTAAATACAGTTGCGAGCCAAAAATTGGACATGCCAGTCTTCAGCCATAGACAGCAAAATGTCCTTGTTTTTTGGGCCCCTGGCATGTTCACTAACATAAATATATATAATGGATCAACCTCACACTAAGTCTAATATTTAAACCAACTGCTGCACTAAAAATTCCCTGAATACTGAAAAATATACAATAGATATATTATGTAGCCTTTTACTGGAAAGTGTGTCAGAAGGAGATAGGAGCTGTGACGTCACTACGTTCCATGCTGAGCAGTGTAACCCACAGTCGAACCCCCCTCTCTCTACTGCTTGTATCTATTTGTTTTGCTATAAGTGCATATATTTTTTATTAACCACTTCTGGACCAGAAGGTTTTACCCCCTTAATGACCAGGCCATTTTTTTGCTATACGGCACTGCGTTACTTTAACTGACAATTGCGCAGTCATGCAACACTGTACCCAAATAAAATTGATGTCCTTTTTTCCCACAAATAGAGCTTTCTTTTGTTGGTATTTGATCACCTCTACGATTTTTCTTTTCTCCTTTCATCCTTCCAGGACGGCCTACATTTGGGAGATTGTGGCTCCGCCTCACAGGAAACACAACTAATTAGCAGCTGTTTAAAAGGATCCCACCCATCCTTAGCTCCAGTTCAGTTGTGTTTCCAACCTCACATCGGAACGTTTGTTTTTTTTTACTAACCTGAGGCAAATAGCTGGCCAAGAGGGTACCCCTGGAAGGTAGCTTCGGTCGGCCTAATAGCTGGTTCCTCCCTAGCTGTGTCCTTGGAAAAAGTGAACTTTCAGGTCGCCAAACATACCAGGTAGTGCGGTTTGCCTTAGTAAAGGTCCCTCATACCTGAAGTCCTGCTTGTCTCTGCAGGAAGTCTCCTCCATTTGCTCGTTGGGCGGTAAGGATTTTGAATTTCCCGCCAGTGGTGAGCCCCAAGCCTCGCTATGGAGACAGGAAGTTCCGGCGGAAGGGGCGGAACAGCTGATTCCCGGAAGAGACCCAGCGTGGAGGAGACACCGGGTCAGAGCGAACTCGGTACAACCATGGCTGACTCTCCGACTCCGAGAGGGCGGAAGCCCCAGAAAGAGACACAAGCAGCCGCAATCCTTACAGGAGAGAAAGCGGCAACGCAGGTGGCGACAGGAACGGGTAAGTGATACCGATGGCGGCCGACTGCTGTCTATTATAGACAGGTATACCATGCCATGCTTTCTTCCTGCATGTTTGCTGTTTTGGTGGACAAGAAGGTTATGTCGCTTCATGGTGTCCTCTCTTCTTGTCTTCATGTGTTTACACAGGTACGCCACCGGCACAGGAAGCCCCTGCCAGACCCCTATCCTCAACTAAAAAATGTGGGGAATGCGGGGTTAGATTGTCTAAATCTTACACAAAGCCCTTATGTCAGACTTGCATTAATAAGTTAGCAGGGCAGGACCTTATGAAAGATTTGCTTAAATCTATGAAGGAGGAAATGGCAGCTGCTGTTCAGTCATTTAAGGCTACAGCAGCTATCCCTCTAGTCCCAGCAGAGGAAGGAGCAAAAGATAATGTGTCCTCCCAAGACTGTGGGTGGTCAAAAGGACCCCCATCCCTCTGGGCAGATTCTCTATCCATTCCCTCAACTCAAGTTAGGGAACAAGAGGATCCAGAAGAAGATTCTAGTTATTTAAGAGATCCTTCAAGTTCAGACAAGGACTCAGAAAGTAACAGTGAAGGGGAAAAAGACAAAAATCTTTTTCCTTGGAATATATGCAGAGTCTTCTTAAAGTGATACATGACACTGAAGGAATCCCTACCCCTGCAAAGGAGTCTTCCTGCAAAGACAAAGTGTACAAAGGCTTGGGAAAAGCCCAGTACAGAACCATTCCCATTCACCAGTCATTAAAAGACATAATACAGCAAGAATGGAAAGTGCCTACACATGCCTTCTCCAGACCAAAAAAATGGAAAAGAAGGTTTCCCTTTGAGCCTCAAGAATTGGAAGTATTCACAAAAAATCCTAAACTTGATGCTCCCCTGGTGCAATTATCATAAGGAACAGATTTATCCTTTGAAAATGCCGGGCATATTACAGATCCTATGGATCGCAGGATTGAATCCGCATTGATTAAAGCCTGGGATTCTAATGCATATAATACAACTATAGCCTTAGCTGATACCTGTATGGCCAGGAATACAGACTTTTGGCTCAAGGAACTGTCAAAACGTGTCCGAAATATGGCAGGATCACAAGACCTGTTAGATTCCTTGGCCATGATTAGTAAAGCTGCATCCTACCTAGCAGACACAGCTGTGGAGTCATTAGCAGCATCTGCTAAAACAGCAGCATTAGTAAATTCTGCCAGAAGGGCACTTTGGGTCAAAGCTTGGGAAGGTGATGTAAACTCCAAAGTAAGACTCTGTGCCTTACCCTTTGAAGGTTCATTACTGTTCGGTTCAGGACTAGATGATACCTTGTCCAGATCTGCAGAAAAGGGGAAAAAGTTTCCCACTAAAAGAAAGGACAAATCAGGAAGTTATTCCTTTAGAAACTTCCAAGGCAAGAATCAAAAAAGGCCGTTTAGGGCCAGGAAAAAGGGTCCTGAAAAAGTAAAACAGGGGGACAAATTGTTGTTCCTTAAGCCTGGGCCTTAGTCCAAAGAATCTAACTGACGCCAGCGTCAGAGTAGGGGGCAGACTGACCCATTTTGATTCCCAAGGGGAAAACATCTCTGCCAGTCCCTACTTTCTTCATCGGGAAGGGTACCAATTGGAGCTTGTCTCTCAGCTGGTACCAAATATAATTTTGACTTATCCCTCAAAAATAGAACTAAAGTTCTCCAAGGAGAACATGTGTATGGTCAGAAAAGATCTGTACTAAAATGTCTGCATGACAATGTTGGATGCAAGAAATGCTTACCTACATGTTCCAACTTATTGAGAAACATGTCTCAGATTCGCCATAGTAACAGAAGTGGGTTCTGCATGTTGGCAGCCCAGAACTTCTCCTTTTTGCTTGGCAGCAAATCCAGGGATCTTTACAAAAATCTTGGTCAAAGTAGTAGGAATCCTGTACCTACTAGGCCTAAAGTTGATCCCGTGTCTGGAAGATATGTTGATTTGTATAAGATCAACAGATCTACTGGGCCAAGGGTGTCTACGGTACAAAATAGATACCGGACTCAAAAAACTCTTTCTCCAAAGGGAAAAGGTGAAAGAAGTGGTCTCAGTGGTAAAAAGCATCTGCTCTCGTCCCTAAGGTGCCAGGAGACAGATCATGTAGATTCTAGGGCCAAATCCAGCCATAGATTGGGCCCAACTACATTTAAGAGACCTCCAAGGCTTGCACCTAGCCTCTTGGAACAAGAGACAGTACTCTATAGACGGAAAAGTTACTATGTTCCTACAAATAGTTTGGTCACTAACCAGTCACCATTACATCAAACAGGCAGAATGGGAACTGAACCCCATAAATTTGTAACGCCTGGCCCAAAAATTTAGCCAACCTGCCACTCGGCAGAACCAAAGAGTAGAGCAGTTCTTCCCTCTGACAAAACAGAAGGATATGCTGGGCCTGGAGGCCCTAGCACAACCTTGGCTTTTCAGGCCAACCTATGCCTTTCCCCCACAGAACCTAATATCAAGAGTTCTGCAGAATCGCAGAGGATGGCCGCAACTACGCCTCATCCTAGTCACGCCTGGGTAGTCAAAGAAAACGTGATTTGCTACCCTGGTGTCTCTATCAGTGACAGTACCTTGGAAACTACCAAAAATTCCAGACCTGTCACTACAAGGATCTCTGATTCACCCCAGACCGCAGTTGTTTCAATTAACAGTCTGGATAAGGAACGTCAAATATTAAAAGAAAAAGGGTGCTCAGACAGAGTCGTTGAGACCCTCCTTTCTAGTAGAAAGCCAGTAACTAGAAAAATTTATTCCAAAGTTTGGAAGACATTTTGTACTTGGCAGAGTCAGAAGAAGGATTCCTCTGCCTCAATCCCAAGGATCCTGGATTTTTTACAGGATGGGGTAGATAAGGGGGTGGCAGTGAACACCCTTAAAGTACAGATAGCGGCACTTTCTGTTTTTTTAGACAAAAGGTTAGCCCAAGAACCTTTAATTAAAAGATTTCTGTTGGCTCGGAGAAGGATATCTCCAATTAACAGAACTATTGTTCCAGCCTGGAACTTAACGCTAGTACTAGAGGCACTATCTAGTGAAGTGTTTGAACCCTTAAACAAAATTAGTTTAAACATTTTGTCTATTAAGTTAACTTTTTTGTTAGCAATCACCACAGCCAGGAGAGTGGGATATTTGCAAAGCTTATCCATAAAAGAACCCTTCATGAGAATTCTCCAAGACAGGGTGATTCTTAAACCAGATCCACTGTACCTACCCAAGGTAGTGTCATCTTTTCATAGGAATCAAGAGATGGTTCTCCCATCCTTCTGTGAAAAACCTAAGTGTGCAAAAGAAGAAAAATTCCATTGCTTAGATGTAAGAAGATGTCTTCTAGCATATTTAGAAAGAACCAAGAGCTTTAGAAGATCTAGTCACTTGTTGGTTCTTCATTCTGGACCAAGGAAGGGTTTACAAGCATCAAAACCCTCAATCTCCAGGTGGATTAAACAAGCCATTAGTTTGTCATATAAGGTGTCAGGTACCCCCACACCAACAACTCTAAAGGCACATTCCACAAGGGGCATGGCAACTTCCTGGGCCGAAAAAGCCGGAGCATCCTGGGAACAGATCCGTCATGCTGCCACCTGGTCCAGTCAAGATACCTTCCTAAAGCACTATCGTGTGGAAGTACTGTCGCAACAAGACCTTGCCTTTGGCAGAAAGGTTTTACAGGCAGTGGTCCCGCCCTAAGATAGGCCAGTATGGATTCCTTTATTATCCTCCCAAATGTAGGCCGTCCTGGAAGGATGAAAGGAGAAAACTTACCGTTAGTGTACCGGTAACGGCCTTTCTCTTCAATCCTTCCAGGACGGCCGGCCTACTTCCCGCCCGTGTGGTGGTGAGTTCTAAAGAAAAATGTATATATAGATGTACATGTATATATATGTAGCTGTTTGATTGACTATATTCCTTAAAGTTCGGTTGGAAACTACTTTCCTATTACTGGAGCTAAGGATGGGTGGGACCCTTTTAAACAGCTGCAAATTAGTTGTGTTTCCTGTGAGGCGGAGCCACAATCTCCCAAATGTAGGCCGTCCTGGAAGGATTGAAGAGAAAGGCCGTTACCGGTACACTAACGGTAAGTTTTTTGCGCTATAAACCAAAAAAGAGCGACAATTCTGAACAAAAAAAATGTCTACATTTTATACTTTCTGCTATAAAACACAGCCAATAAAAATAATGTAAAAACCAAATGTTTTCATCATTTTAGACCAATATGTATTCTGCCACATATTTTTGGTAAAAAAAAAAATACCAATAAGTGTATATTGATTGGTTTGTGCAAAAGTTCTCACGTCTACAAACTAGGGAATAGGTTTATTGCATTTTTATGTATTTATTTTTTTACTAGTAATGGCGGTGATCTGCAATTTTTAGTGGGACTACGACATTGCAGTGGACAAATCAAACACCTAACTGACACTTTTGAGGGGACCAATGACATTTCTACAGTAATCAGTGCTAAAAATATGCACTGATACTGTAGTAATGAAACTGTCAGGGAAGGGCTTAACACCAGGTGATCGAAGGGGTTAGGCGTGTCTCTAGAGGGTGTGTTCTAACTGTGTGGGGGATTGATTCACTAGCTTAACACAGAGACCTGTGTTCTTGAATAGCAGGAACACAGGATCCCTGTGTTCATCAGTGACAAAACTGTTACATTCTGTCTATATGGGGAACGATTGCAAGTGGCCGGCGGACATTGCGCCCGCCGGACCCACTGATTGGCTCCCCCTCTGGCTTTGCATGCCCCTACTGGCTATTGCACGAATCGACGTACAGGTACGTCGTTTCACGCAATAGGGCCGACCTGTCTCAGTATAACTACGACGGCTGCTCGGCAAGTGGTTAAAGGAAGTTTTTTTAATATACTGCACGATGAGGTTTCTTTTTATTCATGCATGTAATATGGCCCAAGAATAAAAGATACAGTATCTCACAAAAGTAAATACACCCCCACATTTTTATAAATATTTTATTCTATCTTTTCATGTGACAACACTGAACAAATGACACTTTGCTACAATGTAAAGTAATGAGTGTACAGCTTGTATAACAGTGTAAATTTACTGTCCCCTCAAAATAACTCAACACAGCCATTAATGTCTAAACCACTGGCAACAAAAGTGAGTACACCCCTAAGTAAACATGTCCAAATTGGGCCCAATTAGCCATTTTCCCTCCCCGGTGTCATGTGACTCATTAGTGTTACAAGGTCTCAGGTGTGAATGGGGAGCAGGTGTGTTAAATTTGGTGTTATCGCTCTCACTCTCTCATACTGGTCACTGGAAGTTCAACATGGCACATCATGTCAAAGAACTCTCTGAGGATCTGAAAAAAAGAGTTGTTGCTCCACATATCGATAGGTTGCCTTTGGGAAATAGATGCATGAGTGCTGCCAGCATTCCAGCATTGCTGCAGCGGTTGAAGGGGTGGGGGGGTCAGCTTGTCAGTGCTCAGACCATATGCCTCACACTGCATCAAATTGGTCTGCATGGCTGTCATCCCAGAAGGAAGCCTCTTCTAAAGATGATGCACAAGAAAGCCCACAAATAGTTTGCTGAAGACAAGCAGACTAAGGATATGGATTACTGAAACCATGTCCTGTGGTCTGATAAGAACAAGATAAACATATTTGTTCAGATGGTGCCAATCGTGTGTGGTGGCAATCAGGTTAGGAGTACGAAGACAAGTTTGTCTTGCCTACAGTCAAGCACGGTGGTGGGAGTGTCATGGTCTGAGGCTGCATGAGTGCTACTGGCACTGGGAAGCTACAGTTCATTGAGGGAACCATGAATGCCAACATGTACTGTGACATACTGAAGCAGCGCACAATCCCCTCCCTTCGGAGCCTGGGCCGCAGGGCAGTATATCAACATGATAAGAACACCAAACACACCTCCAAAATGACCACTGCCTTACTAAAGAAGCTGAGGGTAAAGGTCATGGACTGGCCAAGCATGTCTCAGACCTAAACCCTATTGAGCATCCCCAAACGGAAGGTGGTCTCTAACATCCACCATCTCCGTAATGTCATCATGCAGGTGTGGAAGAGAGCTCCAGTGGCAATCTGTGAAGCTCTGGTGGACTCCCTGCCCAAGAGGTTTAAAGCAGTGCTGGAAGTTAGGTGTGGTCACACAAAATATTGACAATGTGGGCCCAATTTGGCCATTTTAACTTAGGGATGTAATCACTTTTGTTGCCAGTGGTTTAGACATTAATGGCTGTGTGTTGAGTTATTTTGAAGGAACAGCAAATTTTCACTGTTATACAAGCTGTACACTCACTACTTTACATTGTAGCAAAGTGTAATTTCTTCAGTGTTGCCACATGAAAAGATATAAAAAAAATATTTACAAAAATGTAAGGGGTGTACTCACTTTTGTGAGATACTGCAGCTGGCCTGAGGCTCCTAAATAGAGATCTGAAGTGTGGAATGAAACATCTATGATGGAATACAAGATCCTATTTCCACAGAGTGCCAGCACACAACTGATCTCGGGTGATTGAAAGCTTTTTACATCCCTTGCTGTCCATGATTTCTTATAACTTCGGGATCATGGAGTTCTGTTAAGAGGCAACCTTTATTTTCTTTTGAGCACTGGTGGAATATAGAAGCACTGTATTTGATGTAAATATCAAGAAACACTGGAAACAGAGCACTTGGTCTCACTTTGTTTGTTTAATAATTTGGACACTTTATAACATTTTTATGTACATTTTGATACATAACTTGTTTTCAATATTAATCACTTTGTTTCATTATTTACTATATTGTTTCATATGTGATTGGTAGATGCACTTTTCTTTTTTTGTGGTTATTGCACACATTTCCTTGATTTTAAGTAATAAATGTTCACTAACATACTTAGACATAAGACATACTTAAGTGATATTCTCTTTAAAAGAAGTAGTAGTATAAAGTATTTTATAGCATCATTGCCTACTTATATGCATAAGAAACTAAAAAAAAAAAAAACACCATTTCAATTTTCTTTGCTTTTATTTCAAGTAACCCTAATATGAAAAAAAAATATTACAGCCTACCACTTCAGATTGTTTACTGTTCAAAATGGTGCAATTTTTGGAGTCATTCAATATATTTTTAGATTTTTCAATATATTTTTAAAGATACGGCCTTTGTTGTCATGTCATAGTGTGAAAAAAAGTGTCATAAATAAAATCTAATATACAACATATAAAACATTGTTTCTACAATATATACTTTCCCCATAACTTGGAAAAAACAAGGAAATTTGGTATTGTTTGATTTCAGACAAATTAAGTATTTAAAAAAAATCACCAGAAAGTTGTTTTCCTCTAATTTCTAAAGAAAATGAAATATATACAGTAATTCAAAAAATTGTATCAAAATTAAATAAAATGTGTCCCCAAAAAACAATTTCAAGACTAGCTAGATTATCTGCAAAATAAACTAGCAATTGTAAGACAATCAGTCCCATGTCCAAAACCTGAAAAAAAACCCTGGGAATTAAGGACTTAAGGGGGTTTGGATAAGTTAAAGGTGCTGGGAATCAAATGGTTAAAGTGATATTTCAATTTGTATAAAGTAGGTTCAGGGCCAGAAGAACATATATGATTACTAGACAGGGTAAAATAAAAGCAGTATGATTTTACTGTGAGAAAACATAGACAGTGTATAGACAATTCATTTAATTTGAAGTAGCTTTATAGAGAGCCTGCTTTATGTTATATATAGATATTTTCTTTATCTTGCTTCTAGCATTATGTCTTTTCAGAAAATCTGTTTCCTTAATTACAATGGACATAAATTACATTTCCATATGACTCAATTTTCTGTTCTAAATACTTTAATTTCAGTTGTCTTATAAAATAAACATCACTAATTTCTGCTTCTTACCCTAAAGAGAAATTGTCAGTAATTTTACCCTTTTAGAAATAAAAGTCCTCCTAAGAGTGAGCAATACATGGTAGCTGCTATTACCTTTTTTGGCCAGAAAAGACTTTCCCTATAAACCGCTCATGATATCTTTGACTTTGAGATTTAGCCCCTTCACGCCTAACAAACCTTAATCACTAAGCACAATTTTGCACTTTGACATGTGTTAGTAAAACTGTACATATTATCAAAACTACTTTGTACATTTTCAGGACAAACTGAGTTATTATTTTGTACTAAATGGTTATGGGTATCTCCTGATTTTTTTTTTTTCATTTTCTAAAGAAAACTGGGCCAAAATAGTAAAAAAATAAAAATTTTTTTTTAAATTTAGCTGTATTTTTTTTGTTACTACCGTAACCTACCACAAAAGCACAACCCAAAATAAATTCTCCTGCTTCTGAAAATTGCAACCATAATACTTATGTGTATGTTGTTTGTTATTTGTGCCTGTAATACAGCCCAGAAACAATAGTGTGCAGTTTGATTTTTTTTTGTCCTACCTAAAACACATTTACACTGACACTAACTGACAACGATTCTAATTAAAAACAAAACAACCTGGCCAAAATATACTGACCTTGAACTTTTACCCTGACCTTTGACCCTTACTTGACCAAACACTAACCCTGGCACTGACATAGATCAAAACTTGATCTAGGTATTTTTTCTTTACTTTTTTTATTAATATTTATTTATTTATAATTTTTTTTACACACACTTTTTTCCTCTCTTCTAGGAGAGACAAAGATACAGTGTATCTTTCCTCCCCATTCACAGAGAGAGAGACACAGGGCCGGCATCACTGCCAATCAGAGGCTACCACAGTAATCAGGTGACCCGGAATCTGGAGTTCTGGTTCCCAATCGTTAGTAGGGGGTGAGTCTCACGGTCCCTGTGCTGGGAGTGCACTGTGCGGTGTGCCACCAGCACAAAGGGTGATATGCAAATATGCGGCCCCATGGCGAAAATCCCAGTGCAGTGGAGCTGCATATTTGTGTTACGTCGGCGTTAGGGGTTTAAGCTATCCATATACAAGGTTGAGTTTTGGTAGGTTCCAAGCAATGAGTGGCCCTGCAAGCATACTGCTTAGCATGGATGGGGGAATCGATTTATGGGGAAATCAATCTGTGCATGGCCAACTTAACCACATGATGACCGCCCACAGCAGTTATACTGCGGCAGGCAGCCGCTCCTGGGCAAAGCAACGTTATACTACGTCGCTCTCTCAGGAGACTCTAGGGGGCGAGCGTGCGCCGGTGCCCCCGCTCGTTAGCTGGGGAGCCAGTGCGTGTGACTGGCAGCTCCGACGGCCGCCAGACACTCGCGATCTCCCGCAGCTGAAAGAGAAGGACAGACGGCTGATGTAAACACAGCCGCCTGTCATTCTCCCTGAAGTGATCACAGAGGCTATGTGATCCTTCTATCTCTGTGATTACTTCACAAGCCATGCCCCCTGACAGTTAGAATCACGCCCCTAGGGATACATTTAACCCCTTGATCACACATACTGTTAACCCCTTCCCTGCCAGTGTAATTTTTACAGTAAAAGTGCATATTTTTAGCATTGATAACTGTAGTAATGTCACTGGTACCCCCAAAATTGTCAAAAATAGTTAGTAAACGCAATAACTTTTGCACAAACCAATCAAAATATGCTTATTGTGATTTTTTTTACCAAAAATATGTAGAAAAAAGAAAAAAATGGCTATTTGACGGAACAAAAGGACGTCAATTTCGTTTGGGTACAGCGTCGCACGACTGCGCAATTGTCAGTTAAAGTAAAGCAGTGCCGAATTGCAAAATAGGGCCTGGTCATTGAGCAGCCAAATCCTCCGGGGCTAAAGTGGTTAAAGTGTTACTAAACCCAGAACCTGCATTCACTAAATCTGATCTCCCACAGTACACAGAACATTAAATTATTTACAATTAACAACTCATTAGTTTAGTAAATATAAACTGCTAAATACATTTTCTCATTTGCAGTATATAGCAGTTTTATGATTTCTTTCAGTTCCTTGTAAAGCTTGTAGGAAGCGTTTTCATACTGCACTGAGCAGTCCTATCAGGATCCAGAACCCCTAACTCTCTGTCTGGACAGTGCTGATTGGCCCTGTGTGCATCACATGCATTCTCCCAAGAAGAACACAACTCTCTAGCAATACACAATAAACTGAGCATGTGCAGCCTTACTCCAAAGGCTCTGTCTTATCCGGACCTGTTCTGGAGTCAGTGGAAGAAGAGGAGGATCTGTGCATACAAGATCAAGCAGCCTTTTACACAATGCAGAGGATTAACCCCTTAGGTTCCACAGTAAGCATAACAGGCATGCTTTACTGCATATACAGACTGATTTTCCTGTTGTGGGTTTTGTGTACACAACTTTCAGCAGCCGATGCCGACATTTTCAACGAAAAAAAACGGAGGGACAAACACCAAAATTTTTTTTGTCCGTCCCCAGACGACCGATTTTCGTTTAATGTGTATGCAGTACGTCCGTGAAAAATCGGATACGAAAGACTGCGCATGATCTGAAGTTGCTGACAAACCGGAAGTCTAGGAACAAATGTGCCTAAAAAAAGAAAAATCAGACGAGAAATTTTGTGGACATTTATGCACTGTTGACTAAAAACGGTAATGAACGCTGAGAAGACAGAGAAAATTCGGAGAATATTTTGTCCGATTTTCGTCAAGTGTGTACGGCCCTTAACACTTACTTCAAAAGATAAGCTTTGCATACCTGTTGTTCCCAAAAAGCCAGGTCACAATGGATTGGGCATTGATGAGTAAGCAGAGGTTACCTTTGGGTGCCAGTCTTAACCCTGACGTCAGAGAAGTTAAACCCTTAGTAATAAAACCAGGATTAAGGGTGCACAAAAGAAGATTTTCTGACTACCTACAGAGATAAGATGGTAGTTATCTGATTCAGCTTTAATCTCAAGTCTTTGAATGCAATCACTTACTGTGAGCAAGCCACTGCACAGGAAAGTTAGAAACACAATCTCATTTGTCCCAACCGTGCCTTGTTCCTCCCTTGCAAGCCAGAATTGGCGTGACCACTCTCCTGCTCAGCTTTTTCTCTCCCTCTCTTTTGTCTTTAAATAAAATGGTACACTTGAGAAAACAAGGCTTGGATGTATTTGGAGCACTCTGGGAGTTTTATTGACTTGCCATTGATGTCTGAGACAACTTAGGCTGGCCATAGGCAGATTTCTAGGAAGGACAACAATCAATAAGACACGTGTGTCTCTTCAATTGTGTTGAAAAGCCATTGGGACTCACTATGAATGATATGTTCTCCAACGCTGGAAATAAGTAAGTAGTGGCCACGTAGGGATGTTCTCCTTACTGTTTCCCCTCAGGTGTAAAGGCATGATAGGCAACAACTTGAAAAAATAATTGCAACAAGTGTGCTATTTTTGTGTAAAAGCCGGACAGCCCAAATCAATTTGTTGTAACTGTCTAGGACATTGTTAACCACTTAAGCCCCGGAAGATTTTACCCCCTTCCTGACCAGGGGGTATTTTGCGATTCGGCACTGCGTGATTTTAACGGACAATATCGCGGTCATGCGACGCTGTACCTAAACGAATTTGATGTCCTTTTTTTCCCACAAACAGAGCTTTCTTTTGGTGGTATTTGATCACCTGTGCGATTTTTTGATCATGCGCTATAAACAAAAAAAGAGTGTCAATTTTGCAAAAATAATATTTTTCACATTTTTTTATATGAAATTCCCCCCCAAAAAAATGTAAAAATCTAAATTTTTTAACATTTTCGGCCAATTTGTTTTATGCTACATATGTTTGGTAAAAAAAATCGCAAAAAGCGTATTTTGATTGGTTTGCGCAAAAGTTATTGCGTTTACTAACAAAGGGAAAGATTTTTGTCATTTTTGTTGTTTTTATGGCGGCGATCTGCGATTTTTTTTGCGGTACTGCGGTACTGCGACACTGCGGCGGACAGATCGGACCCTTGAATGACATTTTTGACACTTTTGGGGTTACCAGTGACATTTCTACAGTAATCAGTGCTATACATATGCACTGTTACTGTAAAATTACACTGGCAGTGAAGGAGTTAACTTTATTTGAGAGGGAGGGGCTGTGTGTGTCCCTAGGGGCGTGATTCTAACTGTGATTGGCTGTGGCTTGAGCTGTAGGGACAATGATCAACGGTCCTACATAGTAGAACTGTATGATCATTGTTTCTACACAGGGGAGAATGACAGGCGGCTTGTTTACACTAGCCGCCTGCCTTTCTCCCTCTCCCCCGACGATCGCCGAGTGACCGGCGGACATCGGGTCACATACATCGTATTCTTAAAAAAAGTATGTTTTTTTTTTTTTTTTTCTCGCCAAGGGGGCGTGTCCGGAAGCGGTCATGAGCGATCGCGCTCCGTAAACCTCGCTAGAGACTCCCTCCCGACAAGCCTGGGAAACCTACCCGAGCGACGACCGAGGGTTTCGGGCATCTTGGAGGAGGTGTGAGCGGTGGGCCCCCGTGGGTCCGTTATCTGGTGCCGCTGGAGCTCGTTTGGCGGCTTGTCGGCTCTCGGTGGCTGGTCTCCGCGGCGGAGCTGCTACCCCGGGAATATCTCCCAATACACCCACGTGGTAGGGTACGGGACTGGCTCTGAGAAATCAGAGACGCTGTCGGCTGGAGCTCGCACCCGGAGGCGGCAAGGAAGGAGACAGGGGAGCGGTGAGGCGTGGATGCTGCAAAGGCGACCGTGGGCTTCAGCTGCCTGGTTCCTCGCTCGGGTCACTGGTGAAGGCTGGATGCTCTGTGCCGACCGATGCGGCGGAATCGAAGTTACAGAGCCACATCGCCTCCTGGCTGGGGACGTGTAGCTGGTCGGTGAAGCCGAGGACAAGAGAGGGAAAGTGGCAAAAATAAGGGAATATACAGCAAAGCTTGTTATAAAAGAGAGAACACCTAACAGGAGAAGGTAACTGCTGTATCATTATTGAACTGAGTTTATTTACCTACTTTCTGCTCGATCAGTGGGAAGCACAGAGACTGGGGAGGAGATGGAGAGACGTGATCCCTAGGGGAGAGAGAGGTGAAGAAGGGACAAAACCCCATCAGACTGTGAGTAATATCACCAGTTATCTGGTATCATCTGTTACAACTTTCAGCAAATGGAATAGATTTGAGGAGGATACACTGTTGATACTTGACTTGGAGGGATATCGTAGAAAACGGAGAGGGATTTGTAGCCCTGTAAACCTTACTTAGCGGTCCGATACCCTGTAAAATAAAAGGGGAAGGGAAAAAAAAAAAAAAGAAAAGGAGGGAAAGAAGCTAATATGACCCTCACAAAGAAAAGAAAGGTTAAAAAGAATACTGTAAAAAATTCAGGAAAACCGGAAGGAGAAATAAGGAAATTCTTATCTACTAACCAGATACCAACAGCAGCAAGTAAAATGGCGGATGTAGGAGATACACAAACAGAGTGGGACTCAAGTGGCATGACAGATTCTAGGGCTACATCTCCCTCGCCAGAAGGAGATATGGGTTTGAAAACACAGGGAGAAGGGAGTATATCCCCCCTGAATGCCCAATGGGCTGCACAAATGGCGGAATTTAAAGCAATGATATGTTCCCTTCCGACCAAGACTGACATGGAACAGCTTGTGGGGCGTGTAGAGGAGACACATAAAAAAGAGATCCAACTTATTAAAAATGAGATGCAGGCATTGTCCATCAGACTACGAGAGGAAGATGTAGAAATAGCCTCAATAAAGGAACGGTTGTCAGCTTTGGAGAAGAGAACAGAACAACAGGGAGACAGAGATGCTAAATTACAGTTACAGATTGAGGACATGGAAAATCGAAGCCGCCGTAATAATTTGAGAATTCGAGGGTTAAAAGAGGCATTAAAGAGTCCACAGCTGGAGGAATCAGTTGATATGCTATTTAAAAACATCCTGGGTGTAAATTACCCGGGTAAAATAGAATTGGATAGGATACACAGAATATCAGGCCCAAGGAAGAAAGATCAGGAAAAACCCAGAGATGTAATATGCAAGTTGCACTACTATTCCCAGAAGGAGAAGATCTTGAGGGAAGCTCGTGAATCTAGAGTTTGGAAGTTGGAGGAGATGGACATACAGGTGTTCTCAGACATCTCTAAAGGGACTTTACAGAGAAGAGCTGTATTGAAACCGATTCTGGAACTAGCTAAAAGTAAAGGTTGCACGTACAGATGGGGCTTCCCATTTGCAGTAACATTTAATAGGGATGGACGCTTTTTTACGCTACGCAACTTTCAAGATAGAATGGCCCTTTTTGATTTCTTGGAGGTCCCACCTATAGAGGTCCCAAATTGGCTGGGAAGATTACCAGGGAATTAGCCAGGGATCATAATGGGAGATTAGGGGGGAGGGGGTGGGAGAGAGTAGGAAGTGGGATCTATCTAAGATAATTGATGGGTATATGGAATGGTGTGGTGGTTTTCTGGTTCCGTGGAGGGGTTGATCCCTTTTTTTTTTTTTTTTGCACAATATACATACTTTTTTGACACATATGTAAATTTGAGGGGTAAGCCCCTCCTTAAGAATTTTTTGGGGAGAATTTAATTTTTTTTTTTTTTTGCACAATATACATACTTTTTTGACACATATGCAAATTTGAGGGGTAAGCCCCTCCTTAAGAATTTTTTGGGGAGAATTTAATTTTTTTTTTTTGCACAATATACATACTTTTCTGACACATATGTAAATTTGATGGGTAAGCCCCTCTTTAAGAATTTTTTGGGGAGAATTTAATTTTTTTTTTTTTTTTTGGTGAATCTAGCACATACACATAATATGAGGAGCACAACACAAATTTAAATTTTTTGCACAACATACATACTTTTTGACACATATGTAAATTTGAGGGGTAAGCCCCTCCTTAAGAATTTTTTTGGGGAGAGGGTTTTTTTTTTTTTTTTTTTTTTTTCTTTCCTCCTCCCCTATCATGGGGCGAGAATAGAATATAGATCTTTAAAAATCAACAATGAAATGTCATGGGTTGTCTACTCTGCCCCTGCCCCCCCCTCCTTAGATCCTTAGAGGATCTTCGAAAAGATAGGAGAAGGTGGGAAAAATAGATATCGGTATATATAAATAAGGATAAAGTATGAGATAATTAAGCGCTCAGATAGAATCCTATATAAGTGTGATATGTTGTGGCCTCCCTCTTTCCCCCTCTTCCTCTCCCCTTCCCGCTCTCGGCCAGCCCTTTACCTCACATCCCCCCCCTTTTTTTTTTTTTCCCTTCCTCGCCTCCCCCGTCCCATCTCCTTTTTGCATGGTTAAACTTATTATATAGAGGGAGGGAGGAGAGGGGGGAGGTGATTGGGCTTGTTTAGTTGTCATACTAAATTGGGGGGAGGGATGGACCCCCGTAATAACTTGATGGGGCAAGGGGGAACAGGAGCCCCCTTTTCTCTGGTTTGATTTCTAATATTAGTCTCTTCTTTTTCTTTTCTGGTTGGTAGAATTATTATGAAGAGAGTTAATTTGTTATATGGGGAGAATAGGAAAGTCCCAAATTGTTATTCAATTAGAGAGGGAAGGCATATCTAGATATTAAGGCTCCGGAGTGGGGGGAGGTGGGGGGGGGTAGGAAATAGGGAATACAAAGTATTCAAACAGGGAAGGGAGGGAGGAGCGAGGAATTGTGACTGCTCTGGGCACTTACCCCTAGGAAATTAAGAACACATTGTGGCGGTAAAACGCTGTGTGTTAGAAGGATTTACAATCCGACCTGTGGAACCCAACCAGGGTGGGCTTTGAACTCCCCCTGGAGGGGGGGGGGCTCCACAGGGAAAGGGAAAGGAATGAAAGAGAGAAGGAAGGAAGTGTGTTGAGTGAGTGAGAGGGTGAGACTGGGTGGTGAAGAGTGACTGAGTGAATTCTTTTTTGTGGAGTGAGTTGTTTTTCCCCTTGTTTCTTTGTTCCTTTTTTTTTCTCTTCTTTTTTTTTTTTTTTTTTTTTGTTGGGGACTCTTCCCCCTTTGCCTCACTCAATATCTGCCCAAGGTAATCGGGTAATCTAGCGTAGCCCCATTATGGAAAATATAAAAATAGTCTCCATAAATGTAAAAGGTTTAAATACTCCAGAAAAAAGAAGGATATTACTAGCAGAGCTTAAACGTGTGAAGGCAAACATAGCGCTAATACAGGAAACGCATTTTAAAACGGACAGGCTACCATATCTGCAAAATAATGCGTACCCATTTATATATCACGCAACATATACACAGTCGAAATCTAGAGGAGTATCGATACTAATTGATAGTAAAATTCCATGGCAGCTTGAGGAAAAAATATGTGATGACAATGGGAGATTTCTCTTTTTAAAAGGAAAAGTGGGGGAAGCCCGGATGACGATAGCAACCCTCTATGCTCCTAATAAACAACAGGATAAGTTTATACCTAGAACATTAAATACGCTTAGAGACTTCTCTCAGGGACAACTGATATTAGGTGGGGATTTTAATATGCCACTGTCTTCCTCGATGGATGTATCCAGAACTAAAATAGTGTCCTCTGAGAGGATAGGTAAACGGATAATAAAGACGTTACATAAGGAGCAATTGATAGATGTGTGGAGACTCCAGCACCCGACTGAAAAAGAATTTACATTTTATTCACACCCACATGGAAGCTATTCGTGATTGGATTTTTTCTTGGTCCCCCATGCTTATTTGCAGGCGGTTATATGTACAGACATAGATAGCATTTCGTGGTCAGACCACGCAATGATTACGATGATATATAGTGCCTCCTCAGCTGAGTCCAGAAAACAAAGATTCTGGAAACTTAATGAAAGCTTGCTTCAGAGAGAGGAAGTAAAAACGGAAGTACAGAAGGAGCTTAAGGACTATTTTAAAAATAATGATCAACCAGGGTGCACTATTGGCGTACTATGGGAAGCACACAAGACAGTAATAAGAGGAATACTAATTAAGCATGGGGTGAGAATAAATAGGGAAAGGAATAAACAGCTGCAAATACTATTGGACAAACTTAAAGTATTAGAAACAGAACATAAAAAAAAGAAAGGCAAACGCAACACTAGGGGAGCTGAGCATAGTAAGAAAACAAATATTAGATATATTACAATACAGAGCGAAGGCTGCGATGCAAATATCGAGGAAGACAGTTTATGAATCAGGGAACAAGTGCGGGAAGACCTTGGCAAGATCTATTCAAAGTCAAAAGATAAGGTCATATATCCCACAGATTGTGTCGCCAGAAGGAATTAAAAAGGTAATACCAGAACAAATAACGGAAGAATTTAAGAATTTCTAAGCTAGGCTATATAATCTACCAGAAATAGGCAAAACGCAAAAGGAAAGGGAAGAGTACTTAGCTAAATCCGGGTTACCGAAACTTACAGAAGAAGAGAGAGAAGACTTAGAGAGTCATATTTCAAGGGAGGAAATAGAACAGACTATAAAGAAGATGAAAAAGGGTAAGGCTCCAGGCCCAGATGGTTTGACACCACAGTACTTCCATGTATTGGCCCCCATATTGGGACCATACATGGAAAGACTAGAGGGGTGGAGGGGGCACTATCAAGAGACACGCTAACGGCATATCTAACATTGATACTAAAAGAGGGAAAAGACCCAGCGAACTGCGGCAGCTATAGGCCTATTTCACTCTTGAACACGGATTTAAAAATCTATACAAAAATCCTAGCAACCAGATTGGCAAAGGTAATGGCAAAAATAATACATCTTGACCAGGTGGGATTCATGGCATCGAGAGAAGCCAGAGATAGTACCACTAGAGTTTTAAACTTGATACATATAGCTACCAAATCAGGTGCCCCCTGTGTTATACTGAGCACCGACGCAGAAAAGGCTTTTGATAGAGTTGAGTGGGCCTTTATGCAGTCGGTGCTCAGACACATAGGAGTAGGGGAAGTGATGCGAGAAAGGATCGCTAGAGTATACTCTAATCCAACAGCAAGGGTAAAGGCAAATGGGACATTATCAGAACCTTTTAGTATCAAAAATGGTACAAGGCAGGGGTGCCCGCTATCCCCCCCTGCTCTTTGCATTAATATTAGAACCATTTTTGAATAAGATTCGACTAAACCCAGATATAAAAGGCATCAAGATAGGGAAAGAACAATACAAGACTGCAGCATATGCGGACGATCTATTGTTTACATTAACAGAACCAGAAATTTCTATACCGGTACTTTTGGAAGAATTCAAACAGTATGGCGAATTATCAAATTTCAAAATAAACTATGGGAAGTCTGAAGCGCTAGGTCTAGGAATAACAGACGAAAAAAAAGCTAGATTAAAGAGCAATTTCAAATTCGCATGGGTAGATAAGGCCGTAAAATACCTAGGAACTCATATAGCTGCAGATCTGGCTCAGTTATATGAGCTAAATTTAATCCCCCTGTTGGAAGAAACAAAAAAAACATTGGAGCAATGGAGAGGGGGCCTTCAATCTTGGTTCGGTAGAGCAAATTTAATAAAAATGAACATCCTACCCAAATATCTATACATAATGAGGGCTCTTCCAATTAAAATACCAAATAGTTTTTTCAAAATAATAAATGGAGTGTTTGGTAGATATATATGGGCCGGTAAAAAACCACGCATAGCCCGTAACAGTCTGACATTACCAAAAAATATGGGGGGGGTTAGCAGTGCCTGACCTCCGTAGATATTATCACGCGATTCATTTGAATCGAATATTAGATTGGTGGCATCAGGTAGATGCAAAAAGATGGGTTCAATTAGAGCAAGCGCAGACATCGGTAGTATTAAAAAGGGCGATTTGGTGTTATAAGACACTTCCTAAAACCCTGAGGACACATCCCTTAATAGGAAATACGCTAAAAATAGGTTACCAGCAGTCCCTGAGACAATGTCTTACCACAGCAGAATCCCCACTGTATCCGATATTGGGGAATCCTGAGTTCGTACCTGGACTAAACATCCAACATTTTAAAAAAATAAGGGAAACAGGACAAGATGATGTTAAATCATACATAAATCAGCGGAGGTGGCCCCCAATATCTAAGTTAATGGAGAAGGAAGGACCATATGGTCTTTGCCTATGGGAAGCTCTTCAACTTCGACATTTTTTTGAAACTCTACCAGCCCCGGAAAAATTTGAGAGGCCCTTAACATCTTTTGAAAAGCTATGTGTGAAAACAGGAGGAATAGAAAGACCCCTATCTTTCTTATATAAAATGATGAATACACCTGTAAACCAACCAGGATGGCTAGAAAAGTGGAAACAAGAATTAAACATAGAAATAACAGAGATTCAAAAACAGAGAATGTTTAGGGCAGTATTTAGACCAACAAAATGCACTAAAATTCAAGAAATTAATTACAAAATCTTAACTAGGTGGTACAATACACCAGACAAGTTGCATATATGGGACACACAGGAATCGGACAGGTGTTGGAGGTGTGAAGAAGGAGAAGGCACATTGTTTCACATATTTTGGACCTGCCCGGAGATTAAAATATACTGGATAGAGATAGGACAAATAGTACATAAAGTAACAGGGTATAAAATTGAGGAAGACGCGGCTTTTTGTCTATTGCATATATCGGAAGGGCTAGTAGGGAAATACGAAAAAACAGTTCTGCCTCACATGATGAATGCTGCAAGAGCGTGTATACCATCACTTTGGAGAAAAAGACAAGCTCCGTCTGTATTTGATTGGGTTAGAAAGCTAGAATATATCAATAAAATGGAAGATCTAGTGCTTTCGGCACAATATAAACAGGATCAATATAAAATGGTATGGAGAAATTGGAACCTGTTTATGAGCTCAGAGGAGGGGAGGCAAATGTTAAGGTCTCCACCTCAGAATGAGGAAATTATATGCTAGACTTGGAGGAGAGGGGGTAGAGGGAAAGGGGGGAGTCCCCATATTTTTTCCCCCCCTCCCCCTTTTTTTTTTTTTTGCTTTTTGTGTTGTTGGTGGAATGACAGTAGGAGTATGTTGTAGGAGAAGAATTGGATTGAATGTGGAGTGTTAAGAATGAGAGGGGGGGAGGGGAGGGGATTTAGAGGAAAAGGGAAGATATGGTGAAGAAGATAAGGGGATGATAGATGAATTTAGGACCTAAGTAATAATTGAGACAAGAATATAAAGAAGGAAGTTAAGGATAAAATGAATAGGAGCAAAAAGGAGACTTACTAAATTGATATTGCCTTGCCCTTAAGATAATATTGGTTAAGTGATAGTAAATGTCTAGACTGAAACTTATAGAAGAGTAGAATAGTCTCCTGAGAAAAGCTTAAAGTTTATGATGATTTGTTAGATAACCAACCTTGTCCTATGTAATATAATGTATATGTATTGATTTTCCTTGAAAACAAAATAAAGAGATAAATAAAAAAAACAAAAAAACAAAAGTATGTTTTTTTTTTTTGAACAAGCAATATGTTTTGGGTCAATTTGGTGTATGTTGTATTAAAATGTATAGATTATAATGTATATTAAAAATTTACAATTAATAATTTTATTGGTCATGTCTTGATTAGATCGATCTATTGATGATTTTTTTGTATATTACATTAAAAGACAGGAAGCCACAGTAAAAAATATATGCATTTGATTGCAACGAATGTTCTTTCTTGCAACAAATTTTCTATGCAAATATTCCTATTATTCACATATTATTATTCTAACCTTTAAATAGGAGAAAAACGCAAATTAAAAGCAAAAGAATGGGAAAAGAGGAAGAGAGGTGCAGCGACTTTGGCAGCTCCATCCACATTGGAGGAAGAAGCAGAGGACATGGGCCCAGATGCTGGCACACATTCTCCAAAAGGTAATTGTTTCCTATGCAGAGTCAAACATTAATGTACCATATTTTTCTGAGATAACCATGATGTTATTTCCCTTGCAAGCCAGAATTGGCGTGACCACTCTCCTGCTCAGCTTTTTCTCTCCCTCTCTTTTGTCTTTAAATAAAATGGTACACTTGAGAAAACAAGGCTTGGATGTATTTGGAGCACTCTGGGAGTTTTATTGACTTGTCATTGATGTCTGAGACAACTTAGGCTGGCCATAGGCAGATTTCTAGGAAGGACAACAATCAGTAAGACACGTGTGTCTCTTCAATTGTGTTGAAAAGCCATTGGGACTCACTATGAATGATATGTTCTCCAACGCTGGAAATAAGTAAGTAGTGGCCACGTAGGGATGTTCTCCTTACTGTTTCCCCTCAGGTGTAAAGGCATGATAGGCAACAACTTGAAAAAATAATTGCAACAAGTGTGCTATTTTTGTGTAAAAGCCGGACAGCCCAAATCAATTTGTTGTAACTGTCTAGGACATTGTTAACCACTTAAGCCCCGGAAGGTTTTACCCCCTTCCTGACCAGGGGGTATTTTGCGATTCGGCACTGCGTGACTTTAACGGACAATATCGCGGTCATGCGATGCTGTACCTAAACGAATTTGATGTCCTTTTTTTCCCACAAACAGAGCTTTCTTTTGGTGGTATTTGATCACCTGTGCGATTTTTTTGATCATGCGCTATAAACAAAAAAATAGTGTCAATTTTGCAAAAATAATATTTTTCACATTTTTTTATATGAAATTCCCCCCCAAAAAAATGTAAAAATCAAAAATTTTTAACATTTTCAGCCAATTTGTTTTATGCTACATATGTTTGGTAAAAAAAATCGCAAAAAGCGTATTTTGATTGGTTTGCGCAAAAGTTATCGCGTTTACTAACAAAGGGAAAGATTTTTGTCATTTTTGTTGTTTTTTTTTAACGCGTAATGGCGGCGATCTGCGATTTTTTTTTTGCGACACTGCGGCGGACAGATCGGACCCTTGACTGACATTTTTGACACTTTTGGGGTTACCAGTGACATTTCTACAGTAATCAGTGCTATACATATGCACTGTTACTGTAAAATTACACTGGCAGTGAAGGGGTTAACTTTATTTGAGAGGGAGGGGCTGTGTGTGTCCCTAGGGGCGTGATTCTAACTGTGATTGGCTGTGGCTTGAGCTGTAGGAACAATGATCAACGGTCCTACATAGTAGAACCGTATGATCATTGTTTCTACACAGGGGAGAATGACAGGCGGCTTGTTTACACTAGCCGCCTGCCTTTCTCTCTCTCCCCCGACGATCGCCGAGTGACCGGTGGACATCGGGTCCGCCGGTCACACGCGCGGGGGGGTCCATGACCGCGCGGGAGCGGGAGCGCGCCGGCGGCGGCGCGCGCTCGCTCCCCAGAGCCTCACAGGCTAGTGACGTATATATACGTCACTTTGCCTGTGAGGGGCTGACCGCCGCAGTATATGTACTTGCGGCGGTCAGCAAGTGGTTAAATAGATAGGTAAATAAAAATACATAAATCCATTAAATGAACTAGTGTTTCCAAAATGTGTTCTTAAAGTGGTAGTAAACCACGGCTGTTGTAAAAAAAATAAAAAAATAAACACCTGCAAGGCGATTGCATAACGTGCTAGAATGCATCGTATACTAGCATATAATAAAATACTCGCCTTTGAATGAAGCCCTCTAGCACTGTGCTGTCACACTTGAGAGGGCTGATATCTTATCCTGGTCTTTCTTCCAGGTTTGCACTCTCCGGCTATGTGGTTGTCCGGAGGCGCGATGACGTCACTCCCGCGCATGTGTGCAGAGCCCTAAGTTCCAGCATGCAGGTCTGAAGGTCTGGCAAGCTATGTCAGACCTTCAGAGTGCATATGCCAGCGACGTAACTGGCTGCATCCAGGGGAAATATATCCTAAACGGTGCACGTTTAGGGGATATTCATTTTATCTATAGGTACGCCTTATTATAGGCTTACCTGTAGGTAAGAATGACCAAGCGGGATTTACTACTGCTTTAACCACTTACCGCATACTAACGTAGGTCTACGTCAGTAAACTTTGCGGTAGTGTACCGGGATGATGCCTCTAGCTAGAGGCATCATTCCGGTACCGTGGTTTGAAGCCGACGGTTGGCTTTCCGTCGGTACCGACCGATGCGGCTCGGGAGCCGCTCGATCGGTACCCGGGGGGGCGGGAGGGGACATCCCCCCCCCTCCCGCCGCCTTCCGTGGCTTTGCTCGGGGCTCCCGTCCCACCGGGAGCCCCGAGCACCCAGCCGGCGCGTCCGCCGGCTGGATGGAGTCCCGATGAATGCCGGAAACAGCATCGATCGGGGCTCCGTTGACGTAACCCGGAGGCGACGTCCATGACGTCACTTCCGGGTTACTGTGCCGCAAAAGGCGGCAAATTTGAAAATCGGCTGTATGCAAAAACGCCGTTTTTGGCATTTTGCATACAGGGAAGTGTAGTGGAGGGGTCTAGGGTCTTTTAGACCCCCGATCCCTCCATAAAGTGTACCTGTCACGACATATTGCTGTCACAAGGGATGTTTACATTGCTTGTGACAGCAATAAAAGTGATCAGATTTTTTTATTTTTTTTAAAACTGTAATAAAGTTAAAAAAATAAATAAAATAAATGGGAAAAAAAAAAAATTTAGCCGCCCCCGTCACCGTTAGCTCGCGCACAAAAAAAAACGTATACGCAAGTCGAGCCGCAAATGAAATCGCTGTTCAAAACACACATGTGAGGTATCGCCACGATCGCCAGAGTGTGAGCAATAATTTAAAAAAAAGAGCTACACTCTACCTCTAAACTGGTAACCGTTAAATAAATTTAAAGCGTCGCAGATTGAGATCTCTATTGACCGTAGTTTGTCGACATCCCACGGGGGGGCGCAATTTTAAACCGTAACATGTTGGGTATCTATTTACTCGGCGTGACATGTTCTTTCACAATATACAAAAAAAATGGGGTAACTTTACTGTTTAGTATTTTTTAAATGCAGTGAAATGTGATTTTTCGAAATTTTTCCAAAAAAATGGCGCTTTATAGACCGCTGCGCAAATACCGCGTGACAAAAATTATTGCAATGACCGACATTTTATTCTCCAGAGTCTTTGCTAAAATAATATATATAATGTTTGGGGGTTCTAAGTTGTTTTCTAGGAAAAAATACTGATTTTAACTTGTGAACAAAATGTGTCAAAAATAGGCTCGGTCCTTAAGTGGTTAAGTACCTCCAGCAGTTCATGTTTTGTAGATAGCCACACAATTTGTTAATGCATATGCTACATACCAGACATGGGAGTAAGTCACACATGTGCAAGTCACAAGCAAGTCGCAAGTCGTAACCTTCAAGTCTCAAGCAAGTCCCAAGTTACTGTGGCGAAAAGCAAGCAAGTCAAGTCGAGTCCCTGCTAGAAGTCAAGCAAGTCAAGTCAAGTCATTTATTTTGGTCAAGTCACAAATCAAGTCAAAATACTGATCTACCCCATTTCCACCTTTAAATCAGTTAAAAGTCAATGGTCAGGAAATGTTTTTATTTTCAACATTAACAAAACTGCAGTGCTTAGTGCTTTTTTCTTGCCATATTAAAGAAACATTTTGAATGCCCAAACAGCAGACAACCTGTAGAAATGTTTAAAGCGACGCCTATGGGGATTTTTAAGTACCAAAGTTTGTTGCCATTCCACCAGCGTGCGCAATTTTAAAGCATGACATCTTGGGTATCTATTTACTCGGCGTAACACTATCTTTCACAATAGAGAAAAAAATGTACTAACTTTGTTTTTTTTTATTCACATAACTGTATTTTTTCCAAAAAAATTGCGTTTGTAAGACCGTTGCGCAAATATGGTGTAAATTGCAACAATCTCCATTTTATTCTCTATAGTAAGGGTCCTTTCATGCGGCGCACCATCTGACGGAGTCCATTCAGCTCAGAGGGGGATCGACCTGCCGATCCCCGCTGAGCAGGCGGATGACAGCTCCGTCTCTGCTATGTGTGCGGAGACTTAGCTGTCAAATCCCCGCTCTCCTCTATGGGAGATCGGATGAGAACAGACCGCTTGTCCGTTCTCATCTGATCCCATCCGATCTGATCCTCCAGATGGATGAAAAATAGGGTTTTCATCCATCCGGATTTCACGGACCGGATCGGAATCAGATAGCAGTGGGTGCTGCATGTCTCCGCTGACCCATAGGGATGCATGTAGCATCGCCTGTGTGAAAGGACCCTAAAGGCCCGTACACACGTACCAATTGTCGGCCGTAAATATATGTGAAATGCGGAGCACATGCTCATCTTGGTAAATGTGAGAAGAAGGAAGATGCTGCTCATAATTCAATACTTTACAAATAAAAAGGCACGTGTTCTGTTATGATAAAGATAATGATTTGTCTATTCTATATGGTGCATCAAATCTTAAAATTAAATATTTTAAACTCTTCACCATTCTCTTTGTATTTTGACTGCAAAGATCTAACTATTGATATGTCCCTTTATTCCTTTATGATTTAATGTATAAAACATATATTGCTGGTTACGCACAATATTCTACATGTAAAAAAATAAAGATAGGCCATATTTTTTTTTTTTTCATCGTATTTATTTGTGAAAATAAGAAAAACAAACCTAAATATATATAAATACTCTCCGTATTGTAAAAAAAAAACATAAAAAAGGTCAATTTCGACTAATAGAAATTTTAAATAAATAAAAAGGAGTAACATAAATAACAGGGTCAAAATTAGGGTAAATTATAATTGGCCATAATGGTAATCATGCTGCCATGAGGGGATGTTGGCATCATGAGGGCCATATTGCCACTAACTGCCATGTGGCAGTTGTTGCTGTTGTGGAGGTGGTGGCTGGGGTTGTTGTGGTGGAGGTGGAGGGCATGGGTGCTCATCGCAGAGGTGCGTGCGCTCCTGTAGTCCGCCCCGTTCTGCTTTATGCAGCACTTCCAGAATCAGCTTCTCAGCCATTTGGCGCTGTAGAAAATCTACTTTGCTGAGCTTTTTGCCCGTCATGTTCCCAAAGGACTCATGATCTTCCGGCTTCCTTCTGAGGGCTATGGAGGCCATGGAAGCAAGGATGGATGTATCATTTGCAGGAGCTGTTCATTTGTTAGAGTTAAAAAAAATCCGTAGAGCCGGAAGAATGCTGAGGCTACAGCAGTGTGTGTAAGACCAGAGGTGTGCTGGGGATGCAGTTAGAGGCAGTCTCAGTCTCCTGTTCTGCTGGCTCAGCTGCTGTTAATATTTTAGACCTGGATGAAGCCGCATGCTGCCTGGGGGTTCTGGGGAGCGCAGGCTGAGCGGAGGTCTAAAAAATCACTAACACTGCCAATGTTTTTGCGCCCCCCCCTTGGCCTGCACCCCTGGCGGGCGCCGGTCTCGACAGCTCCTTGCTACGCCCCTGTTTACATAAAGGGTCAATTATGGTCTTGCTAATTATTTTGTTACGTCATTATATTTATAGCAGACAATATATTGTGAAATGCCATACCTGAGTCAAATTCGCCTCCAGGATATCTTCCTCCTGGCTGGCCTCAAATGAGGCCTCTGCAGACGTGGAAGGGAGTGTGGACAGGGATGGCCTGGATTCCTCCACGTCCGTCAGGAACCGCAGGCTTTCAAAATACCACAGCCGTGGTACATAGACCTCCGCTGCAGCAGCTCCAGACCTAGTTGTTTTTTCTATTTTATTCAGCTCCCGTCTGTAGGCAGTACGAATGCTGTTTATTTTCATTTTCACATAATCCACGGTAGCCTTAGGATTTGCCGTTTGGTAAAAGGCAACTAATTTTAAATAGGCCTCTTGTTTAAGTTGCCTATTACTGTAGCTTTTACTTTTAAGTTGCCACAAACAGGGCAGTTTTCTGTACTCCTCGATGAAGAGTTGCAAAAACTCCGGGGGGGTGAAATTGTCCACCATTATGTAGTACAGTGTATGCCTGCAAGACACAACACAACACAAAACATAGTAAAAGAGCATGTATTTTGTGACATAATAAAGATATTCCCAATAAAAGCTGTATAGGGCCAAAAACACCCGCTTTTGAATCAATAGTCGTACCTTTGTTTGTGCTGATGAATCGTAATTCGTAATTCGCCGATCGATCGTGCTCCTACAAACGATTTTTCCAATAGCGAATCATTGACCGAAAGATCTGGCGTCCTTTAAATACAGCACATGCGTCAACTCCGTCTCCAGTGCCGAAGATTAGGCTGCATGCGACACACACACACACGTGAGTCGGCGGAAGATTCTTTGGCAAGCGAACATGTCTCAAAGATCTCAGAGTTCTACAAGTGAGGGCCGAAGTGGTTGGGCCACCAAAAAACCCAAAGCAACACCTATGACCAAGGGGGAAATGGTGGAGATGGTTGCCATACTTGAGAAGCAGGACTATGATGGCAGGTTGGATAATTATGAGAGGACCAATGCAAGAAAAGAACGGATTCTGGACAAGGTGGTGGCATGTTTACACAAAAAGTACGGTGTGGAGCGATCAAAAGAGCAAATCCAGAAAAGATGGTCCGATCTAAAGCATCGTGAGCAAGAACAGCTTGGTCACATACATCGTATTCTTAAAAAAAGTTTTTTTTTTTAACAAGCAATATGTTTTGGGTCAATTTGGTGTATGTTATATTAAAATGTATAGATTATAATGTATATTAAAAATTTACAATTAATAATTGTATTGGTCATGTCTTGATTAGATCGATCTATTGATGATTTTTTTGTATATTACATTAAAAGACAGGAAGCCACAGTAAAAAATATATGCACTTGATTGCAACGAATGTTCTTTCTTGCAACAAATTTTCTATGCAAACATTCCTATTATTCCCATATTATTATTCTAACCTTTAAATGGGAGAAAAACGCAAATTAAAAGCAAAAGAATGGGAAAAGAGGAAGAGAGGTGCAGCGACTTTGGCAGCTCCATCCACATTGGAGGAAGAAGCAGAGGACATGGGCCCAGATGCTGGCACACATTCTCCAAAAGGTAATTGTTTCCTATGCAGAGTCAAACATTAATGTACTATATTTTTCTGAGATAACCATGTACATGTCTTAATATTTTTTAATAAAATAGCTATCAAGCAGTGCACCATGTCCTATCACATTTACCTCTTGTGAATTTTATTATATGCCACATTTTTATTATTATGTAGATAAAGACAGTAGTCCCGAGTGCAGCATGGTGGAGCCAACAAGTGTTCAGCCACCACAGCAACAGGAAGGTTGGTAGGCCCAGATTTTTGGGTAGTGGGATACTAAAAATATGTGTATTTGCAATGATTGTTTAACCTTATATTGTTGTATTTCCTTTAAAATGTACATTGCAGAGGTTCCCTCATGTGAGGTATGGGATGTGTCATCTCCAGCTGGTTCTGATGTGGAAATGTCAGTAGCCAAATCTCGTGCCAGCATTACAACCAGCCTTGCAAGCACATCTGCGAATGATCCGGATCATGAAGCAAGTGTCGGGGAGCCAGTTGTGTGCCCAAGTATGTTTTTTTTATAATGTGTTTTCAAGTGTATTTCTCATTTGCTGTATTTGATGTAATGCTTCAAAGGAACGACCTGTTTGTTAAATAATGTTAATCAGGTGCGCAAAGCTTTTAAAATATGTGTCAATTATATAATCATATAGTGTAAAATCGTCATAATTTAGCTTCATTTGTGTAGATTTGTGACTATATGATTATATATTTGACACATGATTAAATAGTTTGGCGCACCTGATTCACATTTTACACCAAACATATGTTTTTGACGTTTGCAGGTTTTTAGGCCCCTTGCACACGGGGCATGAGCAAAAACGTGTGTCAAAGCTTGTTTTGACGCCGGAAAAAGCAGCTGTAAATACGTGCTTTCAGTAGTTTGTTCAATGAGCGTAATCCCACGTTTTGCCATGTTGCTTTTAGCATTGTTATTTTCAACCTCCATTTCTAAACAATAGTTCCCTATGGGAGCCTCTTGATTTGAATGGAAGTCGCACCGTAAGTCGGATCAGGATGATCCGATTTGCGGGGCCACTTGCGCTGTGAGATTATTGAGGGGGAACTACACACAAAAATGGGATAAACCGCCGTGGGTGTCCCCCCCAAGTTCCCAAGCAGGCCCTTTGTGTGTGGTATGGAATTTGAGGGTAGGCCCACGCCAAAAAGACAGCGTGGGGTACCCCCAAAATCCATACAAGAGCCTTATCCAAGCATGCAGCTTGGCAGCCCAGGAAAGGGGAGGGGACGAGCAAGCGGACCCACCCCCCCGGACCACACCAGGCCACATGCCCTCAACATGGGGGGTCTTGTTGCTTTGGGGCAGGGGGGGCTCTGCACCCCACACCCAAAAGCACCTTGCCCCCATGTTGATGAGGACAAGGGCCTCATCCCCACAACCCTGTCTGGTGGTTCTGGGGGTCATGCGGCCAGGGGACTCATAGGAATCTGGAAGCACCCTTTAACAAGGGGTGGCCCCCAGATCCCGGACCCCACTCCCTATGTGAATGGGTATGGGGTACATAGTACCCCTACACATTCACCCCATAAAAGGAAGTGTATGTGAATAACGACAGGAGACGTTTCTGAAATGTTCTTAAAAATCTTCATCGGGTCTTCTCCACTCTGCTCTTCGGATCTTCTCCTCTCCGCTCTTCTGCTGTCCAATCTTCTGCTCTTATGTTGTCTGCTCTTTTGCCCTAGGTTCTTCTTCTTCCTCCTGTCCTCCTCCGATGCTGGCGCCGATGATTCTGCCGGTCTCCGGTCTCTGCAGCTAAATATATATATACATTAGGGGCGTGACCTCTCGATGACGTCCTCATGCGTTCACGCCCCTAATGGATATATAGTAAGCTGCAGAGACCGGAGACCGGCAGAATCATCGGCAACAGCATCGGAGGAGGACAGGAGGAAGAAGAAGAGCCTAGGGCAAAAGAGCATAAGAACAGGGTAGGTATTAACTCTTGAGTAATTTAAGATAAACTTGACACCAAATGTTTCTATATTATGACCTCATCTAGGTGCTTCACATGTACTTTATATTTTGTTTTTTTATTAACAGGTCATATTTTTCATAGTTGCTAGTGTTGAGCGAACACGGACTGTATTATTCATGTTCGTACCGAATAATTTGATTTTTTGTACCCGAACACGGACACGGACACTTTACTGTATGTTCGGGTAAAAATCCGTGTTCGGTCGTTTTATTTCCGGGTTTTGCATGCTTTGGCGCTCTTTTCATGGCGGGCTTTCAACAGCCAATCAACAATCGTTTAACTGGTGTGCCTTAAGCCATCCCAGCCATGCCTGCAAATGTCTCAGTAGCTGTGATTGGCCGTCTGAAGCATGTGACCAAGTCTTTATAAGTTCCAGGCAGCCGCAGCGTCTTCATTCTGCTGCTTAGATCAGGGACAGAGCACACATCAACGTGCTGGCTGCTGATTAGGGAAAGACAGGCAGGAAAAAACCATTTGTGTCCGGATAGAATTGAGGGACAGGTCGGAGTGTTTAGGCAGGGCGAGTTGTAGGCATTTTAGGGATAGAGTCTGCTGAATTATAGGGTCAGTGTCTTCTACAAACTACAATCGATATTGCTGTGTGGGGGGTGGGGTCTGCACTCAATCCTGATCTACGATCTCTTCTCAATCCTGTTAGGGAGAGGCTGCTGCTGAATTTTAGGGTCAGAGTGTTCTACAAACTACAATCGATATTGCTGTGTGGGGTCTGCACTTAGTCCCGATCTACGATCTCTTCTCAATCCTGTTAGGGAGAGGCTGCTGCTGAATTTTAGGGAAACTGTGTTCTACAAACTACAATCGATATTGCTGTGTGGTGTGGGATAGGAGATAGGCAGGTGTCAGTGATCCACATCCATTTTTCTGTGTGTGAGCTGCAGTGAACACAATCTTTTTGGGCTGCAGTGAACACAATCTTTTTGGGGTGCAGTGAACAACGTCCTTTTTGGGGTGCAGTGAACAAAATCTTTTTGGGGTGCAGTGAACAAAATCATTTTTGGGGTGCAGTGAACAACATCCTTTTTGGGGTGCAGTGAACACAATCTTTTTGGGGTGCAGTGAACAAAATCCTTTGTGGGGTGCAGTGAACACAATCTTTGTGGGGTGCAGTGAACACAATCTTTTTGGGGTGCAGTGAACAACATCCTTTTTGGGGTGCAGTGAACACAATCTTTGTGGGGTGCAGTGAACACAATCTTTTTGGGGTGCAGTGAACAAAATCCTTTTTGGGGTGCAGTGAACACAATCTTTGTGGGGTGCAGTGAACACAATCTTTTTGGGGTGGAGTGAACAAAATCCTTTTTGGGGTGCAGTGAACAACATCCTTTTTGGGGTGCAGTGAACAAAATCCTTTTTGGGGTGCAGTGAACACAATCTTTTTGGGGTGCAGTGAACAAAATCCTTTGTGGGGTGCAGTGAACACAATCTTTGTGGGGTACAGTGAACAGAATCTTTGTGGGGTGCAGTGAACACAATCTTTGGGGGGTACAGTGAACACAATCTTTTTGGGGTGCAGTGAACAAAATTCTTTTTGGGGTGCAGTGAACACAATCTTTGTGGGGTGCAGTGAACACAATCTTTTTGGGGTGGAGTGAACAAAATCCTTTTTGGGGTGCAGTGAACAACATCCTTTTTGGGGTGCAGTGAACAAAATCCTTTTTGGGGTGCAGTGAACACAATCTTTTTGGGGTGCAGTGAACAAAATCCTTTGTGGGGTGCAGTGAACACAATCTTTGTGGGGTGCAATGAACACAATCTTTGTGGGTACAGTGAACACAATATTTTTGGGGTGCAGTGAACAAAATCCTTTGTGGGGTGCAGTGAACACAATCTTTGGGGGGTACAGTGAACACAATCTTTTTGGGGTGCAGTGAACAAAATCCTTTGTGGGATGCAGTGAACACAATCTTTGTGGGGTGCAGTGAACACAATCTTTTTGGGGTGCAGTGAACAAAATCCTTTTTGGGGTGCAGTGAACAACATCCTTTTTGGGGTGCAGTGAACACAATCTTTGTGGGGTACAGTGAACAGAATCTTTGTGGGGTGCAGTGAACACAATCTTTGGGGGGTACAGTGAACACAATCTTTTTGGTGTGCAGTGAACAAAATCCTTTGTGGGGTGCAGTGAACACAATCTTTGGGGAGTACAGTGAACACAATCTTTTTGGGGTGCAGTGAACAAAATCCTTTGTGGGGTGCAGTGAACACAATCTTTGTGGGGTGCAGTGAACACAATCTTTTTGGGGTGCAGTGAACAAAATCCTTTTTGGGGTGCAGTGAACAACATCCTTTTTGGAGTGCAGTGAACACAATCTTTTTGGGGTGCAGTGAACAAAATCCTTTGTGGGGTGCAGTGAACACAATCTTTGTGGGGTACAGGGAACAGAATCTTTGTGGGATGCAGTGAACACAATCTTTGGGGGTACAGTGAACACAATCTTTTTGGGGTGCAGTGAACAAAATCCTTTTAGGTTGCAGTAAACACAATCTTTGTGGGGTGCAGTGAAAAAAATCCTTTTTGAGGTGCAGTGAACACAATCTTTGTGGGGTGCAGTGAACACAATCTTTGTGGGGTACAGTGAACACAATCTCATACTTCTGAAGATTTGAGGGTGCTGCCTGTTCCATACTCCTCCTCCTACTTCTCAACCATCCTTTTAGGGGTACAAACAATAGTAATTGGGGCCTAGTGTGGTGGTGTACGTGTGAGATACATACACTTTCTTTTTGATCATATTTTCTATTCCGCTATTCAATTAAAACCTTTGGGGATCAATTAAATTGCGTGATAGTCTGTGTCGGTACGTGTGAGATCCACCTTTCCAAGTTTTTGGGGTTCATCTCATACTTCTGAAGATTTGAGGGTGCTGCCTGTTCCATACTCCTCCTCCTACTCCTCAACCATCCTTTTAGGGGTACAAACAATAGTAATTGGGGCCTAGTGTGGTGGTGTACGTGTGAGATACATACACTTTCTTTTTGATCATATTTTCTATTCCGCTATTCAATTAAAACCTTTGGGGATCAATTAAATTGCGTGATAGTCTGTGTCGGTACGTGTGAAATCCACCTTTCCAAGTTTTTGGGGTTCATCTCATACTTCTGAAGATTTGAGGGTGCTGCCTGTTCCATACTCCTCCTCCTACTGCTCAACCATCCTTTTAGGGGTACAAACAATAGTAATTGGGGCCTAGTGTGGTGGTGTACGTGTGAGATACATACACTTTCTTTTTGATCATATTTTCTATTCCGCTATTCAATTAAAACCTTTGGGGATCAATTAAATTGCGTGATAGTCTGTGTCGGTACGTGTGAGATCCACCTTTCCACGTTTTTGGGGTTCATCTCATACTTCTGAAGATTTGAGGGTGCTGTCTGTTCCATACTCCTCCTACTCCTCATCCATTTTAGGGGTAGAAACAATAGTAATTGGGGCCTAGTGTGGTTTTGTACGTGCGAGATACATACACTTTTTTGGATCATATTTCCTATTCCGGTATTCAATAAAAACCTTTCTAGGGCAAGATCTTAAATTACAGAAATATGAGGAGACCGTCATATAAGGGCCGTGGCCTGGGTCGTGGTGCTGCTGGTAGAGCTCCTGTTGCAAGGAGAGGACGTGGTCGATCTGTGCCAGCTACACGCACAAGTGAAACACCTTCCTCAAGTGTGAGTAGGCGACAGAACCTGCATCAGTATTTGGTAGGGCATCATACGCCCCTAGAAGTGATGAGGCCAGAACAAGTGGAGGAGATAGTAGATTGGTTTGCTGCTGACAGTGCCTCCAGTTCCTTCACATTGTCTCCCACCCAGTCTACTGCAGAAAGGTCACAGTTGGCACCTGCAGCCGATGTCCAACTGTCTTTCACCTCACCCCCTTGCAAATCAGGCAAGCAGTCTGAGCCCCAAGCCATACAGCAGTCTCCTCTTCTTTTTGATGACTCTGTCAGCAGGGTTTCCCAGGGCCATCCACCTAGCCCTGCCCCAGAAGTGGAAGAGATTGAGTGCAGCGATGCCCAACCACTTATTTCTCAAGATGAGTACATGCAAGGATCATCGCAGCACGTCTCCGATGATGACGAAACGCAGGTGCCAACTGCTGCGGCGTTCAGCATTGTGGAGACCGACAAGGAGGGCAGGGGTGAAGACTGGGTGGAAGATGATGTGGAGGACGATGAGGTCCTCGACCCCACATGGAATGAACGTCATGCAGGTGACCTGAGTAGTTTGGAGGAAGAGGCGGTGGTCGCACAGAGCCACCAGCACAGCAGAAGAGGGAGCAGGGTGCAGAAGCGGAGCGGCCGTGCCCTAGACACTACGCCCGCTACTGCCCAACGCAGCAAGGGAACGAGCGCACCAAAGTCAGCTCAAAGGAGTTCTCTAGCGTGGAAGTTCTTTAGAAAATGTGCTGATGACAGGACACGAGTGGTTTGCACCCTGTGCAATCAGAGCTTGAAGCGAGGCATAAACCTTCTCAACCTGAGCACAACCTGCATGATCAGGCATCTAAGTGCAAAGCACGAGCTGCAGTGGAGTACACACCTTCAAAACCAAGAAACGTCTCTGGCTCATCCTGCTTCCTCTTCTGCTGCAGTCTCGGCCGCTCCAGCCACATCTGTAGTGATACCGGCACCTGCCACCCCGCAAACAGACGATCTGTCAGCAACACCACCACCTGGGTCACCAACAACCATCTCCACAATGTCCCGTGGAAGCGTTCAGCTTTCCATCTCCCAAACACTTCAGAGGAAGAGGAAGTACCCCCCTACCCACCCGTGATCCCTGGCCCTGAATGCCAGCATTTCAAAATTATTGGCCTTTGAAATGCTGTCATTCCGTCTGGTGGAGACGCACAGTTTTAAAAACCTTATGTCGGTGGCTGTCCCACAGTACGTCGTGCCCAGCCGCCACTACTTTTCCAGGCAAGCCATCCCTTCCCTGCACAACCAAGTGGGGGAAAAAATCAGGTGTGCACTGCGCAACGCCATCTGTGCCAAGGTCCACCTAACTACCGATACGTGGACCAGTAAGCACGGTCAGGGGCGTTATATCTCCCTAACGGCACACTGGGTAAATGCAGTGGCGGATGGGCCTGAGGCGGATAGCAATTTGGCGCATGTCCTTCCACCACCGAGGATTGCAGGGCGCTTCAGTTTGCCTCCTGTTCCTAACTCCTCCTACTCCGCTTCCTCATCCTCTACCGCCTCCTCATCCGGACAGCGTAACACCTTCACCACCAACTTCAGCACGGCCAGGGGTAAACGACAGCAGGCAGTTTTACAACTTGCCTGTTTGGGGGACAAACCACACACCGCGCAGGAGTTGTGGAGGAGCATGGAACAGCAGACAAATGAGTGGTTGCTGCCAGCGAGCCTCAAGCCCGGCCTGGTGGTGTGCGATAACGGGAGAAATCTCATAGCAGCTCTGGGCCTAGCCGGTTTGACGCACATCCCTTGCCTGGCGCATGTGCTGAATTTGGTGGTGCAGAGGTTCCTTAAAAACTACCCCGATATGTCAGAGCTGCTGCAGAAAGTGCGGGCCGTTTGTGCGCACTTTCGGCGTTCTCACCCTGCTGCTGCCTTCCCGCTCACCGCCTCATATGTGACGTGCCCACAAGGTGGAACTCCACCTTGCACATGCTGGAAAGACTGTGCGAGCAGCAGCAGGCCATAGTGGAGTTTCAGCTGCAGCACGCACGCGTGAGTCGCTCTGCGGAACAGCACCACTTCACCACCAATAACTGGGCCTCCATGCGAGACCTGTGTGCCTTGTTGCACTGTTTTGAGTACTCCACCAACATGGCCAGTGGCAACGATGCCGTTCTCAGCTTAACTATCCCACTTCTATGCCTCCTTGAAAAAACAATTCGGGCGATGATGGAAGAGGATGTGGCACAGGATGAGGAGGAGGAGGAGGATGAAGAGGTAACATTTCCAAGGCTTTCAGGGCAGTCATTCGCAAGGGGCTCCGAGGGTGGGTTCCTGCACACACAAACGCCAGGGACACAATTGTCCAGCAGGGGCACAGTTCTGGAGGATGAGGAGGATGAGGAGGAGGAGGAGCTGGAGGAGGAGATGGAACCATGTTCACAGCAGGGTGGCACCCAGGCCAGCTCATGGCCATCACTGGTGCATGGCTGGGGAGATACAGAGGACACGGACGATACACTTCCCACAGAGGACAGCCTTTCGTTGCCTCTGGGCAGCCTGGCACACATGAGCGATTACATGCTGCAGTGTCTCCACAACGACCGCCGAGTTGCCCACATTCTAACTTGTGCTGATTACTGGGTGGCCACGCTGCTGGATCCCCGTTACAAGGACAATGTACCGTCCTTAATTCACTCACTGGAGCGCGATCGCAAGATGCGCGAGTACAAGCGCACACTGGTAGACGCCATGCTGCTGGCATTCCCATCTGACAGCGGGGCCGCAGTGGAAGCACAAGGCAGAGGAGGAGGAGGAGGAGGTCGCCAACGCAACCAGGGCACCGCCAGCACCTCAGAAGGCAGGGTTAGCATGGCCGAAATGTGGAAAAGCTTTGTCAGCACGCCACAACAAACAGCAGCACCAGCAGCTCAGATGGAACGTCTTAGCAGGAGGCAGCATTTTACCAACATGGTGGAGCAGTATGTGTGCACACGCCTACATGTAGTGAATGAGGGGTCTGCCCCCTTCAACTTCTGGGTCTCCAAATTGGGCACATGGCCTGAGCTTGCCCTTTACGCCTTGGAGGTGCTGGCGTGCCCTGCAGCCAGTGTATTATCTGAACGGGTATTTAGCACGGCTGGGGGCGTTATAACAGACAAGCGCAGCCGCCTGTCCAGAGACAATGTGGACAAGCTCACGTTCATTAAAATGAACCAGGCATGGATCCCACGGGACTTTTCCGTACCTTGTGCAGAATAGCAATGGATACCGACCTTACCCACCCATTGTTCCATTTTTGCTCTTTCTCACTCTTTTGGGGTGTACCCTCATTTAAAATTTGTGAAAAGAAGCAGTGTTGGCTACCTCGTCCTCCTCCTCAGGGCCAGATTAACGTAGGGGCTATTGGAGCTGCAGCTCCAGGCCCCTACCTTTTATATAGGCCCCGGGTTGGCCATATTCACTGTTACCGCTCTTCTGTCACTTGTAAACACAGAAGTCTGGCTTCTATGCTCGCTTCCCCAGGCAGCACCCTCAGAACCTCCCCACACAGCGCGAAGGCCGGACAAGGAGGGACAGTTGCCGATGCATGGATGTGTTTATGGGATTCAGAGACTGCATCCCATGTTGAATTAGGCATGCATGGCTGCACCCTTCCTCCTCTGGGTGCATGGCAAGGCACGGCCCTTAAGGCCCTTCAAAATCCTCAGCACCAAGCCCATGATGCTCTTAATCCGGCCCTGGTCCTCCTCCACCGCCGCTTCCACCTACACCACCCATAGGTGTGCGCAGCCTATTGCATTAAGGTGTGCACCCCAAAGTTGAAATACACATGCATGTGTTTGCCAGCAGGGAGAGTAATGTATCGGGGCCATGTACCTGTAGGCAAAGAGAAAAAGAGCAGAGCAGGTCCGAGGGAGATCTTTCCCATCTCCTCACTGGCAATGCTATGTGCCCTAGGTGATTAGGGTGTGCCCAGGCACACCCGGCACACCCTGTGCGCATGCCTATGTCACCGCCACATCCACCACCACCTCAACCTCCCTCCTACTCCATATGGGCCTCGTCCTTCAGAGATGAAGAAGAACATTGTTTTATTTTTCTGTTTTTTTTTGTTGTTTTAAGTTATTTCCCTATCCACATTTGTTTGCAGAGCACTTGCCATGCTCTTAATTACGTTTTGCTGCCATTTGCAGCACTCTAGCCCTTTCTTTTGGTGTTTTAGAGCCATTTTAGTGCCTTAAAGTTCGGGTCCCCATTGACTTCAATGGGGTTCGGTGTCCGGGAAAAGTTCGGTAAAAGTCCGGGACACGGACCCGGACTTTTTTTTAAAGTTCGGCCGAACCCGTCGAACACGGACATCTAGGTGTCCGCTCAACCCTAATAGTTGCACTATCGCCAGGATGACAGCAGAGGCTCTACAATGCTGCTCAGAGCTGGAAAAAATGAAGGAGGCTGCAACAGCGTTACAAAATAAAATGAGAGACTTAGTTGACATGCTTGTAGGGTTGAGCGAACACGGACTGTGTTATTCGTGTTCGTACCGAATAATTGGATTTTTGTTACCCGAACACGGACCCGAAAACTTTACTGTATATTCGGGTAAAAATCCGTGTTCGGTCGTTTTATTTCCGGGTTTTGCATGCTTTGGCGCGCTTTTCATGGCGGGCTTTCAACAGCCAATCAACAAGCGTTTAACTGGTGTGCCTAAGCCATCCCAGCCATGCCTACAAATGTATCAGTAGCTGTGATTGGCTGTCTGAAGCATGTGACCAAGTCTTTATAAGTTCGAGGCAGCGCCGCTGCGGCGTCATTCTGCTGTTTAGTTCAGGGAGAGAGCACACATCAACGTGCTGGCTGCTGATTAGGGACAGACAGGAAAAAAAAACCATTTGTGTCCGGATAGAATTGAGGGACAGGTCGGAGTGTGTTAGGCAGGGCGAGTTGTAGGCATTTTAGGGAGAGAGTCTGCTGATTTTTAGGGTCAGTGTGTTCTACAAACTACAATCGATATTGCTCTGTGGGGTGGGGTTTGCAGTGACCGATCTACGATCTTAGCAATCCTTTTAGGGACAGAGTCTGCTGATTTTTAGGGTCAGACAGTGGGTTCTACAAACTACAATCGATATTGCTGTGTGGGGTGGGGTTTGCAGTGACCGATCTACGATCTTAGCAATCCTTTTAGGGACAGAGTCTGCTGATTTTTATTGTCAGTGTGTTCTACAAACTACAATCGATATTGCTGTGTGGGGTGGGGTTTGCAGTGACCGATCTACGATCTTAGCAATCCTTTTAGGGACAGAGTCTGCTGATTTTTAGGGTCAGTGTGTTCTACAAACTACAATCGATATTGCTGTGTGGGGTGGGGTTTGCAGTGACCGATCTACAATCTTATCAATCCTTTTAGGGAGAGAGTCTGCTGATTTTTAGGGTCAGTGTGTTCTACAAACTACAATCAATATTGCTGTGTGGTGTGGGATAGGAGATAGGCAGGTGTCAGTGGTCCACATCCATTTTGCTGTGTGTGGGCTGCAGTGAACACAATATTTTTGGGCTGCAGTAAACACAATCTTTTTGGGGTGCAGTGAACACAATCTTTTTGGGGTACAGTGAACACAATCTTTTTGGGGTGCTGGCTGCTGATTAGGGACAGACAGGAAAAAAAAACATTTTTGTCCGGATAGAATTGAGGGACAGGTCGGAGTGTGTTAGGCAGGGCGAGTTGTAGGCATTTTAGGGAGAGAGTCTGCTGATTTTTAGGGTCAGTGTGTTCTACAAACTGCAATCGATATTGCTGTGTGGGGTGGGGTTTGCAGTGACCGATCTACGATCTTATCAATCCTTTTAGGGACAGAGTCTGCTGATTTTTAGGGTCAGACAGTGCGTTCTACAAACTACAATCGATATTGCTGTGTGCGGGGGGGTTTGCAGTCACCCGATCAACGATCTTATCAATCCTTTTAGGGACAGATTCTGCTGATTTTTAGGGTCAGACAGTGTGTTCTACAAACTACAATCGATATTGCTGTGTGGTGTGGGATAGGAGATAGGCAGGTGTCAGTGGTCCACATCCATTTTGCTGTGTGTGGGCTGCAGTGAACACAATCTTTTTGGGGTGCAGTGAACACAATCTTTTTGGGGTGCAGTGAACACAATCTTTTTTGCCCACTGAGGAGGAGGGAGAAAAGTATTTTTCTATCAGGCACTGTGTGCAGCATTTTTCCTTCAGCAGTGCTGTGCTGAGTGACTGATCATACACTGCTGTGTTCAGTTCACATGTGCTAATATTGAGTGGTTTCAGAAATAATACACTTTTTTTCTATTCCACTATTCAATATACAGCATTGGGTTAAAAAAAATTAAATTGTGGCCTGCAGCAGAGCTGAATGATATTTGGGGTTTTTGGGGTTCATCTCATACTTCTGAAGATTTGAGGGTGCTGCGTGTTCCATATTCCTTCTACTCCTCATTCAGCCTTTTAGGGGTACAAACAATAGTAATTGGGGCCTAGTGTGCTTCTGTACGTGTGAGATACATACACTTTTTTGATCATATTTCCTATTCCACTATTCAATAAAAACCTTTGGGGATCAATTAAATTGCGGGATAGTTTGTGTTGGTACGTGTGAGATCTACCTTTCCAAGTTTTTGGGGTTCATCTCATACTTCTGAAGATTTGAGGGTGCTGCCTGTTCCATACTCCTCCTACTCCTCATTCAGCCTTTTAGGGGTACAAACAATAGTAATTGGGGCCTAGTGTGCTTCTGTACGTGTGAGATACATACACTTTTTTGATCATATTTCCTATTCCGCTATTCAATAAAAACCTTTGGGGATCAATTAAATTGCGGGATAGTTTGTGTTGGTACGTGTGAGATCCACCTTTCCAAGTTTTTGGGGTTCATCTCATACTTCTGAACATTTGAGGGTGCTGCCTGTTCCATACTCCTCCTACTCCTCATTCAGCCTTTTAGGGGTACAAACAATAGTAATTGGGGCCTAGTGTGCTTCTGTACGTGTGAGATACATACACTTTTTTTGATCATATCTCCTATTCCGCTATTCAATAAAAACCTTTGGGGATCAATTAAATTGCGGGATAGTTTGTGTTGGTACGTGTGAGATCCACCTTTCCAAGTTTTTGGGGTTCATCTCATACTTCTGAAGATTGAGGGTGCTGCCTGTTCCATACTCCTCCTACTCCTCATTCAGCCTTTTAGGGGTACAAACAATAGTAATTGGGGCCTAGTGTGGTTTTGTACGTGTGAGATACATACACTTTTTTTGATCATATTTCCTATTCCGCTATTCAATAAAAACCTTTGGGGATCAATTAAATTGCGGGATAGTTTGTGTTGGTACGTGTGAGATCCACCTTTCCAAGTTTTTGGGGTTCATCTCATACTTCTGAATATTTGAGGGTGCTGCCTGTTCCAAACTCCTCCTACTCCTCATCCTGCCTTTAGGGGTACAAACAATAGTAATTGGGGCCTAGTGTGCTTCTGTACGTGTGAGATACATACACTTTTTTTGATCATATTTCCTATTCCGCTATTCAATAAAAACCTTTGGGGATCAATTAAATTGCGGGATAGTTTGTGTTGGTACGTGTGAGATCCACCTTTCCAAGTTTTTGGGGTTCATCTCATACTTCTGAAGATTTGAGGGTGCTGCCTGTTCCATACTCCTCCTACTCCTCATTCAGCCTTTTAGGGGTACAAACAATAGTAATTGGGGCCTAGTGTGTTTCTGTACGTGTGAGATACATACACTTTTTTTGATCATATTTCCTATTCCGCTATTCAATAAAAACCTTTGGGGATCATTGAAAGATAAGGGTTGTGGATCTTGTATTGGAGGTTAATTAGTAGTTTTCTGCCACCATCCCAACAATTTGTGTGTCGTTTGTGGTGCCTCAGGTCAGGTAGGGGGATTTTATGGGCAGGAGTAAGGATATAGAAAATAGTAATATATTGATAATATAATGATATTTATTAAAGAAAAGGAAAAACAATTTATATACAAACACTAGAGTGTGAATGGGTAGAGGCCCATTGAGTGCCAGTGAAGAGAAGGTAGAGTGTGTTTACACGTGAAAATTTTGTGACTTCATTATTATGAAAACGGGACAATCCTGCACTGTTGATCCCTGTATGAGGATAGGGATTGGTTCAGAGCGGGTGTCCGATCGGTAATCCGACGCGTTTCGGCCAAAGTTAGGCCTTTATCAAGGTTGTATCACCGATTCTATAATTGTTAAGATATAATGTGTGAGTAACTCAGTAACACTATATATATATATACAGAGGAATTTTTTCTTTTAATTAAAATTTTACATACACTTTTGTATCCGATTTCTTGTGAGTGTGTCTTCCCGAGATTTTCTTCAGGTGCTGCAGGAACTATATGCTGTGTGGGATAGATGGATAATTTGAGTATTGGGGCTGGAAAAAAACAGATTAAAAATAATAATAGTAGGTAGTTGTTAATTACTTGGGATCTGAGAATTCAATTCAAAGTCCAATGGGGTCCAAGGTATCGGCTATATAGCAGTAAGACCCATCTGAAAAGATATTGATTCTTGTTTGGTGTTGGTTTTGTATACCAGTCCGCATCAGTGGTGATTTTACATAAAGATAGGTGACTTCCAAAAAGGAAAAAACGGCTGCAAAAGCCGTGGGTTCTGAGGAGGAGATAGGTTCAAGGAAAAACTTCTCCTCCAAAGAAAACTTACAGTTTGTAGTGTTGTAGGGGTTAAAACGTCCATCCGCAGCATAAGAACTCCAGGGTGCTTCCTCTCCCTCGGTAGGAGAGAGACTGGGATTCCTGGAGCGTTCCCCGGCCTTAAATAGGCTGTCACGCATGCGCATAAAGCGCTGTGTGAAGCCCTGTGACTAGATCCGTACAAGGTCAGTGGCGCGCCTGCGTACACGACGCGGCGCATCCCTTGACACCCTCCGGTCGTGCCACATAGGCCGCCGACACGGAGGAAGAAGCCGAATGATCCTGTGGGGATCTGGGAGGATACCGAAGCATCGACCCTCGGTTCTGTTTGCCCCGATCTCAAGGATTCGGGGCTTTCCGTGCCGGAAGCTCCTGAAGTTTCGGGAAAGGCACCAAGAAAGGGGATTTAACATAATGATGTGAGGAGTATTTGTGCATAAATCTCGGGAAGACACACTCACAAGAAATCGGATACAAAAGTGTATGTAAAATTTTAATTAAAAGAAAAAATTCCTCTGTATATATATAGTGTTACTGAGTTACTCACACATTATATCTTAACAATTATAGAATCGGTGATACAACCTTGATAAAGGCCTAACTTTGGCCGAAACGCGTCGGATTACCGATCGGACACCCGCTCTGAACCAATCCCTATCCTCATACAGGGATCAACAGTGCAGGATTGTCCCGTTTTCATAATAATGAAGTCACAAAATTTTCACATGTAAACACACTCTACCTTCTCTTCACTGGCACTCAATGGGCCTCTACCCATTCACACTCTAATGTTTGTATATAAATTGTTTTTCCTTTTCTTTACTAAATATCATTATATTATCAATATATTACTATTTTCTATATCCTTACTCCTGCCCATAAAATCCCCCTACCTGACCTGAGGCACCACAAACGACACACAACCTTTGGGGATCAATTAAATTGCGGGATAGTTTGTGTTGGTACATGTGAGATCCACCTTTCCAAGTTTTTGGGGTTCATCTCATACTTCTGAATATTTGAGGGTGCTGCCTGTTCCAAACTCCTCCTACTCCTCATCCTGCCTTTAGGGGTACAAACAATAGTAATCGGGGCCTAGTGTGCTTCTGTACGTGTGAGATACATACACTTTTTTTGATCATATTTTCTATTCCGCTATTTAATCAAAACCTTTGGGTATAAACAATTAAATTGCGGGATAGTCTGTGTCGGTACGTGTGAGATACACCTTTCCAATTTTTGGGGCGCATCTCATACTGCCGAGGATTTGAGGGTGCTTTAGTCTGCCTCCTGCCTGTTCCGAACTCCTCCTACTCCTCATCCTGCCTTTAGGGTACAAAAAATTGTAATCGGGGCCTAGATTGTGTTTGTACGTGTGAGATACACCGTTTTGTAAAATTTGTCCTATTCCGCTATTCAATATACACCCTGTTTGAGTGTAAAAAATTAAATTGCGGGATAGTCTGCATCGGTACATGTGAGATACACCTTTTTAAATTTGTTTGGCGCATCTCCTTCTACCGCCGAGGATTGCAGGGCGCTTCAGTTTGCCTCCTGTTCCCAACTCCTCCTACTCCTCTTCCTCATCCTGCCTTTAGGGTACAAAAAATTGTAATCGGGGCCTAGTTGGTGTTTGTACGTGTGAGATACACCGTATTATAACATTTTTCCTATTCCGCTATTCAATATACACCCTTTTGGAGTGTAAGAAAATTAAATTACGGCATAGTCTGTATCGGTACGTGTGAGATACACCTTTTAAATTTGTTTGGCGCATCTCCTTCCTCCGCCAAGGATTGCAGGGCGCTTCAGTTTGCCTCCTGTTCCCAACTTCTCCTACTCCTCTTCCTCATCCTCCCTTTAGGGTACAAAAATTTTTAATCGGGGCCTAGTCTGTGTTTGTACGTGTGAGATACACCGTTTTTTTATCCTTTTTCCTATTCCGCTATTCAATATACACACTTTTGGGGTAAAAAACATTAAATTGCGGCATAGTTTGCATATTTGACTGTCAGATACACCAGTGCGATACTGTTGTTGTTTTGTTCCGCTATTCAATAAACACCTTTCTAGGGCAAGATCATAAATTACAGAAATATGAGGAGACCGTCAAATAGGGGCCGTGGCCTGGGTCGTGGTGCTGCTGGTAGAGCTCCTGTTGCAAGGAGAGGACGTGGTCGATCTGTGCCAGCTACACGCACAAGTGAAACACCTTCCTCAAGTGTTAGTAGGTGACAGAACTTGCATCAGTATTTGGTAGGGCATCATACGCCTCTAGAAGTGATGAGGCCAGAACACAGAGAGGCGATAGTAGATTGGTTTGCTGCTGACAGTGCCTTCAGTTCCTTCACATTGTCTCCCACCCAGTCTACTGCAGAAAGGTCAGAGTTGGCACCTGCAGCCGATGTCCAACCGTCTTTCACCTCACCCCCTTGCAAATCAGGCAAGCAGTCTGAGCCCCAAGCCATACAGCAGTCTCTTGTTCTTTTTGAGGACTCTATCAGCAGTGTTTCCCAGGGCCATCCACCTAGCCCTGCCCCAGAAGTGAAAGAGATTGAGTGCAGCGATGCCCAACCACTCATTTCTCAAGATGAGTACATGCAAGGACCATCGCACCACGTCTCCGATGATGACGAAACGCAGGTGCCAACTGCTGCGGCGTTCAGCATTGTGGAGACCGACAAGGAGGGCAGGGGTGAAGACTGGGTGGAAGATGACGTGGAGGACGATGAGGTCCTCGACCCCACATGGAATGAACGTCATGCAGGTGACCTGAGTAGTTTGGAGGAAGAGGCGGTGGTCGCACAGAGCCACCAGCACAGCAGAAGAGGGAGCAGGGTGCAGAAGCGGAGCGGCCGTGCCCTAGACACTACGCCTGCTACTGCCCAACGCAGCAAGGAAACGAGCGCACCAAAGTCAGCTCAAAGGAGTTCTCTAGCGTGGAAGTTCTTTAGAAAATGTGCTGATGACAGGACACGAGTGGTTTGCACCCTGTGCAATCAGAGCCTGAAGCGAGGCATAAACCTTCTCAACCTGAGCATAACCTGCATGATCAGGCATCTTAGTGCAAAGCACGAGCTGCAGTGGAGTAGACACCTTCAAAACCAAGAAAGGTCTCTGGCTCATCCTGCTTCCTCTTCTGCTGCAGTCTCGGCCGCTCCAGCCACAACTGTAGTGATACCGGCACCTGCCTATCCCGCAAACAGAGGATCTGTCAGCAACACCACCACCTGGGTCACCAACCATCTCCACAATGTCCCGTGGAAGCGTTCAGCTTTCCATCTCCCAAACACTTGAGAGGAAGAGGAAGTACCCCCCTACCCACCCGCGATCCCTGGCCCTGAATGCCAGCATTTCAAAATTCTTGGCCTTTGAAATGCTGTTATTCCGTCTGGTGGAGACGCACAGTTTTAAAAACCTTATGTCGGTGGCTGTCCCACAGTACGTCGTGCCCAGCTGCCACTACTTTTCCAGGCAAGCAATCCCTTCCCTGCACAACCAAGTGGGGGGAAAAATCAGGTGTGCACTGCGCAACGCCATCTCTGGCAAGGTCCACCTAACTACCGATACGTGGACCAGTAAGCACGGTCAGGGGCGTTATATCTCCCTAACGGTACACTGGGTAAATGCAGTGGCGGATGGGCCTGAGGCGGATAGCAATTTGGCGCATGTCCTTCCACCACCGAGGATTGCAGGGCGCTTCAGTTTGCCTCCTGTTCCTAACTCCTCCTACTCCGCTTCCTCATCCTCTACCGCCTCCTCATCCGGACAGCGTAACACCTTCACCACCAACTTCAGCGCGGCCAGGGGTAAACGACAGCAGGCAGTTTTAAAACTTGCCTGTTTGGGGGACAAACCACACACCACGTAGGAGTTGTGGAGGAGCATGCACAGCAGACAAATGAGTGGTTGCTGCCAGCGAGCCTCAAGCCCGGCCTGATGGTGTGCGATAACGGGCGAAATCTCATAGCAGCTCTGGGCCTAGCCGGTTTGACGCACATCCCTTGCCTGGCGCATGTGCTGAATTTGGTGGTGCAGAGGTCCCTTAAAAACTACCCCGATATGTCAGAGCTCCTGCAGAAAGTGCAGGCAGTCTGTGCGCACTTTCGGCGTTCTCACCCTGCTGCTGCTCGCCTGTCAGCGCTGCAGCGTAACTTCGGCCTTCCCGCTCACCGCCTCATATGTGACGTGCCCACAAGGTGGAACTCCACCTTACACATGCTGCAAAGACTGTGCGAGCAGCAGCAGGCCATAGTGGAGTTTCAGCTGCAGCACGCACGCGTGAGTCGCTCTGCGGAACAGCACCACTTCACCACCAATAACTGGGCCTCCATGCGAGACCTGTGTGCCTTGTTGCGCTGTTTTGAGTACTCCACCAACATGGCCAGTGCCGATGACGCCGTTGTCAGCTTAACTATCCCACTTCTATGCCTCCTTGAAAAAACAATTCGGGCGATGATGGAAGAGGATGTGGCACAGGATGAGGAGGAGGAGGAGGATGAAGAGGTAACATTTCCAAGGCTTTCAAGGCAGTCATTCGCAAGGGGCTCCCAGGGTGTGTTCCTGCACACACAAACGCCAGGGACACAACTGTCCAGCAGGGGTACAGTTCTGGAGGATGAGGAGGATGAGGAGGAGCTGGAGGAGGAGATGGAACCATGTTCACAGCAGGGTGGCACCCAGGCCAGCTCATGGCCATCACTGGTGCGTGGCTGGGGGGATACAGGGGACACGGACGATACACCTCCCACAGAGGACAGCCTTTCGTTGCCTCTGGGCAGCCTGGCACACATGAGCGATTACATGCTGCAGTGTCTCCACAACGACCGCCGAGTTGCCCACATTCTAACTTGTGCTGATTACTGGGTGGCCACGCTGCTGGATCCCCATTACAAGGACAACGTACAGTTCTTAATTCACTCACTGGAGCGCGATTGCAAGATGCGCGAGTACAAGCGCACGCTGGTAGACGCCATGCTGCTGGCATTCCCACCTGACAGCGGGGCCACAGTGAAAGCACAAGGCAGAGGAGGAGGAGGAGGAAGAGGTCGCCAACGCAACCAGGGCACCGCCAGCACCTCAGAAGGCAGGGTTAGCATGGCCGAAATGTGGAAAAGCTTTGTCAGCACGCCACAACAAACAGCAGCACCAGCAGCTCATATGGAACGTCTTAGCAGGAGGCAGCATTTCATGAACATGGTGGAGCAGTATGTGTGCACACGCCTAGACGTACTGAATGAGGGGCCTGCCCCCTTCAACTTCTGGGTCTCCAAGTTGGGCACATGGCCTGAGCTTGCCCTTTAAGCCTTGGAGGTGCTGGCGTGCCCTGCAGCCAGTGTATTATCTGAACGGGTATTTAGCACGGCTGGGGGTGTTATCACAGACAAGCGCAGCCGCCTGTCCAGAGACAATGTGGACAAGCTCACGTTCATTAAAATGAACCAGGCATGGATCCCACTGGACTTTTCCGTACCTTGTGCAGAATAGCGATGGATACCGACCTTACCCAGCCATTGTTCCATTTTTGCTCTTTCTCACTCTTTTGGGGTGTACCCTCATTTAAAATTTGTGAAAAGAAGCAGTGTTGGCTACCTCGTCCTCTCCTCCACCGCCGCTTCCACCTACACCGCCCATAGGTGTGCGGAGCCTATTGCATTAGGGTGTGCACCCCAAAGTTTAAATACACATGCATGTGTTTGCCTACATGTACATGGCCCCGATACATTACTCTCCCTGCTGGCAAAGTGAAATAGAGCAGAGCAGGTCCGAGGGAGATCTTTCCCATCTCCTCACTGGCAAACAGAGCGATAATGCTATGTGCCCTAGGTGATTAGGGTGTGCTCAGGCACATCCGGCACACCCTGTGCGCACGCCTATGACACCGCCACATCCACCACCACCTCAACCTCCCTCCTACTCCATATGGGCCTCATCCTTCAGAGATGAAGAACATTGTTTTATTTTTCTGTTTTTTTTGTTGTTTTAAGTTATTTCCCTATCCACATTTGTTTGCAGAGCACTTGCCATGCTCTTAACTACGTTTTGCTGCCATTTGCAGCACTCTAGCCCTTTCCATTGGTGTTTTAGAGCCATTTTAGTGCCTGAAAGTTCGGGTCCCCATTGACTTCAATGGGGTTCGGTGTCCGGGAAAAGTTCGGCAAAAGTCCGGGACACGGACCCGGACTTTTTTTTAAAGTTCGGCCGAACCCGCCGAACACGGACATCCAGGTGTCCGCTCAACTCTACATGCTTGCCAAATTTTAAAAGTAATTTATAAAAAATTTTAATGGTTTTTATTGGGATGTTATTGTTTTTACCCATGTTCGTGTTAAATTTTATGGCATATTTTTTGCACAATACATGCATCGTCATCTGTTAACGGTGTACCCAAGTTTTGTCAAGTTTTACACAGGGCTCTTATGTTTATGAAGCACTTTACAACACCCTAACCCTAACCCTAACCCTGTGAATGTTTTGTACTAAAAAATTTTTACATTCAACAATGTGTGTTCGATTCTTTCTTTGACTTTCGTTGGGCGGCCAGGTCTAAAGCTGTGTAAAGAAGCACAAAATGTATGATGGCTGTCCTATTCACATATTTGCATGTTAATGAAAGCAGTTTTGATTGTGTGTGGAATTATCAGCCGGAAAATATGTTTGTGCCTTCAGGACCAGTGGACATCTAACAAGTGATATTCACTAGTACACTGAATGCACTATAATATCTGTGAACTGAGTGGCAATTAGTCTACTAAAATACAGGTTATATTTAGTGCCGGCTCACACTTTTGCGGCTGCGGCAATCGCATGTAATATTGGAGCTTCACTGCTCCTTCATTACATGTGATCGGATGTGCAGTGCGAATTCAGCCATACACTTTGTATGGCTAAATTCACACTGCACCCCCACACAAGTCGCACATGACCATTTTTTTCTGCCGCATCAGGATTAGATCGCACAGTGCTTCCCAGTTGTGGAATCCAATCCTGTGTGAACTGTAAGTGCCGGGTCACACTTATGCGATGTAGGAAAGCTGACTCGGCACTGAAAGTACTAGCACACCTAAGATTCGATATGGCATTGAGATTGCCAGTAGCAATCAGTGTAGGGAGATCAGTGTAATATATAGTGTATTGCTGGTTCTTTTGTCTATTTCACTTTACATTACCTATATATTACACTTTGAGCTCAACAATGAGCAAGTTTCACATAACACTGACATCTCTTAACATTGGTGGGCAGTGAGAAGGATGTCATAAATGAACACAACATAACAGGTGGAGGTAAGTTGTTAATACTCTAATGTATTACAATAAATATATAGTATGGGCACCTTCTGGACAATGACCACCAATGTAAGGTGACATTAGATGAACCTTGGGTGTGACCTAGTTCTCAATGTGAGAGGGTTTGTAAAAATTTAAAGGGGTGCAGAAGGCCCTTGTATTTACACCACTGGGGAAAAAATAACACATGTCCATCATCGCATTGGATCAGCTGGGGAGAGCTGGGTAGAGACTACACACTGATAAATGTATTAACCCTTCTAAAGTCACACATATATAACACATGATGAACCCAAAAAATGATGTTTGGGATATGTGCCCAAATTATTAGAATACACAATACAGAATCATTGCAATTTTGGTTTAATTTTTTCAAAATGATTATATCTCTCACATTTATCTTGTGTCTGGCAGATAAGACAAAATTAATGAGTGTCTGGCAGTGATTCCTGCCAGGACACAGCTCCTCTCCCCACAAAATAGTCAAGATATTCCTGGCGGATCTGACGGGCTCTTTGTGATGCCAATCCGGAACGTTCGACTTCCATTGAGGTCATGGACTTGTTCACGGGGTGGTGCCTCTCCACTTGGCCCTGGCATAGCAGAGTCAGTATCCAGTTGCTGCATTAGATAGTTCTCAGCATTCCTGCGTAAAAAGTTCTGTAAAATGCAGCAACAGAGGACCACGTGATCAATTTTGTAGAGTGCCAGGTGTATTGAAGTTAGAAAGATCCTGAACCGGTTGGCCATTATCCCGAAGGCATTCTCCACCACTCTGCGAGCTCTGGACAACCGGTAGTTGAAGATCCTTTGCCCAGGGGTGAGGTTCCTCAGAGAGTAGGGCTTCATAAGATGCTCCCCAAGCGCAAAAGCATCATCTGCAACAAAAACAAAGCTCATCCCCTCAATGGTTTGCTTCCTGGATGGCAAGTTCAGAGTGCCGTTATGAAGGCGACGAGCGAACACCGTCTGCTCAATAACTCCCCCATCCGAATTGCGGCCATTTTTGCTAATATCCAAAAAGATAAACTCATAGCTAGCATTAACTATGGCTAGCATTACTATACTTAAAAAACCTTTATAATTATAATAAAATGAGCCAGAATTCAGAGGGGGGACAATGCGGACGTGCTTCCCATCTATAGCACCCCCACAATTGGGAAAATTCCACTTTTCCAGAAATTGAGCAGAAATCTCCAGCCATTGCTCTGCGTTTGAAGGAAACTGTGGGGGAAAAATAAAACAAAATTTAGTGCTTGAGCACATCACATTATTACACACACAGTTGTCTGTTAAATGCTTATGCAACTTTAAGATATAAACAACAGGAAGCCAATCGTTTGCATTTGGGGATCTAACATCTACATACATTTATTTTACACCTCCTAATGTTATTATATTGTAATTCACCAGCTAGAGCTTTGGTATATGCTGACTTTTAGATTTAGCATGGGTGGGTGGGGGGGATGGGTAAGTAAAACTATGCATTTATACATCAATAAGGGCTTGTGGTCAGTGAACAATTTTACATCATTACATAGACATACACAGTCATAGGTGGGAATGGATGGACTGATGTGTTTAAGATAAATCATAAACTAGGTACTAAAACATTGGCAAAGGAATAATTGGTTCAGGGAAAGTCAAAAAATGACACAGATTTAATATACTGTTAACAGGCAATACGTTTTGGGACACATAGGAGAGAATGCTGGGGTGGTTAGTGGGTCATTTTACAAATGGTTAAGATAATATAAATCTTTACTACTATGTGCATGCGGACAGAGGGTAGTTACAAAATAATGACCTCTGTAAATTGATGTACATCCAAAAACAACATAATTCGGGTGAGATGACTAATACATGTAATGCAATGTAAAACATAAAACATACCTTGATATAGTCCTTCTGCAAGACCTTGAAGATAGCAGAGCAGGTCTCAGGGATGATGATACCAAGAGCTTGGGGGGAGATGCCTGTGGTGAACTTGAGATCCTGCAGGCTTCTCCCTGTTGCAAGATATCTCAAAGTCGCAATTAACCTTTTCTCAGGAGTAATTGCAACCCGCATACACGTATCCTGCTTGATAATATAGGGGGACACCAGGGCAAGAAGATGGTGAAAGATGGGATCCGTCATCCTCAAATAATTCCTGAAGTCATCAGGATTATTTTTCTGGAGCTCCCTCAGCAAGGACATGTGGGAAAATTGATCACGGTTAAGCAACCAATTTTTCGTCCAGGAGGTCTGCTTCTTCTTCCTCTTGCTCATAACTCGCCTCAGAGCCAAAACTCCAACACCAACTACAGCAAGAGTTGAATCCTCGGTCTCCATAATAAATTCTCGAACGATGTCTCTGAAAATAGCGAAATGTTAACCAAACAAATGCTACCGAAATCAGTGCGAGATGCCCAGAAGGGTCATGGCCAAACACTCACTTCCTCTTTTGTAGCGGCAGACGTGCGCTGAACGTGCGTTGAACGTAGTGACGTCATTTTCTGTCGGCCAACAAAAGTCCAGTGCAAGTCTAGAGCACATTTCAACCGACAACCAACAAACACGACAGCACTGGACAAAAGACGGCCGATCGTTCGGCCGACAATCGGTACGTGTGTACGGGGCATAAGTCATTTTCAAGAAAAAAATACTGTTTTTACCTTGTAAAGTGATAGAAATAGGCCTGGTGCTTAAGTGGTTAACATTGATGGCAAAGGGCAGCACTTTTTTTTTCTTTAATACAAGATTGTAATGTGTGATTATTTAGGGCATGTATAAAATTAAATTATTTGTACTCACTTTTCTTCATTCAAATAAGAAAGACTCTGTCACAGTCACAGAGAATGATTCTCGGTGGGGTGCGTGCTGCGGGGTGCTGGCCACCTGGAGAAGGTGCTGGAGGGATCACAATTACCCACGAGAATAAAAATGCAAATTATCCATAAGGCGATATTTATTGGTACCTCCAAAAAAATCAGTGTTTAAACATTAACACAAAGAGAGAGAGAGAGAAGCACACAGAGGATGTACATGGCAGGTATAGGATGGCAGAGACACCGGATGTACATGACAGGAATAGGATGGCACACAGAGGATGCACATGACAGGTATAGGATGGCATACAGAGGATGTACATATTAGATATAGGATGGCACAGTGAGATGACTTACAGGACAGATACAGGAGGGCACATGGCACAGAATGTACATGGGAGGTATAGGATGGCACACAACAGGATGTACATGACAGGTATAGGATGGCACACAGAGGATGTACAGGACAGATATAGGATAGCACACAGATGATGTACATGGCAGGTATGGGGTGACACAGAGGATGTACATGGCAGGTATGTGATGGCATAGACAGGGGATGTACATGGCAAGTATAGGATGGCACACAGAGGATGGCACACAGAGGATGTACATGGCAAGTATCGCATGGCACACAGAGGATGGCACACAGAGGATGTACATGGCGCACAGAGGGGGGCACACAGAGGATGACACACAGAGGATGTACATGGCACACAGAGGATGGCACACAGAGGAGGGCACACAGAGGATGTACATGGCAAGTAAAGGATGGCACAGACAGAGGATGTACATGGCAGGTATAGGTTGGCACACAGAGGATGTACATGGCACACAGAGGATGGCACACAGGGGATGTACATGGCACACAGAGGGTGGCACACAGAGGGTGGCACACAGGATGTACATGGCACACAGAGGATGGCACACATAGGATGCACATGGCACACAGAGGGTGGCACACATAGGATGGCACACACAGAGGATGGCACACACAGGATGGCACACAGAGGGTGGTACACAGAGGGTGGCACACAGAGGATGTACATGGCACACAGAGGATGGCACACATAGGATGTACATGGCACACAGAGGATGGCACACAGAGGATGACACACACACAGAGGACGTATATGGCAGGAAAAGGATGGCACACAGAGGATGACACACACACAGAGGATGGCACACACACAGGATGGCACACACAGGATGTACATGGCACACACAGGATGTACATGGCAAGTATAGGATGGCACACAGAGGATGGCACACTGAGGATGTACATGGCAAGTATAGGATGGCACACATAGGATGTACATGGCACACAGAGGATGGCACACAGAGGATGTATATGGCACACAGAGGATGGCACACAGATGATGTACATGGCACACAGAGGATGGCGCATACACACACACACACACACACAGGGTGGCACACAGAGGATGGCACACAGAGGATGGCACACAGAGGATGTACATGGAACACAGAGGATGGCACATAGAGGGTGGCACACAGAGGATGTACATGGCACACAGAGGATAGCACACAGAGGATGGCACACATAGGATGTTGATGGCACACAGAGGGTGGCACACAGAGGGTATCACACAGAGGATGTACATGGCACACACACAGAGGATGTATATGGCAGGAAAAGGATGGCACACCGAGGATGGCACACACACAGAGGATGGCACACAGATGATGGCACACAGAGGATGTACATGGCACACATAGGATGGCACATAGAGGATGTATATGGCACACAGAGGATGGCACACAGAGGATGTACATGGCACACAGAGGATGGCACACAGAGGGTGGCACAAAGAGGATGTACATGGCACACAGAGGATGGCACATATATGATGTGTATGGCACACAGAGGATGGCACACAGAGGATGTACATGGCACACAGAGGATGGCACACAGAGGATGGCACACAGAGGATTGCACACAAATAGAGGATAGAACACAGAGGATGGCACACACACAGAGGATGACACACAGATGATGGCACACAGAGGATGGCACACACACAGGATGGCACACAGAGGATGGCACACAGAGGGTGGCACATAGAGGATGTACACGGCACACAGAGGATGTACATGGCACACATAGGGTGGCACACAGATGATGTACATGGCACACAGAGGAAGGCACACGGAGGATGGCACACACACACAGAGGATGGCACACATAGGATGGCACACACACAGAGGATGGCACACAGTAGATGGCACACATTGAGGATGTATATAGCAGGAAAAGGATGGCGCAGACAGGCGATGGAGAGAGAAAGTGAGAGAGAAAAAAAGAAATCAAGCAGCTGCAGCAGTCTGATTACCTTCCACAGGCCAGCTGCACAGCACATAAAAGGGAGGAGGTGGGTGGAGCCATTCTTCTTGGCGCGGAGGAGAGGAGGATGAGCTGACAAGGAGGATCCTCCTCCGCTGTGCATGATGGGTCCTCATCAGAATGTCACTGGTTGCTAGATGCCAGTCAGGTGGCCTTCCTAGCAACCAGTGCAGTGAAGACAGAGCGACACTAAAGCAGCGGGGGGAATCAAGTCATTGCAAGTCATATGTCGCAAGTCAAAGTCAAGTTGCAAGTCATTAGTGGCAAGTCAAAGTCAAGTTGAGTAATTTATTGAATTCTGTCAAGCAAGTCGCAAGTCCTCAAACAGGTGTCTCGAGTCTGACTAGAGTCAAGTCATGTAACTTGAGTCCCCCACCTCTGCTACATACAAAACATATTCACACTGAACTAGGAAAACCCTCTATGCCCCAAAAGTCACAAAAGTGTCTCAAGCTATGCTCATGTCATACACAGAGGGTAAGACCACCTGAGACTGTAAACTGAAGATCTAGAGGGCCAATGCTAAACAGGTTTACTCAGGTACCCGTCCTCACAGACATGGGCGTCCGCAAGTGGAGGGGGCGAGTGCCCCCCCCCAAATGTTAGCTTCCTTCCTTATACCTGTTTTAATCCACACTGTCACACAGTGTTTCTGCCTGTGCGGCGGCCGGTGCACTAATCACCGCCAAGCTCCCTCCTCTCTCTCCCCCAGGGGCGGACTGACCATTCACTTCGATCTACCTGTCAATCACAGCTAGACGACGGGTAGATCGGGTCCTTCCTCCCTGCTAAGAGACTGAAGTGTAAATAGACCTCTCCTGATGAGCTTCTCCCCACGCCAGCCCCTCCTTCCCTCCCATCCACCCCAGGTGCTTGTATTGGTCATTATCTCGGAGGAACAAGAAGGAGGAGGGTGCGGTGGGGAGGAGCGATGCATGAGAGGTTTAAAGAAAGCTGCTTCCCACGCTACTCTGCATGGAGGAAAGTGCAGCCTGCCTGTATGCTGCTGTGTGCCCTGTGTCCCTCTATCTGCCCAGCGACCTGCTATGTGCCCTGCTGTGTGCCTCCATCACCCTGTGTACCCCATACAGTGACATGTGCCCCCATGCCCTGCTGTCTGCCCCATGCTCTGTGTGCCCCCATTCCCTGCTGTGTACCTTTTGTCTCATGTCCCTCTATCAGCCCAGCGATCTGCTATGTGCCCAGCTGTGTGCCCCCATGCTCTGATATCCCATGATGTCCCATGACCTACTGTTTGCCCTGTGATATGCCCTACTTTGTGCTCCATGATATGCCCTACTGTTTGCCCTACTGTGTGCCCCATGCCGGGCCCGAGGATTCGCTGCTGGCGTCAGTCAGGAAGGGCGGAGCTGCGGCCCACGGAGGAGAGGAGCCTGGAGGAGAGAGGCAGCAGGAGTCGGGACACACGTGAGCAGCGGCGGTGAAGAGTAAGTCTAATTCATTGTCAGAAGATGTAGAACTAATGGCAATGGAAAGATAAGACACAGTCAGGGGCAGTGCCAGTATGGGGCACTGTTACTAACTCACAACATGTTGACTTGAAGGGAAGGATATTAATCCTAGTGAATGGGAATGGTATATTGGTGGGTTATGCACCAGACCAGAGGCAGCAGGAGGAGTACATTGCCTGCGCTTTATGTGATCATGACTAAGCCCCTCCCCTTCATGATATTGTCAAAAAGGGGGCGGAGCACGGGCGACCTTAAAATTATGCCCCCCCCCTGAAAAAAGTTCTGCGGATGCCCATGCTCACAGATGCAGGAGCAGTGTGACCGCAGGCAAATGGAGATGTGCCAAAGATGCAGGATCTAAGAAGCCATGTGCTCTTCACCAGAGCCACTGGAAGTGTGGATGTTGCGCTGCGAGGCAGCCCCCAGGTTGCGGCTCTCTATCGCACTAATTCGGGTACAGTGCAACCAACTAACACGCTGGAAGGACACAGGGTATGCACAGCAGACAAGGAACAAAGGAAACCTACTGCAGCTAGCTAGGAAGGGACACCAGGGGAGAGGACGCAGGGAGCAAGCGTAAAGCGCAGGAGAGAGGGAGATGCTAAGCAATGGTGCAGAGAGAGAGACTCAGCAAGCTGGAAAAGGCTGAAGGCAAGCAAAAACAAGAAACAATGCTGAGAAAGACACACACAAGAAGAGGAAATGAAGGGATCCACAGACAGAAACCAAACTGAATATAACTGCACAGCCGGAGGGAAAAAATTGAGAACGAAGACAGGATCAAACAGCACACAGAATATGGGCATAATCAGACGGCAGCAAACACCACAGGAGCAAACAGGGGTCTGGCTTCCACGTGAAGACACGTTGCTCAAACACTAACACACAGGTGCAAAGGCTTAACTATACCTAGGTTTAGGGTGGATAGGCAGAAACCAGAGCAACTTGGACAGGAGACAACACCCAGCACCAGATCAATGTGTATGGATGCGTGACAGCTCAGATCAGGATGATGCCTATGTAAGGAACCTGAAGAGAAAAGGTTACATTTTTTTACATTTTTGTAATCAGCCGGCTCTGCCCAGTCATTCTGGAAACATCTTGTGCTCTGTTTTCTATGGTTGATCCTTGTCAGAAAGGAAGAAATATGTCCAGGCACATAGAAATTCTCTGTCTGCTTATAACTGTTAGCCAAATCCACAGACAGAGAACCCTATTAGCCTGACCTGCGCGCATGCACATATGTGCACAAGTGTGCATGCCGGTGTGGATTTCCGCCACTAGAGTGGTGCAGAGTGGACTATATAAACAACTCTGCTGCATTAGGACCTTGGCCTTATGGTTCACGGCATTCTGCTACCTGTTTCTTGTGTTTGATCTCCTCTTGCAGTTCTGATCCGTCTGACCACGCTTGTACTCTACCTGAACCAACTCCTGGCTTGTTTTTAGACCGCATCTCTGCTTAATCCCTCTGTCTGTCTGTTTGCTGTTGCCAACTCCAGCCTGAACCTGACTACTCTGCTGCATATGGATCTGTTCCTGACGTGCCTGCTAGTGACAGACCTGGCTTGCCTGACCCTGCTCTGTGTCCAGCCATCTTTATACCTGCTGTCTGCTACCTGCCAGCCTGCCAAGTACCTGCTGTCTGCTACCTGCCAGTCTGCCAAGTACCTGATGTCTGCAGAGTTGTATAAAGTACTTGAAACCCATACTTGAGTAAAAGTACAAGTGCTCGATCAAAAAGTGACTTGAGTAGAAGTGGAAGTGCTCGATCAAAAAGTGACTTGAGTAGAAGTACTAACGTATTCAACATTTTTTGTACTTAAGTATTGCAAGTAGTTTTTTTAAAAATTTTGCTACTCAAGTACTGAAAGTAAAAGTACCAGTAGTTTTGAAAAAAATAATTGCTACTCAAGTACTGAAAGTAAAAGTACAAGTACTGTGTTATGTAGTTATTAAAGAAAGAAGTCAAAAGTTTGAACATCAGATTGTTTTTTATTATTTCAAATGCAGCTTTTATTTATACATACAGTAGCATTTATTTTCGTATGCGCTGATAATACACATGTTTTGAGCTTCATGAAACCTGTCATCTACTGTTCTGGCAGTGGTAATTTTTATAATAGTAATGAGTAACTATGCAGCACAAAAAAAAATATCGGAGTAGAAGTATTGAAATCATTGAAAAAATGTAGTGAAGTAAAAGTGGAAGTAGGAGAAAAAAATTCTACTCCAGGAAAGTACAGATACCGCCTTTCGGTACTTAAGTACAGTAGTGAAGTAGTTCTACTTAGTTACTATACATCTCTGGATGTCTGCTACCTTCCAGCCTGCAAAGTACCTGCTGCCTGTGACCCGCCAGCCTGCCAAGCACCTGCTGCATGTGACTTGCCAGCCTGCCAAGTACCTGCCGTCTGCCACCTGCTAGCCTGCCAAGTACCTGCTGCCCTGTGTCACGATCCAGCCTGCATCCAAGTACGCACAGACCTCTCATCTGCAGCCTTCACCATCTGAACTTCTAGGCACTCGTGCCACTCTAGGCTTCCATGCCTCCAGTTTACTTTATAAGGTGTACCGGGGCAGGGGTGTAAGAGATTTCCTTACTCTCTGTGTCAGGCTCCATCTCCAGGTATGTGACAGTCCCTGTGCATTTAAATTCTGTGAGAGCAGCTTGAAAGCAAATACACATTTGGGGACAGCTGCCAGCTATAGCTGTTTCATGGGCAGAGTGACGCGGTCCTCCAGGTTTCTTCCTGTAAATGCTGCTTATGCTTAATGAATTTAAATATGAAGAACCTCCATTATAAGTGTCCCACTTGGGCTCAGGTGGTTTTGGGTTGCAGAAAATGTCCTCTGGTTAGTGCTTTCTTGCCTTTAAAATGGGAATTGAAGCACTTTGGTGAAAAGTGAAAGATGGGTCTGAATTATTTGAATGTATCCATGTGCTCCAAAGGACTCCCATCCATGAACATTTGGAATATGAACAAGTCATGTTTTAGGGAGCTGCTGACACCTCTAGATCAAACCTGTGCAGCTAATTGCATATACTTTACAATATGTGTATGACAGTAGCTCATTAAGGTGAGTAATACCATATTTGCGATAACTTATTTGTGTTACATTAATCTAAACTTAGACATGCTTTTACCTGTTTATATGAGTTGGGGTAAGCAGCTTCACCTTCACTTAGGTTACTATTGCTATATTTATGTACTACTTTTCTGAAGACGAAATCCTACAGCTACCTCATTGAAAGGTTTTACTTTTGTTAGTAACTATGCTTCCTGTTGGATTTGTATCTTAATTATGTATGGGCTATACTCAATAAAGGTGATTGGATGTGTCCTTGGTGGGTTGCGGCATCTTCTTGTGTTAGCTTTAGGTGTTGTCTCCTCCTTAGGAGGTATATCTGTCTGTAGTTGCAGCCTGTGAACCTGCCTTAACCCTTGCCTCCCTTCCAATGCAAGGGAAGTTGGGATGGAGAACATTATTTCTACCCTAAAGAATACCTCTGACAAGTGAGAGATTTTCTCTGCATCGCAAGAGCTAAAACTGTCCTCTTCAAGGTCCAGCTTCACTTGATAATTAAAGAACTGGGATTATTTTTTATCTGACAAGAAATGGAACAAGTGGCGCAAGCTGTTAGCACTACATAAAAACGATAGTCCATATAGTAGCACATCAAGGCTATGATAAAGTCTTAAGGTGAGATGAGGAAATAGTCTGAATGCTCAGGGCCAGCCTGTTGGGGAGCAGAAGTGATCTCCAAACATGCAACAAACAAAAGAGAAAACAGGCGCCTCTGAGTTAAGACTGCGATTTAATATGGCAAACAAGTAATAAAAACTTACATCAAGGTAAGTATAAGCAGACAAGATGGGTCCTTCCGGTGTCCATGTGGAGGGTGGGGCTTGGAGTCATCACTGTGGGTCTGTAATCATCTCCTCTCTTCCTCTTCCTGTCCAGCAGGAAGTGGAGGGTGTCACAGCAATGAGATGGAGGCTTGGACAGCAGGGTGAAACCGCAGTGAGATGGAGGCTTGGGCCGCACGGTGGCCGTGATGCTTGTCCACAGGATCTTCCGGCGTAATGACTGACGCGTTTCCGAGCATGCGCACTGTGGTGGGAAACCAGCGCGCGCTCCTTTTTCAAAGTCCGACTTTGAAAAAGGAGCGCGCGCTGGTTTTCCCACCACAGCTTGCTATTGGGGAACCTGAGCCAAGCCGCTGCTCTTTCCATTCAGACATGGAGCCATGGCTGGGCCCCACCCCTTTTCTCTCCTCATTGGCTCACTGATTTTGATTGACAGCAGCAGGGGCCATTGGTGCTGTGCCTCAGCCAATCAGGAGAAAGAGTCCCGGACAGCGGTCTCGTGCAACATCTGCAACATCGCTGGATTGAGATTGGGCTTAGGTGAGTATTAGGGGGGTTGCTGCACACTGAAGGTTTTTTATCGTAATTCATAGAATGCATTAAGGTAAAATAACCTTCTGCCTTTAGAATCATTTTAAACTATTTTGCTTCAGTACCTCTCAAGTTACAGACCTGGAACATGCAAAGCAAGCAAAGTAAGTTTAAAGTCATCATTTGAATACTGTTCAGGTCTAAGATTTAGAAACTGCTGAAACCCCTTAGAGTAGCAATTTTTAGTATGCAATAGCATGTATACTTCAGTCACAGGTTCATTTAAAGGTGTGCGTGCATTTGAATCAACTCAGCCGACCTATGCGTGCAATGTCGGTACACAAAGACTTGCTTGAGGAATGCAAAGGAAGAACTTTGAAAATTCAGGTGTCAAAATCAGATTGCACTGTGTGCTTTACATGAAAAAAGTACACAAGTATTTAAGTGTCCCAGGTTTCCCAGCACAGCCCAGATTATAATCATATTCAGAATCTAAATCCAGTTGGTCATGCTTCTGTTTTAAAGGAAAGATCCTAGCTTGTGATTTACTATAATCTTTGTCTGCGGACAGCATTGTTACAGTAAATTATGTATGGCATAAAAAGAATTTGAAAAATGTAACATAGTGTTTCTTGTACTTTATGTAATGAACTGGCCAATTAATACTAGAGATAGGCGAAGGGTTCGGCCGAAGCATTGGTTCGGGCCGAACATTGGCTGTTCCCCATTCAGCAAACACCTGAATTGTCAGGGAGTTCAACTATTTGTTCGGCCCGACGAGCGACCACAATGCACTATACCACCGCACAGTGCATTGGAAGCCCTGATTGGCTGAAGTAATGAAAGCTTTACCCAATCAGGGCACATAGCACTGTCAGAGTGATGATTGGAGGCAGTAATGATGACTGTGCCCAATCATGGCTCATTGCTTTTAGTCCTACCCCACACTATAAAAATATTCTCCCCATAGTGGCCATTTACAGTGTGATATTGACATGGAGAGAGATAGAACAGCTTAGTGCTGCTAGTGAGTTAGTGTCCTATAGTGTGCTATTGGGATTCTATTGTCAATGTAGAATATCAGTGTAGCACTGCCATCTAGAGGACTGCTGAGAATTACGTTTTCTGGATTCCCCTGGGTTACTCTTAGCAACTGATACTGCAGTATATTGTACTTTTACTGCAGTATATTGTAGTGTGTCAATGGAGTGTGTCTGTGTAGTGAATACTCAAGTTAAAGTGCACCAAACACCACTTCCCACTGATTAAAATGCATCCACGTACACATTTCCACATCTTTGTTACATTTTTTATAAAGGGCCCTCCCTATCATTTCTGGGAGGCTAACAAGAAGAGGCAGACTTCCCCATGGCACTGTGAGGGGGACCAGCTGCGGATGTGTCCACAGGCAAAGGTGGACGTGGTCTGTCCCCAGGCAGGTCATCATTTACTCTGTTTAGTGATGTTGTCCTTGCTATCCAGCTACAGCAGGCAGAGTAGGTGGTGGACTGGCTTAGTAAACATCCTCATTCTCCATCACCCAAAAAGTGTAAGAATAAGAGTCCTCCTAGTCCACAGCTACTCCAGCATCAGGCATGGAGGAGTCAGCTGAGTTATTTGAACACAGCTTCAGCCACTTGCTCCTTGATGAGGCACAGCCTTTACTTGATTCAGATCTTGGTTCTGAGGTTGAGGAAGGTGGGAACATGAGCCTACAGAGAGGGGAGAACACTGGTAAACAAGAAATTGTCAGCCATATTCCCCCAGCCACAGTGTATTGCCAAGTTGTCTTCAGTGATAATGAGAATGGAGGGGATGATGATGATAAGGTCACTGATGTGACTTGGGTTCTGGATAGAGCAGAGGAGGAAAGTGAGTGTGAGGCACAACTGCAATGTGGTAGCCATCATGGAAAAGTAGAGAGAACACTCTATTCCACCAGATTGTGAAGCTGTTATCTCCTAGCCCATTTCCCACAGCTCAGCTGTTTGGGCCTTTTTTAGCACATGTGTAGCCGATTGCACTGTTGCAATTTGCAAACTTTTCCTCAAGCCAATCAAGCATGGCAAAACCACCAGACATTTGGGTACCACATTCTTGACAAAGCATTTAACCTCCCACCACACAGCCCATTGGCAAGAGCACATTAAAGCCACACAAAAAGGATGCAATTCTGTTCCTCCTCACTCCTCACCTTTCTGGTCTACCTCCGCTATATCTCATGACCTCTTAGCAGTCTCCACTGACAGGGATGATGGTATAGTGCAGGGTTCCCCAGGTCCTTTAAGCACGTCTGCCAGTAGCACACCACCAGCTGTAGACTGTAGCAGGCAAATTTCTCTGCCCTATCTGCTGCAGCGAACAAAAAAAATACAGTCACTGTCACCCACATGCCCAGCGTCTAAGTTCTACTATAAATAAATAAATAATTGCTAGAACTGTATATTCAAATTATTATATGTGCCAATCCTGTGTATAACAGTGTATATAAATCCTCAAAAATGAGCTCCAAACCTGTGTAATTTCTACATGTGTAAAAAAGCAATAAATAAATAAATTCATACGCATTCAATGCTAAATAAATATGCATAAAGTGCCAAGTGAAAACAAATAGTCCTTATAGTCTGCAATGACTATATATGTATATATGTAACGACACCCTGGGTATGAAAGGGGTTACAGTCGTTTAGGACATCCCATTCCCAAACACAAAGGCAGCTACCGGACACTCCACTCAGCCAAACAAGAAATCCATATGAATAAGCCCCCCCCCAAGTATGAGACAAGGCTCTGTATTGAGGGTCAATCAGGAATCAGACTCTTTATTGAAAAGGAATACACTTTTTATATACACGTTAGAAGTAATGCAGTCACTACATGAACAATGACCCAAATCCAGCCCCCAACATCACACAATGGTTGCATAACGAGTCCCCAATAAACATTACTCTGAGTATCAATACATCCCTTAGCAGACAACAGGTGAGTTCATTAGCACACTTAAAGAGGAAGTAAACCCTCCTCAGGAAGTTGTACCTATAGGTAAGCCTATGATAAGGCTTACCTATAGGTACTGTAAATATCTCCTAAACTTGCACCGTTTAGGAGATATTTACCTTTAATGCAGCCAGTGACGTCACTGGCGCATGCGCTCTGAAGGAACGGCTGATCGTGCCGTTCCTTCAGAGCCCCGTGCCGTGACCGTCGAGTAACAATCTCACACTATGGAGCGTTCTCTTTTGTCTGAGCACCTGCATGGGGAGCCATTGAAGTAGAGAGATCCTGGAATCCAAAAGATCCAGTATCCTACTACTACAGGAGGAGCTATAGAAATATATACTTCACTGCTGAACCTATTAGATGTGCTCATCCTTACCATTGTCCTGTGAGTGGAGGACACGAGGGGAGCACGAAGTGAAGCACAAAGATCATCCATTGTTTCACAGTCTGAGCACATTTTTGAATATCCACTTCACCGTATAAATACCAGGACTGTTGCAGACTATAAGGACTATTTGTTTTCACTTGACACTTTATTTTTTGCACATGTAGAAATTGCACAGGTTTGGAACTGATTTTTTGAGCATTTATATACACTGTTATACACAGGATTGGCACATATAATAATTTGAATATACAGTTCTAGCAATTATTTATTTATTTATTTATAGCAGACACTGTGCACTTTATATAGCTTATATATATTGTATATCTCTAACAAAGGATCACCTTGTTTAACCACTTGCCGCCCTCACTCGACTCCATGGTCTTGGAGGACCGGAGCTACGTCAAAAGTCGTTGCCTAGCAACCGGTTTAAAGGGCCGCTTTTTTTTTTTTTTTCTTTTTCAACAATTTTTCTTTTTTTTCTTTTTTAGTGTAGTTGTGAGGTGTGAGGTCTTTTTGACCCCAGATCTCACAATAAAGAGGACCTGTCATGCCTATTTCTATTACAAGGGATGTTTACATTCCTTGTAATTGGAATAAAAATGATCAAAACATTTTTTTTTTTAAACTGTGTAAAAATAAAAAAAAAATAATAAATAAAATAGGAAAAAAAAAATTAAAGCGACCTGTCCCCGTAAGCTCGCGCGCAGAAGCGAATGCATACGCAAGTCCCGCCCACATATGTAAACGGTGTTCAAACCACACATGTGAGGTATTGCCGCGATCGTTAGAGCGAGAGCAAAAATTTGAGCCCTAGACCTCCTCTGTAACTCTAAGCTAGTAACCTGTAGAAATTTTTAAAATGTTGCCTATGGGGATTTTTAAGTACCAATGTTTGGCGCCATTCCGTGAGCGTGCGCAATTTTGAAGCATGACATGTTGGGTATCTAATTACTCGGCGTAACATTATCTTTCACATTATGGAAAAAATTGGGCTAAATTTACTGTTTTCTTATATTTTGATTAAAAAAAGTGAATATTTTTCAAAAAAATTGCATTTGGAAGACTGCTGCGCAAATATGGTGTGATAAAAAATATTGCAACGATCTCCATTTTATTCTCTAGGGTCTCTGCTAAAAATATATATATAATGTTTGGGGGTTCTAACTTCTAAGTAGTTTTCTAGCAAAAAAAATGATTTTAGCTTGTAAACACCAAGTGTCAAAAATAGGCCCAGTCTTAAAAGTGGATAAATGGACAACTTTGTGTAAAGTGGTACTTGGATGTTAGGCCTCTGTATGTGGTTAGGCTGTGTAAAAGTGTTACACATGTGGTATCGCCACATGTGTAATAGCAGAATGTATTTTGGGGTGCAATTTTTGATATGTACATGCTATGTGTTGGAAATATTTCATAAATGGACAACTTTGTGTAAAAAAAAAAGCATTTTCATTTTCTGACTTTTTAGTGTCTCAAGAAATGAGATAGGCCTTCAGTACATCAGGTGTGATCAAGTGTGATCAATTTTCAATGAATAGCACCATAGCTTGTGGACTCTAAAACTTTCACAAAGACCAAATAATATACACTTATTTGGGTTATTTTTACCAAAGATAAGTAGCAGTATAAATTTTGGCCAAAATTTGTGAAGAAAAATTACTAATTTGCAAAATTTTATGACAGAAACAAAGAAAAGAGTGTTTTTTTCACAATATTTTCAGTCTTTTTTTATTTATAGCACAAAAAAATAAAAAAATCAGTAGTGATTAACCTCCCCCCGTCCGCGCTACAGCCTATATACGGCTGCAGCGCGGACTCGAATTTTCGGGAGGCCGTTTTTAAACGGCCTCCCAGTGACACGCCCCCAGCGCGCTCCCGCGAGCGCGCTGCGGGGAAAATCTGTGTCGGCCGTGTCCCTTGGACACGGCCGATCACAGATCGTGGTGAATGGCCAATCACAGCGGCCATTCACCACGTGATCTGGCCGTCCAATGAGCGATGATCTCATATGTAAACATATGAGATCATCTCTCATCGCCGGCGCTCCTTCCTCACACGGAGCCTGCAGTGTGAGGAAGGAGGGGGAGCCGACAGCCGCTGGGGACACAGCAATGTAATCAGGGCACTGATCACCAGTGCCCTGATTACTGCAAGGTAAAAACACACACACAGTGCCCCCCCATCAGTGCCCACAGTGCCCGCCATCAGTGCCCCCCATCAATGCCCACAATCAGTGCCCATAGTGCTGCTAGTCAGTGCCCATCAGTGCCTGCTCATCTAGGCACTGATGAGCACTGACTGGCAGCACTATGGGCACTGAGTGTGGGCACTGATGGTGCTTCCCATCAGTGCCGCTCATCAGTGCCACCCGTCAGTGTCCAGTGCCATCCGCCAGTGCCCATCAGTGCCGCCTATCAGTGCCCATCAGTGCCGCCTCTCAGTGCCCAGCAGTGCCACCTGTCAGTGCCCAGCAGTGCCACCTCTCAGTGCCCAGCAGTGCCGCCTCTCAGTGCCCAGCAGTGTCGCCTCTCAGTGCCCAGCAGTGCCGCCTATCAGTGCCCAGCAGTGCCGCCTATCAGTGCTCATCAGTGCCGCCTATCAGTGCTCATCAGTGCCGCCTCTCAGTGCTGCCTCTCAGTGCCGCCTCTCAGTGCTCATCAGTGCGGCATATTAGTACCTCCTCATCAGTGCCCATAAGTGCCACCTCATCAGTGCCCATAAGTGCCACCTCATCAGTGCCCATCAGTGCAGCCTATCAGTGCCCATCAGTGCCGCCTCATCAGCGCACATCAGTGAAGGAGAAAAATTTATTTTCAAAATTTACTCGCAGAAAATAAGAAAAACTTTTTTTTTTTTCAAAATTTTTTGTCTTTATTCTTTTTTTTTGTAAAAAATAAAAAACCCAGAGATGATTACATACCACCAAAAGAAAGCTCTATTTGTGTGAAAAAAATGATAAAAATTTCATATGGGTACAGTGTAGCATGACCGCGCAATTGTCATTCAAAGTGTGACAGCGCTGAAAGCTGAAAATTGGCCTGGATGGGAAGGGTGTTTAAGTGCACAGAAGGCAAGTGGTTAAATACCATCAAAAGAAAGCTCTATTTGTGTGAAGAAAAGGACACAAATTTTTTATGGGTACAGTGTTGCATGACTGAGTAATTGTCATTCAAAGTGTGAGAGCGCTGAAAGCTGAAAATCGGTCTGGGCAGGAAGGGGGTGAAAGTGCACTGTAGGCAAGTGGTTAATCAGCAGCAGCCCACACTTATTTATTATTCATGTTAGTTTTGATTAATTTTTTTATACTGTGGAGACACAATATATATTCCTAAACGTGGGTTAATTTATATTTCTAGTGCTTCAGCTGGTCTGTCTAGTGGACAGGACCAACACTGGAGCAGAGATTCTTGCAGCTCTGCAGGGGCAGGCCCAGACGAGGTTCACACCACATCAGCTGGAGCCAGAAATGGTGGTGTGTGATAATGGCACAAACCTCCTGTCCTCCCTTAGGCAGGGAAAGTTGACACAGGTGCCATGCCTGGCACATGCCCTCAATTTTGTGGTGCAGTGTTTCTTAAACAGGTACCCAGGGTTGGACATTCTGCTGAAGCAGATCAGAAGAGTCTGTAGCCATTTCAGGTGGTAGTACACAGCCAGGGCTCGGTTGGCTGAAATTCAGTGGGAATTCCACCTGCCCGTAAACCGCCTGATTTATGACATGCCCACCAGGTGGAACTCACCTTTGGCAATGCTGCAGTGGCTGCACATGCAGCAGAGGGCTCAATGAGTACCTGTGTCAGTATGGCACAACGACAGGCTCAGGCCGGCTCAGCTTTTTTTCCCCCACACCAATTGCTGCTGATAAACGATGCATTTACTGTACTGTCAGCATTTGAGGAGGCCACAAGAATGGTGAGCCGTGACAATGCATGCCTTAGTGACATAATCCCTGTTGTGTTCCTGCTGGAGCAGACTCTGTGTGGTATTATGGACAGAGCACTCAAAGCAGACCAGCAGGAGGAAGAGGGGGACTTCCTTTTCTCTCAAGGCCAGCTTTATGCAGACACAATTCTTGCAACGCCACAGAACACACAAGAGGAGAGGGAGGAGGAAGAGGATTCTAGCCATTTCGTAGGCATTGAAGAGGAGAAAGATCAACCCTTAACAGATGGTTTCCCATCCCCAGAATCCTTGGCAGTAGTACATCGCTGGGAGGAGGGAGTTCCAGATACTGTAATCCTCAGTGACCACGAGGAGTCTGTTTCTCATGCCAGCGCAAACTTGCGGTGTATAGGCGCCCTCATTCTTCAAAGCCTGCGAAAGGACCCAAGAATACATGGCATCAAGATGAAGGATCACTATTGGTTGGCAACCCCTCTAGACCACTGTTACAAGGGGAAAGTCTCGCAACTTATCCCATCCCCACAGAGGGAGCACAAGATGAAATCTCTTGAAGACACCTTAAAGAGGAGTTTATGTAGCACCTTTCCTGACTCTGGAAGGTTACAGTATGGTGGAAAGTGTAGTTTTGAGGCTTCTTTTGGTCAAGAAAGATGCAGTGGAAAGGGGGCCACCTCAGTTATGCATTTACATTTTATTTAAGTCCTTGCCACCCAGAGCTGTCAGCTTTCACATCCCATCGGCAGCATCTGCATCATATGTTGGGAGATTATCTAGGAGCGAAAACAGACAAGGAGAGCTTTCCAGTTGACAATCCACTGGGTTACTGGGTCATGAAAATAGACCACTGGCCAGAACTTGCCCAATTTGCAATTGAGCTGCTGGGCTGCCCTGCATCCAGTGTGCTTTCCAAATGCAGAGTGCGTAAACTTCAATGAACAAGTACAGTTGTGCAAAAAGTTTACAAAATCCTCTCCAGCGCAGCCTCTTCTTATTATGGACTTTCCAACAATGTGGTCACAAGCTGCTGCAACCTAGATGTCACTCTTCCACTGATGGAAAGGGCTTTACAATTTTGTTAATGTAACCTGTGATTTTAAGTTACACCCTAATGTCTGGTGATCACTCAGTGGAAGGCACAAACTACTTCAGTCACACATCCTAGAAGAGGCTACGGTGTTTTAGAGATGGGAAGTCTGCTGTGATCTATAAACGGATTCTCTTTAACAGACAGTGTAGCACAAAATCATGCAACAGGAGGCTGAACCCCCTGCATCCAGCCCTGTGAGCATTATTCAAAATCTGGATTATATAGATTTTAGGAGTGGACTGCTTTTAACACAGCTGATTTTTTTCCTGGACAGCATTGACAGTGTTCTGATTGAATTACTTTTTGCCTGAAGCTGCTCTTTAATCACAGTGGGTTTGATTCTTAGTCATCTAGTCAATATAACGTTCTGTATCATTGTTACAGGAAGAAGCTGTTGTTTTCGGTTGAGGTGATTGGGCTCCGTGTTTTCCTGTGATCCATAATTTATCACTTAGTAATACATATCAATGAGCAAGCTATGACTGGCTTTATTTACAGATTATAATGGCAGCTCGACTAATGCATCCTGTACACTGTCTCCCGCAAAGACCAGCACATTGGATAATTAACTTTGAATTACCTTGATCAGGGAAAACAAATATGCATCCATGTGTTTTTATGTTCAAGATTTCCTGATTTGCTGTTCTCGTAGCAGGAATTGTTACAATTACTGTACGGCTTTTGTCAAGTAATTACCGTAAGTTCAGTTAAAATGCAAACAAGAGGATGAATAGTAAATTCGTTCTTGAAAAATAATACAAAAATAGCATAAGTGGCTTATTTTGTTTATTAGGGAAAGAAACAAGAGATCACATGACCTACATTCCTTGTGACATTTGAAAGATTAGGTAACTCATTAAATTCCTTGTTTTTGGGCTAATCATATTGGAAAATAACATTTTGTGTAATTTACAAAACATGTGTTTTTTTAGTAACACTGATGGTCTATCTTCTGCTTATAACACATTTGGAACTCAAATCATATACTATCATATTGGATTTCAAGTGACAATCATACACATTTCCTGCTGTTGGTGTATCTGTAATCAGATGCTACAAATTTAAGGAATTCACAATATTGCACAGTGTATTTCGTGGTGCAGCATTTTAGACTGGTCTGATAAAATACTCCAAAAAGCAAGGGATTGCTCAATAGCTTACAACTATCTTAACCTGCATGGCGGTCTGATTACGTCAGAATTTTTATGCTTTAAGCGGTACATTGTTTTGCATGGAAATATGTTGTTTTATATTTTAGGCCTGTAATTCTTAGGAATAACCCACTTAAATCTGTCCAAACAAGAGTCTAGTAGACATCCCAGGTATGATAAAATTTGAAACACGAAATCATAAATTTTAATATAATAATAATACATTTTATTCAATAATATAATCAAATCAAAAACACTGAAATATGTACAAACAAGGGGTGCGATATTACTAGTCACTGTAATAAAGGTTCAGTAAACATCTCGGGTATGAAATATTTTGAAACATGGGGACTGCACAGAGTCTGACGTCACAATCTGGACAATAGTATCTGGTTTATTTTCCTATTTTCCTTCCACTGTCATCTCTTTTCGAACAACAAACCACGCACATCCTTGTAGGTGCCGACTTTTTCTAAGTTGGTGGGATGTAGTCCATGAAGTTATGACCAGTCAGGCATTCTGGGTTTACAACGCCAACAGCACGACGTCCAGATCTGTTCACAGCCATTGTTGGTGTTTGGTGACTCAGAAAGGTTTGTTCGGCAACTTTACAAATAAAGTCTGCATGAATCAAAGGCTTGTCATTCTTTTTTTTAGCAGAATCTATGCATTCCACAAGCATTGCTCAAAAAGGTGTTTTTATAGTATTTTTTTTGCTGCCTTCTCATCGCTGACTAGAATGTCATTGCTTGGTCGGCCCTGTCGACACCTCCCATAATGTTGTTGTAGTCTATCACTACTTGTGGCTTCATGACTTCTTTCCCACCTTTCATGCGTACCATAACAGTGGAGGTGTTATGCACTGTACTCATTAGACACACATCTTTCTTTTCCCTCCATCGCAGTGACATCATTTTGCCTTTCTGCCAGGCAACCATTTCTGTCTTCAGCTTCATATTGCCAAACATTGGCGGCATGTCGCGCTGGTTAGCCCTTACAGTTCTATAGGCATCAGTTTTGTTGTGCAGTAGAACCTCATAAAGTTCAGGAGACATAAAAGTTGTCCGTTGTTACACATTAGCCCTGATTTTGCAATGGCTCAATCAGTGAAAAAACAGAAGATGTTGCCATTCCATAATTGCTGTATTTTTCATAAAATTGTGTTCCTTTTCCAGTGTATATCACTGAATTCCATATGTAGCCAGTTGACAATTCGCACAGCATGTAAAATTTAAAACCAAATCGCTCCCTCTTTGATGCATTGTATTGCACCCAGCTGAGCCTTCCCTAGTAGGCCATTAGACTTTCATCTATACTGATGTCTCTTTCAGGCACATAGCTCCGTTGGAAATTCTGAAGAATAATTTGATATACTTCCCAGATCTTTTTTAGTTTTGGTGCAGGATGAGTAGTTTCATCAAATTCTTAATTATTTTCAAAGTGCAGATATTTCATTATGAGGGAAAAATCGGTATTCTGACATGACCGTGCCAAAGAATGGAGTGGCGAATAATGAATTGGTTGTCCAATACCACTTCTGCAGGAGTTTCCCCACCACTCCCTGAAGAATTATTAGGCCCAGAAATTTCCAAAGGTCACCTTTGGTCATTGGTTCCCACTTTCTGCATCTTGCAAACCTCCGATGCCTAGCACATTGTTGGTCTTTGTACCCGTTGGTCTCGATAGCAATTTTATCAATAACCTCATCGGTCACAAATAATTGTAGGTATGCCAAGGGGCTGTCATGGTCAATGTCAACTTTCATACCAGGTGCTCCTGTAAATGGGAATCTTGGGGGTGCTGCCTAATCTGTACCGCAGTCAGTAGAGCACCAAGTCTGCACATTGCTGAGCTCAGTCGCAGAATCGTCGCTGTCATCGTCACTTTCCGTACCTGATGACGAATTTTCCCACAAATTGCTATCACTCAGTTCTTCAAGAAACTCAGTTTCGCTGTCACTGTTTTCCAGTTCGTCTAAAAGCGCTTTTGCGCAAAAAGAACGCTTTTTGGGCGCCATGGTCATTCTCAATTTTCCAGGCACAGAGAACTGGAAAAGCACAGGCAAAGCACTGGAACAGTCAGCAGGTGAAATTCTGAGGTAAATGACTTGATACAGTGTAATCTGTTAGCATAACAACTTTGTATTATGTCATTTATTTTATTTAACTTTTTGAATTTGCCGCTGGTTCCACCCCCCTGCATCACAACTCTGTCTTCCGGTTCCCTTCCCTGTGAGATGCTGGCATCAGCCGAACACCCAGTGGGGAGACAGAGTGAGGATGCCTGGAAGACGGCTGGGGAAGACGCCGGGGGATCGCAGGGGAGGGTGAGTTTCATTCTGGGGTAATCCCGAGTGTGGCTTGGGGTTACCACTTTTGGTACAATATATTAACCCCGAGCCACACTCGGGAATACCGCTAGTGTCTTAAAGTGATTGTAAACGATCACCTTGTAAAACAACCTATTCACTTTAAAATAAAAATGAAAAGCAAACATTTTTGTGTAGATAGAAAAAAAAATTATAAACCCCTTTTTTTTTAAAATAAGTAATTACATTCCCTCTGTTTTCAGCTGCATAAGAGCTGGGGGTGGAGAAGCAGCAGAACGCTGAGCTTGCCAGTGAATGGCTGTGCACGGGGGCGTGTCAGGACAAGTCTTTTTATTGGAGGAGAATACACTGAGTTCCCAGCATAGCTAGAGAACTGACCATGGTGAGCTCTATTGCTTAATGTGGTCAATAGAAAAGCAGAATAGGAATGTGGTAATAGGAAAGCAGAGGGACTGGCAGAAACACCAGAGATTTCACATAAAGGAAGCAAAATAAAGAGAACAGGATACTTTCTTATACAAGTACATAGTACAGCAGGCACATATCAGGAATATAACATGTTGGGGCAACAAATGCTTTAACTTTTGTTTCTGAAGTCAGTCTTTTTTTTTTTTTTTTTTTGAAAAAATCTACCTCTACTGTATATCTGACCTGGTCACTTTTGTCTCTGGGACTAAAAGTAAGGAAAAAAAATCTAAAACTTTGAGTTGTCACTGGAACAGGAATAGAGGGAGAATCTTCACATGATGACAATTGTTCTAGTGACAATGGGTTTTCCCCTACTAAAGAGAGATCTCCTTTCACTTTCAGACAGGAAGTAAAGGCAAATCTCCCAAATAGGACACATACAAAAACAAAAAAACTGGGACCGCCACCAGGCTGGGTGAAAGGTAATACCACTTTCCGGATGGCTTTCACCCGAGGGTTTTTAAAGAGCTCAGCCAGGTGTTTGCCAGACCATTATTCTTGATCTTTAAGGATAGTTTACAGACGGGTATGGTGCCAGCTGATTGGAAAAAAGCCAATGTAGTACCAATATTTAAAAAGGGGCCGAGATGTATCCCGGGTAATTATAGGCCGGTCAGCCTAACATCTGTAGTCTGCAAGATTTTGGAGGGGATGTTAAGGGACCACATACAAGACTTTAGTAATGAAAACTGTATTATTAGTAGTAATCAGCATGGATTCATGAAAAATCGTTCTTGCCAAACCAATCTATTAACCTTCTACGATGAAGTGAGCTGCCACCTAGATAAAGGAAAGCCTGTGGATGTGGTGTATCTGGACTTTGCAAAGGCCTTTGACACCGTTCCCCACAAACGCTTACTGTACAAACTAAGGAAGGTAGGTATGGACCATAAGGTGAGTACCTGGATAGAGAACTGGCTCCAGGGGAGAGTGCAGAGGGTGATGATTAATAGGGGGTGCTTGGATTGGGCGGGGGTGGAAAGTGGGGTCCCCCAGGGTTCTGTCCTGGGACCAATCCTGTTTAATTTATTCATAAATGATCTAGAGGAGGGGATATCGAGTACAATCTCAGTATTTGCAGATGATACTAAACTAGGCTTGCCAATATCTTCTATGCAGGATGTGGAAACCTTACAAGCGGACCTGAACAAAATAACGGGGTGGGCAACTACATGGCAGATGAGGTTTAATGTTGAAAAATGTAAAGTAATGCACTTGGGGGCCAGAAACCAGAAAGCAAGCTACTCACTAGGGGGGGAACCTCTGGGTGAGTCTAAGATGTTAAAGGACTTGGGGGTACTGGTAGACAACAGGCTTGGCAGTGGCATGCAATGCCAAGCCGCTGCAAGCAAAGCCAACAGAATACTGGGATGTATAAAAAAGGGGATTCACTCCAGAAGTAAAGAGATTATTCTCCCGCTCTACAAGACCCTGGTCCGGCCGCATCTGGAGTATGCTGTCCAGTTCTGGGCACGGGTCCTCAGGAAGGATGTGCTGGAACTGGAAAGAGTCCAGAGAAGGGCAACAAAAATAATTAGGGGAATGGAGGACATCAGCTATGAGGAAAGACTACAAGCACTGAACTTATTCTCTCTGGAGAAGAGACGATTGAGGGGGGATATGATATCAATGTACAAATACTGTACTGGCGACCCTAGCATAAGGAACAAACTATTCCGAGAAAGGGAATACAAGAAGACACGTGGCCACTCACTAAAACTAGAGGAAAGGCGGTTTAACCTTAAAGTGCGTAAGGGGTTCTTCACTGTAAGAGCGGTAAGGATGTGGAATTCTCTTCCACAAGCAGTCGTATTAGCAGGGTGCATTGATAGTTTCAAAAAACTATTAGATGGGCACCTTAGAGACCACAACATACAGGGGTATACAATGTATGGTTAAAAGCAAACACATACACGCATCATAGGTTGAACTGGATGGACTGATGTCTTTTTTCAACCTCACTAACTATGTTACTATGTTACTATGTTACTTGGTAGGTATACTTCTGCTGGCCAGCCTTCCTTCAACCTATAAAGAATTTACGAGCACTCGGAAATAAGACATCAAGACAGGTATGGTCTTTCAGTCTGTATTTGACTGAATTCAGGTCAGGACAGCATATATACAGTTCATAAAGGGGCTGTGACATTATTTTCCCAGACCAAGTAAAAATATACATATAATATTTAAGCACAATGGATATGAAATATGCATAGTAGGAAATAGATGTATACATAACAGGAAAGAAACATCTCAGAATAGCAAAATACAGTGCAACCAAAAAATATTCTCACAACTCAGAAACAATGGGAGGAAATTTACATCCTCAAAAGAAAAAATGTCTAAGTTACAAAGAGAGAGTTTTTCGGTAAAATTAAAAAGTTAAAACATAACTCCAATCATTCAATTAGGCATGACTACATAACATTTAAATAAAACATAATTCCAACATTCCCTCCCATTTGTCACATAAGTGACAAATATACATTTTGTCTCCAATATGCATAATCTTCTGTTGCCTTCCTATTAATGCATTGGCCTATCTTTACATATATAAATATATAAAGAGAAGAAGCAATAAAAACATTAAAATTAATATTCCGACTTCCATGCTTGTATTATGAATCCATGTACAACACTCTTCTGTTACTTCACAGAGACCAGTAAGTGCAGCTCCCATAGATTCAATTGCCAGCTCATGTAACATTAACTGTTTACGTAAGGCCCTTTGTTCCCGATTAAGTAGGGCAATGTCATCTTACATTTTATTTAATACCTCATCCACTATAACTGAATACTTGTTTAACCACTTGCCTACCTTAGCATTGTAAAATGACGCCGGCAGGAACACTCCCTCGATCATACGACGTCCGCCCGTTCCTGCTGTCCTGCTGCTCTCCGCCCCCCCCCCCAGGCTCTCAGCGTGGTGATCAGGGATGCGGCATGTCTGTCGGGACACAGCCCATCCCCGATCAGTGTAAAGAGCCATTAAAAATATGGCTCTTTACCATGTGACTGGCTATGTCCAATCACAGCCGGCCACATGCGCTGTCCTCATGCACGCCGCTCATGTGCGCCCCCAGGGGCACACAGAGCCGTGATCAGGGATGGAGAGTGTCACTCTGACACAGTCCATCCCCGATCAGGGTAAAGAGCCAATGAAATTGCTCTTTACCACGTGACCAACTGTGTCCAATCACAGCCGGTCACAGAATGTAAACAGAAACCACGGTAACTAGCTGTTACCGTGTTCTCCTCCTCACACACCGATCCAGTGTGAGGAGGAGATTGCGGTAACAGCTAGTTACCGATTATAGTCCACACCTAAACACACTGATTGCCCCCCCAATAAAGAGTACCTATCACTAGCCCATCAAAGTACTTGCCACTAGTAAATCAAAGTACCTGTCACTAGCCTATCCCAGTACCTGTCACCAGCCCAGCAGAGTACCTGAGTACCTGTCACCAGCCCATCAGGTACTCTGATGACAGATACTCGGGTACTCTGATGACAGTACCTGTCATCGAAGTACCCGAGTACCTGTCATCGAAGTAACCGAGTTCTTGTCATCGGAGTACCCGAGTACCTGTCACCTGTCATGCTCCAATGCCGAAAGTTTGTAACATAATCTTCAACAGCTCTGAGGTCCTGTTGGAGAATGTGGAGTGTGGCCTCTGCGGTGGAGGTACGCTGCTGGTTGTCATACAACTGAGCTATTGCATTGAAGAAAGATGACATAGAGTCTAATTGTTCATCACATTCCTCTAGCAGTCCGTGAGCCCAAGACTGAGGTTCACCTTGGAACAGAGCTATGATGAACCCCACCTTAGTAGCTTCCAAAGAAAAAGTCTGGGGTTGTAATGAAAAATAAAGTTCACAAGCGTTATGGAAGGTCCTAAACATGCTTCAATCCCCAGAAAACATTTCTGGCATGAGGAACCTTGGTCCGGGAGGCAACATCACTACCATGGGCCCGGAGGTGGTCCCTGTTGGTGCCATAGTGGCAGAAGAAGCCGAAGCCAAAGTAGGGTCCGCAGCGGAAGCTAAAGACTGCACACGTCCTTCCAACTGAGTATAGCCCTCTTGTAGTGACTTGACAGCTTGAGTGAGAGCCTCAAGATGCTGGCAGATCTCATCCATAAGAGAAGTCCCTCTTGTAGGCTTAGTAATGGCTGTTTGATACTGTCAGGATCGACATAGCAGAGCCTGATGGGTAGAGGGATTTCTCACCTGATAGAGAGCCCAGAATGCTACGTGGGATCCAGGGACAGGAATGCCCACAGGACACCTTGGCAGAAGACACAGGTTCACCTAAGGTGCCGTATCTTAGTGCTTGCCAGTGTTCACTAGAGCTCCTGATGGTGGAGATGGATTTCACTGCGTGCTAGCAGCAGGTCGTAGTCCTCAGGATCACCCAGCCAGGCGAAGAGCAGGTCCAAGTCCACAAGCGATGTGAGGGCGCCTCTGTGTATGCGCACACGCACTGGCATTCGCCAATTCGTGGCAGGAAGGTTACTAGTGCACCTGCACACAGCAGTAAGCTCCTGACAAGCACAATAAGCAATCTAACAAAGCACAATAAGCAAAACATGCATATCACTCTTAATAGGTTAAAGGGGGTATTCCTACCTCTATTTAAATTTGCCTAGGCTAAAAATCTGTCTGTGAGCTACCTCAGCTCAAACAGATCTATCTCATGTGCTTCCACAGCACTAGGGTTCTTTGAAATGTGCCCAAAATTAGGGTGTCATAAGACAGAAAGTCTCACTTACCGCTGATGGCGAAGTCACATCCCACTTCTGACACCAGTTCTGAAAGGTAATACCCCTTGGTAGGTATACTTCTGCTGGCGAGTCTCCCTTCAACCTGTAAAAAATTTACGAGCACTCGGAAATAAAACATCAAGACAGGTATGGTCTTTCAGTCCTTATTCAAGTCAGGACAGCTTATATACAGTTCATAAAGGGGCTGTGACATCAGTTTTCCAGACCAACTAAAAATATACATATAATATTTAAGCACAATGGACATAACATATACATAGTAGGAAACAGATGTATACATAACAGGAAAGCAAACTCAGGAAAGTAACATCTCAGAATAGCAAAATACTGTGCGACCAAAAAATATTCTCACAACTCAGAAACAATGGGAGGAAATTTACATCCTCAACATTAAAAATGTCTTAGTTACAAAGCGATATTTTTTCAGTGAAATTAAAAGGTTAAAACAAAAGTCCAATTTAAATAAAACATAATTCCAACACTGGGAAATAATAGGACTCACCCAAACAGCATCACAAACAGCAGCAAAAAAAAAAAGGGAAAGGCTCCCCTTGCCAACAGACATCTGTGAAAAATGTGCAAACATTTTGGATTAAAACTCACTTACCAGTCTAACTTATCAACTTTCTGTGCCCAGTTAAATGAATAGGGAACCAATTCCTTCCCCGCCACAAAAAAGCTGTCTTTAAAAGACTGTTTAAATCCAATTTTGTTTATTTATTTATTTTTTTAAAATAAAAGGACCTGAAATAGGCCCATTATAAAATTAACATCAATGTGCAAATGTGCAGAGCACTTAAAGTGAAATTGTGGTAGGAAATAAAACAAAAGGTAAAATTTAATTCAGCAGCATATATGCAAAATTTTCAAATGCAGCTGAACATTTCCAAACATAAAGCCTGTTATAATGGGCGATATGGGTGCAGATTCCTGTGTTTTTATTTAAATATAAATTAAGTAAGATACATTAAATATTATTTTGTAACACATTTTGTTGAGCACTTGGGTGATCTGTGTTGACCTAAGGGTCAGAATAAGTAAAGTGTAGTAGGACCATTTGTACTTTGGTTACATTCTTTTAGGGCATTGCTTACATGTATCTGAAGCATAAACTATCTGTGACGGACTCCGGACACCCCGACTGGGTATCTCCACCAAGAAGCTGCTTCCTAAGCTCTGGAACACTAGATCTGTGAATCTGGCTATAGTTACCCCAAGAACTTGACAGTACAAGTTTTGGAGTCAGCCAGAATGAACTGTTTATTCAAACACAGGCACAAAGAGATATACACTGTGGGACAATCCCACTCCCCCTTAGCAGCCAATCCACATACACATATACATCCCATAATAGGTTGATCTTAAGGCAGACAGAAACAATAGACCAATGGAATATAGGTACTTAACTAAAACAAACCCCACCCCACCTCACTATCTAGCAAGGGTCTATGAGACACTCCTGCAGTATTCTAGCAATCTGAAAAGTCAAATTGTCTATCTCTATATATTTCTTGAGGGACTTTGTCCAGAAATATTATTGTCCCAAGTGAAAGAGCCCCTAGCTCTTTCAACACAAACTACACATATAGAACCCAGGATAACTGGGGGAACACGAAATGCTGAGTCCTGTGTGGTTGTACAGCGAGTCTGATTAGTGCAGACCCGACTGGGGTTCTTGGTCACCCCTTGCCCCTAATAGACACAGGGTGACTTACACATAAGAGGGGCCGGGGAAGCTGGACAAGGAGTTTCCTGACCTCTCTAAAGTAACCTGGGTTCCACGAGCCCCCCCAGCCATAATTAACCAGTGAAACCTGGTTGAGCTCTGGAATGACCGCCAGCCAGTTTGGTAAAAGCAAAACAGTTCATTTATTTTAATCGCAGCAAAACAAAAGACAGCTTACTTCAGCCAAAGTAAATAAACAGTCCAAATCCTGGTACTGCAAATAAAGCAGCAGGCTCACCGCTAGTCTTTGGTCCTGTACAGGGGTCAGGCTCCTCCAAAGTAAGGGTGCCAGGCAGGCCAAACGGGGAGGGGTGTTAACAGCCTGTGTCTCAGCTTGTCTGAGAGCTTCCACTTGCTACATGGCTTGTGTGTCTCTCTCTTCCACTTACTTCCTTGACACAGGTGCTGATTTCCCTCTGCTGCCTTTCAAGCCTCCCTCACCTGGGAATTAACCCCTTCGGGACCAAAGTACTGGTAGTCAGGGAACACAACTCAAATATTGGGGGAATGAACCTTCCATCCAGGACAGATTCCTGTTGTCCTATACATATCCCTCCATCTGCCTCGATGTGGAGGTGTCAGAGGCAATGTGGGACACCCTACAGTGTACCCTAGAGAGAGCATTTGTGTTCTGAGGTTGCTTTCCTGGCTTGTTTTCAACTACAAATTTGAACTCTTGTAATGCCAAAAACCATTTGGTAACTCTAGCATTCGCGTGTTTATTCTGTCTTATCCAGGTCAATGGGTCATAGTCTAACAAGTGAAACTTCCTACAGAGGAAAAAATAACATAGTGAGTCCAGAGCCCACTTAATGGCCAGGCACTCCCGCTCCACCACAGCATAATTTCTCTCGACGGCTGTAAATTTTCTACTCAGAAAAACTATGGGGTCTTCCTTCCCATTGACCTCTTGGAACAGAACAGCTCATAAGCCTTCACTGGAGGCCTCTGTTTGAACAACAAATTCTCTTGAGAAGTCTGGAGCGACCAGCACTGGGTACTGACACAAGACTGTTTTAAGCTCCTGGAAAGCCTTTTCAGCTTGTCATTCTATTTCACCATAACTGACTTTTTACCCTTTGTCAAGTCTGTGAGAGGTACAGCAATAGTGGCAAAATTGGTGACAAACCTGCGGTAGTACCCCACGATGCCCAAAAAGGCATCACCAGCTCTCTACCTACAATGTACCCAAAGTACTTGGTTCCCTCCATAGCAATGGCACACTTTTCGGGGTTCACAGTAAATCCTTCTTACTCCAAAGAGTCTAAGACTGCCTGCATTCGGGGAAGATGGGATTCCCAGTCAGTAGAAAAGATGACAATTTCATCCAAGTACACAGAAGTGTATTTTAGATGTGAGAGTAAGGTTTTGTCCATAGTTCTCTGGAAGGTAGCTGGAGCGGAATGCAAGCCGAACGGCATTCTTTTATACTGGAAATGGCCATCTGGGGTAGAAAAGGCAGTCTTTTCTTGTGCTTCCATAGTCAAAGGTATTTGCCAGTAGCCTTTGGTGAGGTCAAAGGTAGTGATGTACTGGGCTGGTCTCAACCTCTCTATCAGTTCATCTACTTGGGGCATCAGATATGCATCGAACTTTGATACCTCATTGAGTTTTCTGAAATCATTACAAGAACGCAGAGTCCCATTGGGCTTCAGTACTAACACAATCGGGCTAAACCACTCACTCTGCAATTCCTCAATGATATTGAGTTCAAGCATTTTCCAGACTTCCTCTGACACTGCTTTCCTATGTGCCTCGGGGATGTGATAGGGTTTCACTCGAACCTTCACATTAGGTTCAGTGACAATATCATGTTTAATAATCCTGGTAAGACCTGGATGTCCTGAGAATTTCTCTCTATTCCTCGGTAAGAACTCTTTTACCTGCTACAATTGCGGCTTAGTTAGGGAGGTGGAAACTGGGACCGAGTTCTCCCCCTACTGGTGGCTTAGGTCTAACCTCAGGGCAACTTCATGCTCACGGTCCTTCCAAGGCTTCAGGCGATTTACATGGTATATCTGATAGGGTTTCCTCATTCCCAATTTGGGGTATCTTTGAATTAACCTCCCCAATCTTTTCTACCACCTCAAAGGGCCCCTGCCACCTGGCTAGGAACTTAATTTCCACCGTAGACACCCAATCCACAATCTTGAACTGTCTAAGTTTGGCAGACTGGTTGTACACCCTTCTTTGTGCCTGCTGCGCTTTTTGCATGTGCCCCTTGATCCGAAGCATCACCTTAGCAATCCTCTCTCTCATCTGAATTTTATGTTCTACAACTGTCTTATGAGGAGATGATTCACTTTCCCACGTTTCCTTCACTAAGTCAAGCAGTCCTCATTGCCTTCGCCAGTACAACCATTCAAACGGTGAAAAACCTGTGGACGCCTGAGGCACTTCCCTAATAGCATACATCAATGCTGGGATTAGACAGTCCCAGTTTCTACCATCTTGTTGCACAACCCTTTTAAGCATTGACTTGAGGGTTTTATTGCACCGCTCTACCAGTCCATCTGTCTGTGGATGATAGACAGATGTGTGCAGCTGTTTGATTTGGAACAGCCTGCACAGATCTGCCATCACCTGAGACATGAATGGGGTGCCTTTGGGAATCCTGTCCTAGAGAACATAATAAACAATTCCCTGGCAATTGCTTTTGAAGTAGTCTGCCTTAAGGGAACTGCCTCTGGATACCTGGTGGCATAATCGAGTACCACGAGGATGTATTGGTGGCCCCGAGCCAATTTAATTAAGGGTCCACCAAATCCATTGCAATGCGCTCAAATGGTACTTCGATAATGGGCAACGGCACCAATGGGTTCCTCAAGTGGGGCATTGGTGCAGTCAGCTGGCAGGTGGGACATGAACCGCAGTAACATCTCACCTTTGCTGTCACTCCTGGCCAGTAGAACCGGTCCGTTATTCATGTCTCGGTCATGTCAGCCCCCAGGTGACCCCCCCAACGCATCATTGTGAGCTAGGATGGTGAACCAGTACCTGGTCGACCACTTCTCCCCTAACCTTGGTAATCCAGTATAGCAGCTCACCAATGACCACAAAGCAGGGAAACTTTTTTTCGGCCTCAGGTACTTTGGACACCCCATTAACTACGGTTACCTGTTCCCAGGCATTTTTCTATGTGGGGTCCCTTTTTTGGGCAGAAGAAAATGCACCCCGTGACACCTCAAGATCAGGATGGGCAAGACTAGAGGAGCTTTCTTCTCCCTCATCCTCCTTTAACATAAATTGCAGAGGGGAGGCTTCCTCTATGTTCTCCACAGACATGACCTGCATAAGATTGCCCCCCCCCCCCCCTCAGGGTTCCCTTTAGCTGGGGGACCATCTGCTCCAGATGCAATGCTATCAGGGGTGTCCACCCTCTTAAAGGGAACAGAGCAGTCCAGCTGTTCCGGTAGTCCTTGGCTCATGTAGTCCCAAAGTTGAACAAATAACGGGCAGTCCCTGCCCATGATAACATCATGGATGAGGTAGGGTACCACCCCAACCTCCTGGACAATTGTGCCACCGGCCATGGCGTTGGTCACTTATACCAGTGGGTGTTCCTTGGTGTCCCCATGTATGCATACCACCTTCTGGGTTCTTGCTCCCGGACTCACCTCCCCAGCTACCCCGTTACCCACAAGTGTTACCATACTTCCAACAGCGCTCGGGCATGAAGCTGGTTCACCCAAAGGTCACATTTAACTGACCCTCAGTTAGGTCCAGGTGGGCAGCACAGACCATCTGGGTATAAAAACACATCCTTCGTAGAGCGCCACAATCCATGGGTTCCTCCTGTAGGGGACAGTAAAGTTTTCAGAGCTTTTGCTCTACTGACCCAGGACATGCGACTGTGGGTCCTGGTACTGGCTCTTTAAATGCTTTCAAATGGCTTTTGCGGCTACACTCTGCCCCACAACCTCCACCAAATGTAACCCGGGGGAGCAGGCCCATAACTTAAGAACAAGCTATTCTTCACAGAATTTGAATAGGTCGATCATTTTTCGACCGATCCAAAAATCAAATCATTCCAAAAATTTGGAATTAGTTGGGAAACTAATAAACAAAACATATTTCAACAAAATTTGTTACTATTTCATTCAGAGATTTGGATACATCCAAATCTCTGAATAACCCAAACTTTGTCCGAATTTACATTCAGACCGGAACGTATTGCACATGTCTAATCCACTCTGGGAAAAGACCCTGAGCTCACTGTGCTCACTGAATATATACAGTTACTCAGCATGCCATCAGAGATTGCCTCTCTGGGATAGGCCAGGGCTGTATCAATATTAATGCTGCCATCTTCATAGCTTTACACTTATCATCCAGAAACTTCTCCTCGATACAGAGGAAGCTATAGGCCAGACTGGTAGCAGCTGAACACACTAAGCAGACCTAGCTAGCAGATTACAGCTTCCCTCATTACAGTGAGCAGAATATGCTTTTGCCTATCAAATCAATTACAGCCACACTGACTACAGTGCAGAAACCAAATTTTTTATTAAAAATACAACTTATACCAAATTATCTAATCCTAGCACTTACCTACGAGGTTGCTACATCCACCCCAACCCCGCCAAGAATGGCCATCTTCTCACTGGCTGAAGTACAGCTCCTATGAAAATCTTTACAAAAATAGGACGGAGTATACCACAAGTTGTGGCATTCCGCATATGGACCAATATGTAAGTTAATAGTACAAAATAGACTCTCTATACAGGGTATATACACAAATATACAATTGAAAAGCACCCTCCTCCAAAAATTTGCAGATTGGTGGGGCAGCCAAAATATTCCTAACTAGTCCCTACTGCTAACTATACATATACTGTACATTTACATTGCAACAGATGAAATACTGTGGCCAACATCAGTAGTCTTCACCTGAAAAGAACAGAATTAACACAAGCAAAATGTATGAGGCACTTCAATGAAATGCCATCCACTTGAGGATGATCTTTCGATACCGACCATACTGAGAATAAAAGAAGAGGGAATTTTGCAATGAACAGTCTTCCAGCCACTCTGAAAAAGAAACATAGGCACATATCCTAACTATTTTCTAGCAATCTAGGTACCTGTGTTGAGAACATAGCTCACACTGAGCACCAAGTGGCCATATAACACAAGAGTCCTTAAAAAAATCTTCAGGATCCAGGCTCTGCTGTTCAAAGTCCATGGATCCTAAACACAAAACAAACTTGCTAGGGAATCCTTTCCTGTTTAGCAGGAACAAAAGAGTTGCCCCCTATGTTGGGAAACAGTTCAGTTCTTGTTTGAGACACATCTTTGCAAAGTGTCATTTTAAGTAAATCTTTAACTAAGTGCCTTTTTCCTCCAGCACAACATGTGTGAACATGGGCCAAAGCACCCTCCTTATACTGTATTGTATCGGAGGAGAGGGATTTAGAACAAGGGTACTCCTCCCAGGTTGTAGTCCCGGATAACTTGATTGGAGAAGTCCTTCAAAGAGTCTTTTCTCCTGAACACTGAAGCAGACCCCCTGAAGCACCCTTCCAATTTTTACAAGGATAAAAGGGAAGGGGGGGGGGTTTAGGGATTAGGGGGACTGCCTTGCTGTTAAAGGCCTAAAACTGCCAACAACAACACATAAACAGAAGTCCTTCCACAAGGAAACTTCTTCAACTGGTACCGAAGGTGGCAGCCTCTTGAACTTGACAAACGTCATCAAACTGGAAGGCTTTCCTTGGGATAAGCAACAGCAGTGTGGAGAAATGTTTCCAGATCTCCTGATCAGCAGTAAAAATCTGGATGTGGAATCTGGACCATTCTATCATCAGGATCCCAGATGACGCACACACCCATGGTGAATCTGCCTCTACCCAGGTAGAAGTCTCAGGTGCTCTTGTACTCACGCTCCGAGTTAACTCTTTCCATGCCACCTTCTGGAAATGCTCCTGCACTGGCAACTGTAAAGCAGACATTCCCCATCATGACTCAACACTTTTCCACACCGATTGTCATCCCAAAATCCTGATTGCCTTCCCACAATCCACACAGCAACACTGACAGTCTCTTGTAAACTTTTCCTGGCTGTTGCCTGTAGAAACCACTGCGTTATTTCAGGGAATATCCTGGCCTCCAAATGTAAAGCTACTATCTTAGAAGCAGCAGGAATATTGTCCAGGCTTCCCAAAACTTCTGTCCCACAGCCAGGCACACTACAGGCTCATTCACACAGTTCTTCAAGGACCAGTCTAGGGGTGTCGTTTTTGTGGTTTTTATTTTTGGAGAACTTGGATAGGATTGAGGGAGTGATGAAATGCTCATAAAGTAATACCAAGTCCTCAAGTTGTACATAGTTCTTGTTTTTGGAGTAAGCTATAATGAAGTCCAAGCTTGGAAGAAACAGCAGACTTAAACTGTAGTAGTAGTAGTTAGAGCCACAAGAGTAAAGTCTCTTCAAGTAGGAGATTATCTGGGCAAAACTCTTCAGAACACCAGCTGTCATCCCGTTTAACAGATCCACAGCTGACTATTAGGCACCAGAGGGGTAGCAAAAGCATAAGGTCTCCAAGATCTTTCAGTGTCTGTACTCAGGCTCAAGGACAGATGGTAGCCCCCTTCCACTCTTCCAAGTGACGCCTTCCAAAGATAGTTACATAGTTACATAGTTAGTCTGGTTTAAAAGTCCATCTAGTTCAACCAATAAAAAGGAACAAGAAAAATGTATACAATCTAATATACACAGGCATGAATCAATTTGCTCCAGCAGGGGAAAAAAATTCTTCCTGATCCCCCAAGAGGCAATGGGATCAATTTGATCCCTTGATCAAATTTACCTATATATGTTAGTATCCAGTTATAATATGATATCAGGCAGATCTTTAGCAAATGGCTCCTCTCAGTCAGCTTCTTCTTAGCATCTGGGTCTCAGCATTCATCACCTCAGGTCACTCACCTGAGGCCACTTCAACAGCAGTATGTGCCTGAGAGGACAGCATGCCCCTCTCTGGCTGGACTGATCCTCCCTAGATATGCGCAGAATGAAAAATTTGTTTTCTTTTGTTTTTGGATAGATTTGTTATGTTACTAATTTTGTTTTGTTCATTCATTTCAGAATTTGTTTAGTTTAGTCTAGTTTCATTTATTTTGATTCATTTATGAATTTTCTAACGAATTTCTAATTTTTGGAACGATTCAAATTCACATCAGTCAAAAAATGATAGGCCCATTCCAAGTCTGTGTGAAGAAAAGCTGGTTGTTAAGGAGCGGGCCGGGAAGCAGGCTGTTACGTCCTTAACAACCAATGACTCATCAGCTGTCAGCGGGCTTCCCTGCTGAGAGCTGAAATGTAAACAAAAGAATGGCAGCAATAGAAAAGTCAGAAAAAAACAGCTTGTGATCCCCCCAATTCATACCAGGCCTTTCACGTCATGCATTGATTCTAACAGGAACCATATGCCAAAAAAATGACATGAGGTCTCCCCAAAATCCATACCAGATGCTTATCTGAGCATGTAGTTCAGGAGGCCAGGAGAGGGGGGGGGAGGAAAGCAAGCGCCCCCCCTCCTGAAATATCCCAGGCCACATGCCTTTAACATGAGGGGTGTTTTGGGATGATGAGGACAAGATCCTCTTCTCCACAATCTGGGGGTCTGCAGGCGGGGGACTTATCAGAATCTGGAAGCCCCCTTTAACAAGGGGCCTCACAAATTCTGCCCTCCCCATGTAAATGAGTATGCGGTACATAATACCCCTACCCATTCACCAGAAAAGTGTAAAAACTGAATAAAGACACAACAGAAGTTTTTGAAAATTCCTTTATTTAAAAAAATAAAATAAAAATATCCCCCGGTGAAGATCCATCGTTAATCATGCCAACTGCCACCACAACTGGACCCAAAAAAAGAAAGAAAAAACCCATCCGGCCTTGTGAAAGGCTCCCACTAACTGCCTGCTCCTCCCTCTGAAAGTTCTTAAATAGCTAAGGGATGGAGTAACCCAATGTTGTCAGTGGGTGACCCCACCCCCTTGTGACATCACCGACCAGGGCATGCTGGGTCGATAACATCACATGGGGCGGGGTCACCCGCTGATATTATTGGGTGACTCCACACCTTAGCTTTTTAAGAAATGTCAGATGGAGGAGCAGGCCCATACCTTAAGAACCAGCTATTCTTCACACAGAATTTGAATAGGTCGTTCATTTTTCGCCTGATCCAAAATCAAATCATTCCAAAAATGTGGAATTAGTTGGAAGATGAATAAACAAAACAAATTTCACAAAATGTGTTACTATTTCATTCGGAGATTTAGATACATCCAAATCTCTGAATAATCCAAACTTTGTCCGAATTTACATTCAGATCGAAACGTATTGCACATGTTTAATCCACTATGGGAAAAGACCCTAAGCTCAGTGTGCTAACTGAATATATACAGTTACCCAGCATGCCATCAGAGATTTCCTCTCTGGGATAGGCTCTCTGGGCCAGGGTTGAATCAATATTCATGCTGCCATCTGCATAGCTCCACACCTATCATCTAGAAACTTCTCCAGTTCCCTGGATACTGAGGAAGCTGCAGGTCAGACTGGCAGCCGTTGAACACACTGAGCAGACCTAGCTAGCAGATTACAGCTTCACTGATTACAGTGAGTAGAATATGCTTTTGCCTACCAAATCAATTACAACCACACTGACTACACTGTGTAAAATGAAATTTACCTATCAAAAACAGAACTAATACCAACTTATCTAATCCTAGCTCCTACCTAGGAGGTTGCTACATATACAGTATAAATAGCCCACATAGTGAATATCAAATACAAAAAATTCAGCGCTTAAAACAAATAATTAATAAACAAATCCACTCTTCACATTAATGTGCATGACAAAAGGATCCAAAAAAAAATTAAACAAATGTCCAAAGCAATACAAAGTCCAATGGAGTGGTGTCTAACATTTTCCTCTACCAAGTGTTTTGTCCCAGGAGTTTGAGTAAGTTATATCAAAAAATGCTCCCTCCATCACAATCAAGGGTTGCAATTACCAGACCTACTGTATATGCCTATCATAGGCATATACACCACCGGCCTGTGGATGTGGTGTATCTGGACTTTGCAAAGGCATATGACACAGTTTCCCACAAACACTTACTGTACAAACTAAGGTGCATAGGTATGGACCATAGGGTGGGTACCTGGACTGAAAACTGGCTCCAGGGGCGAGAGGGTGGTGATAAATGGGGAGTACTCTGATTGGTTGGGTGTGGAAAGTGGGGTCCTCCAAGGATCTGTCCTTGGACCAATCCTGTCTAATTTATTCATAAACAACCTAGAGGATGGGATAACCAGCACAATCTCTGTATTTGCGGACGATACTAAGCCAAGCAAGTCAATATCTTCTATGCAGGATGTGGTAACCTTACAAGCAGACCTGAACAATATAATGGAGTGGACAACTACTTGGCAGATGAGGTTTAATTTTGAAAAATGTAAGGTAATGCATTTGGGTGTCAGAAATACGAATGCAAGTTACTCACTATGCGGTGATCCTCTGGGTGAAACTAAGACAGAAAAGGACTTGGGGGTCCTAGTGGACAACGTGCTTGGCAATGGCAGGCAATGCCAAGCTGCTGCAAGCAAAGCCAAGAGAATACTGGCTTGTATAAAAAAGGGGATTCACTCCAGAGATAAAGCGATTATTCTCCCAATCTACAAGACTCTGGTCTGGCCACATCTTGAATATGCCGTCCAGTTCCGGGCCCTGGTCCTCAGAAAGGATGTACTGGAACTGGAGATAGTCCAGAGAAGGGCAACAAAGATAATTAGGGGAATGGAGGACATCGGCTATGAGGAAAGACTACAAGCATTGAATTTATTCTCTCTGGAGAAGAGATGCTTGGGAGGGGACATGATATCAATGTACAAATATCGTACTGGTGACCTTAGCATAGGGAACAAACCTTTCAGAGAAAGGGTATTCAATAAGTCACAGGGCCACTCACTAGAGCTAGAAGAAAAGTGGTTTAACCTTAAACTGCGTAAGCAGTTCTTTACTGTCAGAGCAGTAAGGATGTGGAATTTTCCTCCACAAGCAGTGGTATCATCAGTGAGCAATGATAGTTTCAAAAAACTATTAGATGGGTACCTTAAAGACCACAACATACAGGGGTATACAATGTACGGTTAACAGCAAACACACACACACATCATAGGTTGAACTGAATGGACTGATGTCTTTTTTCAATCTCACTAACTATGTAACTATGTAACAATCAGTCGGCCAGACTGCTTACAACCCTTCCACTGGGCTTCCATTCAGCATCGGTGTATTCATTGGAGCGGCTTATGGGGGAAAACCCTGCTTGCACTTATCTATCCAGAATATTATGGCATAATGTGAGTAACTGTTGTTTACTTTATTGTTTTTAATTCTCTGTCTGTATTTTAGACTAAAATTATGTTGTTTGTGCCCTATGGAGGGGACCCTATTTGAGTTAAAACATGTTGGGACTACATGTTCTATACAAACAATGATTGTAAACTACCATGCATTGTGGTTTGATTTTAAGAATTTGTCATGCAATATGTGGTGTTTATTGACTTTTGTATTATTAAAAATGAATAGATTTTTTTTTTGGTTTGGTTTCTGGTGCCTTAAAAATTCAGCAAATTTTGCAACAATTTCTACATTATGTTGGGATGTGATGCCCTTATTCTTAAGCTCAGCGTGAACATTGGTGAATTCTGTATTTCATTATTGGTGGTCAAACCCCCCCGTTCTTGGTTAACTGTTCTTGTCTGAGCTTGAAGTGTCACGATTTATCTTGCTGTGCTTTCTTCATATTTTATTTTTCATTTTTATTATGGATTTCAAGGGTACTGAATTGGACAACTTAATGTCTAGTTATCAAAAAGTATTTGGGGACCATGTCAAACTGGAACATGATCTTTCTTCTTTATTCTGTGACCTTAAAAAAGACCTTGAAAAGAAATTAGCCTCCCATCCTGACTTATGCATGTGGGATTTTCCTTGTTCACCATCTACAAACACTAGCAGCCCTGAGGAAGGAGGGGGGGGGGGGGTTGGCTTGACTATCTTTTGCTGCTTATAATAAACAACTAAAAATCACACCCTTTTTTTGCATTTCATTGGATGTTGGGCGCTCCCTCCTGTTCTACTCCTTTTCACCTTAAAAAAGTCCTTGAATCAGCCCTATACCGGCACTCTAAATTTCTTGAAAGATATATCAGGGAGTGCTACTGCCCTCAGGGTCTTTTTTTCGTAATGTCCCCAAAGTATTGGATGATTTCAGATCTAAGTGAGAGGACTGTTTGAAACTTCATTTCATTGTCAAAAGTAATGTGACACCTGCCTTTACATGCACATGGACTTTATTGGCATCTTAGTCCTAGTCTGTAGGGTTCAATATTGAGTTGGCCCACCCTTTGCAGCAATAACAGCTTCAACTCTTTTGGGAATGCTGTCCACAAGGTTAAAGAGTGTGTATATGGGAATGTTTGACCAATCTTCCTGAAGCACATTTGTGAGGTCAGGCACTGATGTTGGATGGGAAAGCCTGACTTGCAGTCTCCACTCTAATTCATCCCAAATGTGTTCTATTGGGTTGAGGTCAGGGCTCTGTGCAGGCCAGTCAAGTTCCTCCACCCGAAACTCACTAATTTTTGTCTTTATGGACCTTGCTTTGTGCACTGGTGCGCAGTCATGTTGAAACAGAAGGGGCCATCCCCAAAGGGTTCCCACAAAGTTGGGAGCTTGAAATTGTCCAAAATGTCTGGGGATGCTGACACCTTAAGAGCTCCCTTCTCTGGAACTACGGGGCCAAGCCCAACTCCTGAAAAACGACCCCACACCATAATGACCTCTCCACCAAATGATTCTGACTAGTGCACAAAGCAAGGTTCATAAAGACACAGATGAGCGAGTTTGAGGTGGAGAAACTTGATTGGTCTGCATAGAGAAACAACAACAAGAGAAGGGCGCACCAACCTTGAGCATTTCCACTAAAAAGGTTTATTAAAATCCAAAAAGGTAGCATATATTATGCTCACAAACGTAAGATATATACACGCATGTAGGAAATGGCTCTGAAGAAGAGGGTTCTCCCTCAAAACGTGTCAGCCAGGTCATTGCGGACACCATCACGCCATCCTGCAGCATAGAAGTGTCCTGAAGGTGATTGGTCCCTATTTCCTACATGTGTGTATATATCTTTATGTAATTGGATACCTTTGGTCCTGAGGGGGCAGCAAGACCGCTAGTTTAGTGCAAAAAGACTATTCAGATCACTCACTTTCTCACATACCACTTAAGTGCAGGAGAGATACTCTTTTTGGCTTGCACAGACTCCGGACCTCAACTGGATGGAACACATTTGGGATGAATTGGAGCAGAGACTGCAAGCCAGGCCTTCTTATATAACATCGGTGCTTGACCTCACAAATTCACTTCAGGAAGAATGGTCAAACATTCTTTTAGACACAGTTCTAAACCCTGTGGACAGCCTTTCCAGAAGACTTAAAACTGTTATAGCTGCAAAGGGTGGGCCAACTCAATATTGAACCCTACGGACTAAGACTGGGATGCCACTAAAGTTCATGTGTATGTACAGGCAGGTGTCCCAATACTTTTGACAATATAGTGTATATTCTAAAACATAATGTCTTTACTTATCAGTAATTAAAAAACACAAATTGACAACCTTGATGGAGAAATTTACAAGATTTTAACAGAACTAGCCCCATAACTCACTCATACTAAGTATGACGAGCTAGAAGCAAAATTTAAAACTGATTCAGAATCCTACAATCAATGAATATTAACCAAAAAAGAAAAAACATTTTGAATGAGATAAGGGAGCGTTCAATGAAAGCAGGGCTTATTGATGGGAGTTTGTTAAAACCAAGTTACCCTCTAAGCACTTGCATCCTTCTCTTTTGTTGGATCCAACACCGTCTTCTTTTTCTTTTCTCTCTCTCTTCACAGGTTTCATCCAATAGCACTACAAAAAGAAACATTTCCGTAAACAACAGCAACGCACTGTGGGACATTTTCTGGCCAATGAAAAATAAAGAGGTGTCACAGAGTTCCGTTCTTCCACCTACCTCACTCATATGGTGTCAGGTAATTTCAGGCAGACCCTGAAAGTGAGGCAAAAAGTTGTGCCCCACATCCAGTGCAGGGTGCAGTACCCAAGAACGCTATTTATGTTCTTTCTTCCCCTTCCCCTCTGTCTTTTTTACTGAGCAATTTGGCAGAACCCAACCAGTCTGCAAAAGTTTGATTGCAATGATTGCAAACTACCATGCTTTTAATGGCTTTTGCATTAATAAAAATAATTGTATTTTATTCTTTGGTTTCTGGTGCCTTAAAAATCCTATCCAAATTTTGCAACAATTTCAACCCTTCCACTGCTCAAGAGACACAGATCCAAAGCTCTTCCCAGCATCAGGTTCCACTCCTGCCTGATGCTGGGAAGAGCTTTGGAAGAGTTTCTGGTAGGTGCAACCCTTGATTGTAATGAAGGGAGCACTTTGTGATGTAAATTACTCAAGAAACTGGGAAGAAATACTAGGAGAAAAATTTTAGACAACACTCCATTGGACTTTGTATTGATTTGGATTATTGTTGATTTTTTTTAAATCATTTTTTTTTCACAGTGGATCCTTCTATCATTCACATTTTTTTTTTTAAAGAGTGGATTATGTTAGCACTGTAAAATAAGACTCTAAAATAAACCATAAAGAGTCCCCCAAGATGTCACTCTGGTAAGTGTTGAACTCCTCCCAGCATATGGAGAATAGTCCTATAAAGTCATTCACTGTTGGTGTATCAAAACATCCATCCCCTGAGAATCCGAAACTCCAATAATTCACAAGCCGCAAATCATTCGTGTAGTTCAACAGGGTCACCAATATTCCACCACCAAGTGCAGGGGGGCAATAAGAAATGGCCACTCACCAGATCACGTTGCTCACTTACTCTCATAAGTGAGCACACCTCGCATATAATCAATGCCCACGAGTAGAGATCAGCAAGGGTTAAATCCAAGATTGGATCAGTGGTTCTCTTCCTCTCATGCTCCCATGTGCGTGGAAAACAAAAAACATTCCCCACTAGTGCAATATGTCTGATAAGATTTTATTCAAAAAATACCAACACAGCATACATCGCACTCACTTGTAAAAGAAGTAGTAAAAGCTTATCTCGTGTACTGGCAGGTTCGGATCCTCCACTGCTACTGCGATGTGGCTCCACGCCAGATCGGGTAGTCCCGGAAGTCCTCCGCTGTCGTAGTCCGCGATTGGGTGCGTCGTCTGGCCACGCCCCGACGCGTTTCGTCACTTCCTGACTTCAACTGGGGGCGCGGCCAGACAAGCGCTCCCAATCTATTTATGCTTCGCCTCGCGGCGTCGCATCCAATGGTGAAGCAGACAGGTCACCCGGAAGGACAACTCGCCTCATAATACCGGAAATTGAAAGTAGACTGGGAACTTCCTATCGGGCGATGTTGTAACACCACCTCTGCAGACATCAATCCAGAGGAGTCTGATCCTATTGGTAAACCCCGCCCCGGGCCAACCCAAATAGGCGTGCAGTCTAATCAAGTGACCTACTGCTTCAATCACCTCGAGAGCCATTGAAAGTCACTCAAACAAGTGAATAACCAATCAATAGTATCTCGGCGCACTCTCAATAGCAACCAATGTTACAGGTTGCAATAAACACTGAAGTAACACAAATGCATACTTCCAAGTTTAGCAAATAAATGCGGACAAATAAAATGTAAAATCTCATATGTAAAATATACTATAGCAAAGAAAATATTGCTAAAGATAGCACATTGAACAAAATTAAAAGGTCAGATATCAAATCCAGAACAGTGTATAAAATCAAATATCACTATCAAATAATTGAAATCCATTCAATATGGTATAGGTTTTAAAAAACTGAAAAATCCTGGATATAGAATAAAGATGATGGTATATATCTATTCAAAAGTTACAGTCAAAAATAATAATGGTAGACTAAGAGTCACTGATGAAACAATTGAGGTCAAGTTCGATGTTCAAACCCACCGGCGCGAGGGATTGGGTCAGGTAAATCCACTTAGTTTCGCACTTAGAGAGTTCTCTGACCCAATTAGCCCCTCGCCACGGGGGTGTGACTCGTTCAATGCCCCAGAATAACAGTTCACTGGGGTCCTGGTGGTGATGTTGCCGAAAGTGGGCTGGTACATTGTGTTCCCGTTTGCCATTGATAATGTTGGTGATGTGTTCACCAACACGAATTTTCAAAGTTCTTTTGGTTCTCCCTATGTACACCAACTTACATGGGCACATGAGCCCATAAACGACATGAGTGGTGTCGCATGTAATAAAGGATTTTATTTTAAATGTTTTATCAATGGCTGGGACAGAAAAAGATGTACGTCTTCTCAGATTATTAGGTGTAAGAGAACATGCTCTGCACCTCCCACATGTAAATGAGCCTTTTAGATCTGGAAAAAAGGCGATGTTAGGTGGATCAATCACCTTTCTCACCACACGGTCCCCAAAATTGGGGGCTCTCCGATAGATGAAAGAGGGGTTCTTGGGTAGGACCGGGCCCAGGGTCCTGTCCAATTGCAGTATCGGCCAATGTTGTTTAAATATGGCTTCTACTTTCCTGTAGTCATTAGAAAAGTCAGAGAGGAAACTCCATTGTTTGGGGTCATTATCTGGTGCCCCAACTCTGACTCCCTGACTCAAAGGCCTAGGTGCTTCCAGAATGTTGGTAATCTCCCTGTCCAACACAGATTCCTCGTATCCCTTGGCCACGAACCTCTCCTTTAAGGTTCCCACCTGGTCCAGATAGTCATTCGTGGATGTGCAATTCCGCCTGACGCGTAAGAATTGCCCCCTGGGAATATTCTTAAGCCAGTTGGGGTGGTGGCCACTTTGTATAGCGAGGTAGCTGTTTCTATCCGTGGTTTTGAAGAATACTTTCGTGGAAAGGGCATTTCCTTCCCTCTTAATTGTTACATCTAGGAAATGAATTTCACTCTGACTGTGATTAAACTCAAGTCTTATGTTGTTCTGGTTGCTGTTCAGGTGCTGCATGAAGGCCATGAGGTTTTGCTCCGATCCCTCCCAGATGAAGACAATATCATCTATAAATCGACGATAGTATCTTAGCTCGGGTCTAGTGATGTTAAAGACAAATTTGTCCTCCCACTCTGCCATAAAAATGTTGGCCAGACTGGGAGCAAATTTGGCGCCCATTGCCACGCCAGTTCTCTGGCTGTAGAAATTACTGTCATGCCAGAAATAATTATGGCCCAGGCAGAAATCCAGGGCTCTTCCAATAAAAACCTTTTGTTCCCATGGCAGGTCCTCTCTTTTGCTCATAGCCCAATTGAGGGCCAACAGAGCATCATCATGTTGGATGATGGTGTAGAGGGACGACACGTCGGCCGTCACTAAGAAGGCCGGCGAGTCGTCCCTCAGCAACACATCATCCAATGACAGGAGCAGGTCAGTTGTGTCTTTAAGGAATGCCTTAGTTCTAATCACACTGATTTGTAAGAACTTATCCAGGTATTGGCCCAGTCTGGCATTCACTGACCCTATCCCGTTAACAATGGGCCGAGGAGGTGGGTTTTCTGGGTTTTTATGAATTTTCGGTAATGTGTACAAAATAGGGATACGGCAAGCACTGGGGAGTAAGAAGTTCCTCTCCTTTTTAGTTAGAACCCCCTCCTTAAAACCTAAGCCAACTAGGATTTCTAGATCCTTCACAAAGTTGGCAGTGGGGTCACCTGGTAATCTGGCATAAGTGAGGTCATCTTCCAACATCGCCTGTATTTGGTTGTGATAAAAAGACTCATTCATAATCACAACACCACCTCCCTTATCCGCAGGGCGGATGATAATCTCCTTCCTCGCCTCCAGTGATTCCAGGCCTTCTTGTATGTGCCTATATTTCTTTTCTATCTCATAACCAGGTTGTAAAGCCTGGAGGTCACGTATCACTAGATTCTTAAACACATCCAGACATTGATTACTCTGGGGTGGTGGGTTAAACAATGATTTATTGCGTAACCCACTATTGACTACCGCCCCATCCCTAGAATTTCTATCGGGCAAAGTGGGATTATTCAGGAAATGTTTTTTAATATTCAACTTCCTCATGTACTTGTGTGTATCCACAAATACATTAAATTTGTTGATGGCCCTTTTCGGGGCGCATTTTAATCCCTGGTCTAGGATGTGTAGTTCATTTTTATTTAGGCTTACATTACTTATATTAAATATCCCCTCATTCACCAGTCCCTTCTTCGCTTTTTTGTGCTGTATCCTTCGCCCGGCCCGTACTCCTCGGTATTTTCTCTGTGGGATTGGCGATCGGATTGCTGATTCCGATTGTACGGTCGGTGTCTGCCTCTCCCTCTGCCCCGTCCTAAAAAAGGCTGATGGGGCTGGTTTTGGGGAGTTCTGGGACCTGGGGTAACATTACCATCATTCGGCCTATCAGCCAAAGCCGAAAAGTGGTTGTGAGTAGGTACAGCCGTTGGTTGAAAATTCCCTCGGGTGACACCCCTCTTACTCCTATGGTTGTTATTATTCCTATGGTCTTTATTGGCTCCCTTAATCGGAGGTCCTGTCCACTCCGTAATTGTCCTCATGATGGGGCGGGGCATAGACACCTTAGGTCTAACAACCGGAGCCGTGGATTGAGGATCAGATGGATGTTCAGGTAATGGTTCACTGCCCCCCCCACTAGCACCAGCCTCCATGGGAGACTCCACCTCTGGGTCTACAACCATGTTGGAGGTGGGTAGGGTGGCCTGCCAACAAAAAACCTGACCATTCCTGAAGTCCTGTGAATCTCTTGTGTATTTCTTGACCTTCTTCAAATGGGTTTCCTTATCAACCTTATCCAGTTTTATTTTCGTAATATTGTTAAACTCTCTAATTTCTGGAATATCCCCTTTAGCCTCAATTTTCGTCTGTAACTCCAAGATTTTTTTGTTTAAAATTTCCATTTTATGTTTTTTCCTTCTCAATATCAAGGCTTGTAATTCTAAACCTGCTTGATGGAAAAACCTATACCACTCTGAGGTAGACAGCTCATCTTGTAGGCCATCCTGTGGTGTCATGTCCCACCGGAGACCCCTGCTGACAATGCCCTCCGAGATATAGGCCTCTAGTGTGGTAATGTCCCACCAGGCCCTCACCTGCTTTTCAAGGGTGAAGGACAAGGTTTTGAGGGTAGCATTTATATCCTCATCCACTGGTGTGACATATTTGCTGGTGAAGATGTTCTTAAGATCAAGTTGCCTAGTACTGAGAAACTTGATAGCTTCCATGGCAGCGGAGTAATAGAGGTGCACAAATATGTAAACAAATTCCTCAGTCTTACGCCTATACTGTGAATTAGTCTCCGCGCTCCAGGAAGCACCAGCACACCGGCTGGTAAAAGTTAAAACCAATGTAGCAGCTACTTAAACAAATAAGCAGTATATTTGGTGATAAATAAATAAAGAATAATAGTAGCGCTTGAAACAGTGTTAAAAAAGACTCTAAAATAAGACTCTAAAATAAACCATAAAGAGTCCCCCAAGATGTCACTCTGGTAAGTGTTGAACTCCTCCCAGCATATGGAGAATAGTCCTATAAAGTCATTCACTGTTGGTGTATCAAAACATCCATCCCCTGAGAATCCGAAACTCCAATAATTCACAAGCCGCAAATCATTCGTGTAGTTCAACAGGGTCACCAATATTCCACCACCAAGTGCAGGGGGGCAATAAGAAATGGCCACTCACCAGATCACGTTGCTCACTTACTCTCATAAGTGAGCACACCTCGCATATAATCAATGCCCACGAGTAGAGATCAGCAAGGGTTAAATCCAAGATTGGATCAGTGGTTCTCTTCCTCTCATGCTCCCATGTGCGTGGAAAACAAAAAACATTCCCCACTAGTGCAATATGTCTGATAAGATTTTATTCAAAAAATACCAACACAGCATACATCGCACTCACTTGTAAAAGAAGTAGTAAAAGCTTATCTCGTGTACTGGCAGGTTCGGATCCTCCACTGCTACTGCGATGTGGCTCCACGCCAGATCGGGTAGTCCCGGAAGTCCTCCGCTGTCGTAGTCCGCGATTGGGTGCGTCGTCTGGCCACGCCCCGACGCGTTTCGTCACTTCCTGACTTCAACTGGGGGCGCGGCCAGACAAGCGCTCCCAATCTATTTATGCTTCGCCTCGCGGCGTCGCATCCAATGGTGAAGCAGACAGGTCACCCGGAAGGACAACTCGCCTCATAATACCGGAAATTGAAAGTAGACTGGGAACTTCCTATCGGGCGATGTTGTAACACCACCTCTGCAGACATCAATCCAGAGGAGTCTGATCCTATTGGTAAACCCCGCCCCGGGCCAACCCAAATAGGCGTGCAGTCTAATCAAGTGACCTACTGCTTCAATCACCTCGAGAGCCATTGAAAGTCACTCAAACAAGTGAATAACCAATCAATAGTATCTCGGCGCACTCTCAATAGCAACCAATGTTACAGGTTGCAATAAACACTGAAGTAACACAAATGCATACTTCCAAGTTTAGCAAATAAATGCGGACAAATAAAATGTAAAATCTCATATGTAAAATATACTATAGCAAAGAAAATATTGCTAAAGATAGCACATTGAACAAAATTAAAAGGTCAGATATCAAATCCAGAACAGTGTATAAAATCAAATATCACTATCAAATAATTGAAATCCATTCAATATGGTATAGGTTTTAAAAAACTGAAAAATCTTGGATATAGAATAAAGATGATGGTATATATCTATTCAAAAGTTACAGTCAAAAATAATAATGGTAGACTAAGAGTCACTGATGAAACAATTGAGGTCAAGTTCGATGTTCAAACCCACCGGCGCGAGGGATTGGGTCAGGTAAATCCACTTAGTTTCGCACTTAGAGAGTTCTCTGACCCAATTAGCCCCTCGCCACGGGGGTGTGACTCGTTCAATGCCCCAGAATAACAGTTCACTGGGGTCCTGGTGGTGATGTTGCCGAAAGTGGGCTGGTACATTGTGTTCCCGTTTGCCATTGATAATGTTGGTGATGTGTTCACCAACACGAATTTTCAAAGTTCTTTTGGTTCTCCCTATGTACACCAACTTACATGGGCACATGAGCCCATAAACGACATGAGTGGTGTCGCATGTAATAAAGGATTTTATTTTAAATGTTTTATCAATGGCTGGGACAGAAAAAGATGTACGTCTTCTCAGATTATTAGGTGTAAGAGAACATGCTCTGCACCTCCCACATGTAAATGAGCCTTTTAGATCTGGAAAAAAGGCGATGTTAGGTGGATCAATCACCTTTCTCACCACACGGTCCCCAAAATTGGGGGCTCTCCGATAGATGAAAGAGGGGTTCTTGGGTAGGACCGGGCCCAGGGTCCTGTCCAATTGCAGTATCGGCCAATGTTGTTTAAATATGGCTTCTACTTTCCTGTAGTCATTAGAAAAGTCAGAGAGGAAACTCCATTGTTTGGGGTCATTATCTGGTGCCCCAACTCTGACTCCCTGACTCAAAGGCCTAGGTGCTTCCAGAATGTTGGTAATCTCCCTGTCCAACACAGATTCCTCGTATCCCTTGGCCACGAACCTCTCCTTTAAGGTTCCCACCTGGTCCAGATAGTCATTCGTGGATGTGCAATTCCGCCTGACGCGTAAGAATTGCCCCCTGGGAATATTCTTAAGCCAGTTGGGGTGGTGGCCACTTTGTATAGCGAGGTAGCTGTTTCTATCCGTGGTTTTGAAGAATACTTTCGTGGAAAGGGCATTTCCTTCCCTCTTAATTGTTACATCTAGGAAATGAATTTCACTCTGACTGTGATTAAACTCAAGTCTTATGTTGTTCTGGTTGCTGTTCAGGTGCTGCATGAAGGCCATGAGGTTTTGCTCCGATCCCTCCCAGATGAAGACAATATCATCTATAAATCGACGATAGTATCTTAGCTCGGGTCTAGTGATGTTAAAGACAAATTTGTCCTCCCACTCTGCCATAAAAATGTTGGCCAGACTGGGAGCAAATTTGGCGCCCATTGCCACGCCAGTTCTCTGGCTGTAGAAATTACTGTCATGCCAGAAATAATTATGGCCCAGGCAGAAATCCAGGGCTCTTCCAATAAAAACCTTTTGTTCCCATGGCAGGTCCTCTCTTTTGCTCATAGCCCAATTGAGGGCCAACAGAGCATCATCATGTTGGATGAGATGAGATAGAAAAGAAATATAGGCACATACAAGAAGGCCTGGAATCACTGGAGGCGAGGAAGGAGATTATCATCCGCCCTGCGGATAAGGGAGGTGGTGTTGTGATTATGAATGAGTCTTTTTATCACAACCAAATACAGGCGATGTTGGAAGATGACCTCACTTATGCCAGATTACCAGGTGACCCCACTGCCAACTTTGTGAAGGATCTAGAAATCCTAGTTGGCTTAGGTTTTAAGGAGGGGGTTCTAACTAAAAAGGAGAGGAACTTCTTACTCCCCAGTGCTTGCCGTATCCCTATTTTGTACACATTACCGAAAATTCATAAAAACCCAGAAAACCCACCTCCTCGGCCCATTGTTAACGGGATAGGGTCAGTGAATGCCAGACTGGGCCAATACCTGGATAAGTTCTTACAAACCAGTGTGATTAGAACTAAGGCATTCCTTAAAGACACAACTGACCTGCTCCTGTCATTGGATGATGTGTTGCTGAGGGACGACTCGCCGGCCTTCTTAGTGACGGCCGACGTGTCGTCCCTCTACACCATCATCCAACATGATGATGCTCTGTTGGCCCTCAATTGGGCTATGAGCAAAAGAGAGGACCTGCCATGGGAACAAAAGGTTTTTATTGGAAGAGCCCTGGATTTCTGCCTGGGCCATAATTATTTCTGGCATGACAGTAATTTCTACAGCCAGAGAACTGGCGTGGCAATGGGCGCCAAATTTGCTCCCAGTCTGGCCAACATTTTTATGGCAGAGTGGGAGGACAAATTTGTCTTTAACATCACTAGACCCGAGCTAAGATACTATCGTCGATTTATAGATGATATTGTCTTCATCTGGGAGGGATCGGAGCAAAACCTCATGGCCTTCATGCAGCACCTGAACAGCAACCAGAACAACATAAGACTTGAGTTTAATCACAGTCAGAGTGAAATTCATTTCCTAGATGTAACAATTAAGAGGGAAGGAAATGCCCTTTCCACGAAAGTATTCTTCAAAACCACGGATAGAAACAGCTACCTCGCTATACAAAGTGGCCACCACCCCAACTGGCTTAAGAATATTCCCAGGGGGCAATTCTTACGCGTCAGGCGGAATTGCACATCCACGAATGACTATCTGGACCAGGTGGGAACCTTAAAGGAGAGGTTCGTGGCCAAGGGATACGAGGAATCTGTGTTGGACAGGGAGATTACCAACATTCTGGAAGCACCTAGGCCTTTGAGTCAGGGAGTCAGAGTTGGGGCACCAGATAATGACCCCAAACAATGGAGTTTCCTCTCTGACTTTTCTAATGACTACAGGAAAGTAGAAGCCATATTTAAACAACATTGGCCGATACTGCAATTGGACAGGACCCTGGGCCCGGTCCTACCCAAGAACCCCTCTTTCATCTATCGGAGAGCCCCCAATTTTGGGGACCGTGTGGTGAGAAAGGTGATTGATCCACCTAACATCGCCTTTTTTCCAGATCTAAAAGGCTCATTTACATGTGGGAGGTGCAGAGCATGTTCTCTTACACCTAATAATCTGAGAAGACGTACATCTTTTTCTGTCCCAGCCATTGATAAAACATTTAAAATAAAATCCTTTATTACATGCGACACCACTCATGTCGTTTATGGGCTCATGTGCCCATGTAAGTTGGTGTACATAGGGAGAACCAAAAGAACTTTGAAAATTCGTGTTGGTGAACACATCACCAACATTATCAATGGCAAACGGGAACACAATGTACCAGCCCACTTTCGGCAACATCACCACCAGGACCCCAGTGAACTGTTATTCTGGGGCATTGAACGAGTCACACCCCCGTGGCGAGGGGCTAATTGGGTCAGAGAACTCTCTAAGTGCGAAACTAAGTGGATTTACCTGACCCAATCCCTCGCGCCGGTGGGTTTGAACATCGAACTTGACCTCAATTGTTTCATCAGTGACTCTTAGTCTACCATTATTATTTTTGACTGTAACTTTTGAATAGATATATACCATCATCTTTATTCTATATCCAAGATTTTTCAGTTTTTTAAAACCTATACCATATTGAATGGATTTCAATTATTTGATAGTGATATTTGATTTTATACACTGTTCTGGATTTGATATCTGACCTTTTAATTTTGTTCAATGTGCTATCTTTAGCAATATTTTCTTTGCTATAGTATATTTTACATATGAGATTTTACATTTTATTTGTCCGCATTTATTTGCTAAACTTGGAAGTATGCATTTGTGTTACTTCAGTGTTTATTGCAACCTGTAACATTGGTTGCTATTGAGAGTGCGCCGAGATACTATTGATTGGTTATTCACTTGTTTGAGTGACTTTCAATGGCTCTCGAGGTGATTGAAGCAGTAGGTCACTTGATTAGACTGCACGCCTATTTGGGTTGGCCCGGGGCGGGGTTTACCAATAGGATCAGACTCCTCTGGATTGATGTCTGCAGAGGTGGTGTTACAACATCGCCCGATAGGAAGTTCCCAGTCTACTTTCAATTTCCGGTATTATGAGGCGAGTTGTCCTTCCGGGTGACCTGTCTGCTTCACCATTGGATGCGACGCCGCGAGGCGAAGCATAAATAGATTGGGAGCGCTTGTCTGGCCACGCCCCCAGTTGAAGTCAGGAAGTGACGAAACGCGTCGGGGCGTGGCCAGACGACGCACCCAATCGCGGACTACGACAGCGGAGGACTTCCGGGACTACCCGATCTGGCGTGGAGCCACATCGCAGTAGCAGTGGAGGATCCGAACCTGCCAGTACACGAGATAAGCTTTTACTACTTCTTTTACAAGTGAGTGCGATGTATGCTGTGTTGGTATTTTTTGAATAAAATCTTATCAGACATATTGCACTAGTGGGGAATGTTTTTTGTTTTCCACGCACATGGGAGCATGAGAGGAAGAGAACCACTGATCCAATCTTGGATTTAACCCTTGCTGATCTCTACTCGTGGGCATTGATTATATGCGAGGTGTGCTCACTTATGAGAGTAAGTGAGCAACGTGATCTGGTGAGTGGCCATTTCTTATTGCCCCCCTGCACTTGGTGGTGGAATATTGGTGACCCTGTTGAACTACACGAATGATTTGCGGCTTGTGAATTATTGGAGTTTCGGATTCTCAGGGGATGGATGTTTTGATACACCAACAGTGAATGACTTTATAGGACTATTCTCCATATGCTGGGAGGAGTTCAACACTTACCAGAGTGACATCTTGGGGGACTCTTTATGGTTTATTTTAGAGTCTTATTTTAGAGTCTTTTTTAACACTGTTTCAAGCGCTACTATTATTCTTTATTTATTTATCACCAAATATACTGCTTATTTGTTTAAGTAGCTGCTACATTGGTTTTAACTTTTACCAGCCGGTGTGCTGGTGCTTCCTGGAGCGCGGAGACTAATTCACAGTATAGGCGTAAGACTGAGGAATTTGTTTACATATTTGTGCACCTCTATTACTCCGCTGCCATGGAAGCTATCAAGTTTCTCAGTACTAGGCAACTTGATCTTAAGAACATCTTCACCAGCAAATATGTCACACCAGTGGATGAGGATATAAATGCTACCCTCAAAACCTTGTCCTTCACCCTTGAAAAGCAGGTGAGGGCCTGGTGGGACATTACCACACTAGAGGCCTATATCTCGGAGGGCATTGTCAGCAGGGGTCTCCGGTGGGACATGACACCACAGGATGGCCTACAAGATGAGCTGTCTACCTCAGAGTGGTATAGGTTTTTCCATCAAGCAGGTTTAGAATTACAAGCCTTGATATTGAGAAGGAAAAAACATAAAATGGAAATTTTAAACAAAAAAATCTTGGAGTTACAGACGAAAATTGAGGCTAAAGGGGATATTCCAGAAATTAGAGAGTTTAACAATATTACGAAAATAAAACTGGATAAGGTTGATAAGGAAACCCATTTGAAGAAGGTCAAGAAATACACAAGAGATTCACAGGACTTCAGGAATGGTCAGGTTTTTTGTTGGCAGGCCACCCTACCCACCTCCAACATGGTTGTAGACCCAGAGGTGGAGTCTCCCATGGAGGCTGGTGCTAGTGGGGGGGACAGTGAACCATTACCTGAACATCCATCTGATCCTCAATCCACGGCTCCGGTTGTTAGACCTAAGGTGTCTATGCCCCGCCCCATCATGAGGACAATTACGGAGTGGACAGGACCTCCGATTAAGGGAGCCAATAAAGACCATAGGAATAATAACAACCATAGGAGTAAGAGGGGTGTCACCCGAGGGAATTTTCAACCAACGGCTGTACCTACTCACAACCACTTTTCGGCTTTGGCTGATAGGCCGAATGATGGTAATGTTACCCCAGGTCCCAGAACTCCCCAAAACCAGCCCCATCAGCCTTTTTTAGGATGGGGCAGAGGGAGAGGCAGACACCGACCGTACAATCGGAATCAGCAATCCGATCGCCAATCCCACAGAGAAAATACCGAGGAGTACGGGCCGGGCGAAGGATACAGCACAAAAAAGCGAAGAAGGGACTGGTGAATGAGGGGATATTTAATATAAGTAATGTAAGCCTAAATAAAAATGAACTACACATCCTAGACCAGGGATTAAAATGCGCCCCGAAAAGGGCCATCAACAAATTTAATGTATTTGTGGATACACACAAGTACATGAGGAAGTTGAATATTAAAAAACATTTCCTGAATAATCCCACTTTGCCCGATAGAAATTCTAGGGATGGGGCGGTAGTCAATAGTGGGTTACGCAATAAATCATTGTTTAACCCACCACCCCAGAGTAATCAATGTCTGGATGTGTTTAAGAATCTAGTGATACGTGACCTCCAGGCTTTACAACCTGGTTATGAGATAGAAAAGAAATATAGGCACATACAAGAAGGCCTGGAATCACTGGAGGCGAGGAAGGAGATTATCATCCGCCCTGCGGATAAGGGAGGTGGTGTTGTGATTATGAATGAGTCTTTTTATCACAACCAAATACAGGCGATGTTGGAAGATGACCTCACTTATGCCAGATTACCAGGTGACCCCACTGCCAACTTTGTGAAGGATCTAGAAATCCTAGTTGGCTTAGGTTTTAAGGAGGGGGTTCTAACTAAAAAGGAGAGGAACTTCTTACTCCCCAGTGCTTGCCGTATCCCTATTTTGTACACATTACCGAAAATTCATAAAAACCCAGAAAACCCACCTCCTCAGCCCATTGTTAACGGGATAGGGTCAGTGAATGCCAGACTGGGCCAATACCTGGATAAGTTCTTACAAACCAGTGTGATTAGAACTAAGGCATTCCTTAAAGACACAACTGACCTGCTCCTGTCATTGGATGATGTGTTGCTGAGGGACGACTCGCCGGCCTTCTTAGTGACGGCCGACGTGTCGTCCCTCTACACCATCATCCAACATGATGATGCTCTGTTGGCCCTCAATTGGGCTATGAGCAAAAGAGAGGACCTGCCATGGGAACAAAAGGTTTTTATTGGAAGAGCCCTGGATTTCTGCCTGGGCCATAATTATTTCTGGCATGACAGTAATTTCTACAGCCAGAGAACTGGCGTGGCAATGGGCGCCAAATTTGCTCCCAGTCTGGCCAACATTTTTATGGCAGAGTGGGAGGACAAATTTGTCTTTAACATCACTAGACCCGAGCTAAGATACTATCGTCGATTTATAGATGATATTGTCTTCATCTGGGAGGGATCGGAGCAAAACCTCATGGCCTTCATGCAGCACCTGAACAGCAACCAGAACAACATAAGACTTGAGTTTAATCACAGTCAGAGTGAAATTCATTTCCTAGATGTAACAATTAAGAGGGAAGGAAATGCCCTTTCCACGAAAGTATTCTTCAAAACCACGGATAGAAACAGCTACCTCGCTATACAAAGTGGCCACCACCCCAACTGGCTTAAGAATATTCCCAGGGGGCAATTCTTACGCGTCAGGCGGAATTGCACATCCACGAATGACTATCTGGACCAGGTGGGAACCTTAAAGGAGAGGTTCGTGGCCAAGGGATACGAGGAATCTGTGTTGGACAGGGAGATTACCAACATTCTGGAAGCACCTAGGCCTTTGAGTCAGGGAGTCAGAGTTGGGGCACCAGATAATGACCCCAAACAATGGAGTTTCCTCTCTGACTTTTCTAATGACTACAGGAAAGTAGAAGCCATATTTAAACAACATTGGCCGATACTGCAATTGGACAGGACCCTGGGCCCGGTCCTACCCAAGAACCCCTCTTTCATCTATCGGAGAGCCCCCAATTTTGGGGACCGTGTGGTGAGAAAGGTGATTGATCCACCTAACATCGCCTTTTTTCCAGATCTAAAAGGCTCATTTACATGTGGGAGGTGCAGAGCATGTTCTCTTACACCTAATAATCTGAGAAGACGTACATCTTTTTCTGTCCCAGCCATTGATAAAACATTTAAAATAAAATCCTTTATTACATGCGACACCACTCATGTCGTTTATGGGCTCATGTGCCCATGTAAGTTGGTGTACATAGGGAGAACCAAAAGAACTTTGAAAATTCGTGTTGGTGAACACATCACCAACATTATCAATGGCAAACGGGAACACAATGTACCAGCCCACTTTCGGCAACATCACCACCAGGACCCCAGTGAACTGTTATTCTGGGGCATTGAACGAGTCACACCCCCGTGGCGAGGGGCTAATTGGGTCAGAGAACTCTCTAAGTGCGAAACTAAGTGGATTTACCTGACCCAATCCCTCGCGCCGGTGGGTTTGAACATCGAACTTGACCTCAATTGTTTCATCAGTGACTCTTAGTCTACCATTATTATTTTTGACTGTAACTTTTGAATAGATATATACCATCATCTTTATTCTATATCCAAGATTTTTCAGTTTTTTAAAACCTATACCATATTGAATGGATTTCAATTATTTGATAGTGATATTTGATTTTATACACTGTTCTGGATTTGATATCTGACCTTTTAATTTTGTTCAATGTGCTATCTTTAGCAATATTTTCTTTGCTATAGTATATTTTACATATGAGATTTTACATTTTATTTGTCCGCATTTATTTGCTAAACTTGGAAGTATGCATTTGTGTTACTTCAGTGTTTATTGCAACCTGTAACATTGGTTGCTATTGAGAGTGCGCCGAGATACTATTGATTGGTTATTCACTTGTTTGAGTGACTTTCAATGGCTCTCGAGGTGATTGAAGCAGTAGGTCACTTGATTAGACTGCACGCCTATTTGGGTTGGCCCGGGGCGGGGTTTACCAATAGGATCAGACTCCTCTGGATTGATGTCTGCAGAGGTGGTGTTACAACATCGCCCGATAGGAAGTTCCCAGTCTACTTTCAATTTCCGGTATTATGAGGCGAGTTGTCCTTCCGGGTGACCTGTCTGCTTCACCATTGGATGCGACGCCGCGAGGCGAAGCATAAATAGATTGGGAGCGCTTGTCTGGCCACGCCCCCAGTTGAAGTCAGGAAGTGACGAAACGCGTCGGGGCGTGGCCAGACGACGCACCCAATCGCGGACTACGACAGCGGAGGACTTCCGGGACTACCCGATCTGGCGTGGAGCCACATCGCAGTAGCAGTGGAGGATCCGAACCTGCCAGTACACGAGATAAGCTTTTACTACTTCTTTTACAAGTGAGTGCGATGTATGCTGTGTTGGTATTTTTTGAATAAAATCTTATCAGACATATTGCACTAGTGGGGAATGTTTTTTGTTTTCCACGCACATGGGAGCATGAGAGGAAGAGAACCACTGATCCAATCTTGGATTTAACCCTTGCTGATCTCTACTCGTGGGCATTGATTATATGCGAGGTGTGCTCACTTATGAGAGTAAGTGAGCAACGTGATCTGGTGAGTGGCCATTTCTTATTGCCCCCCTGCACTTGGTGGTGGAATATTGGTGACCCTGTTGAACTACACGAATGATTTGCGGCTTGTGAATTATTGGAGTTTCGGATTCTCAGGGGATGGATGTTTTGATACACCAACAGTGAATGACTTTATAGGACTATTCTCCATATGCTGGGAGGAGTTCAACACTTACCAGAGTGACATCTTGGGGGACTCTTTATGGTTTATTTTAGAGTCTTATTTTAGAGTCTTTTTTAACACTGTTTCAAGCGCTACTATTATTCTTTATTTATTTATCACCAAATATACTGCTTATTTGTTTAAGTAGCTGCTACATTGGTTTTAACTTTTACCAGCCGGTGTGCTGGTGCTTCCTGGAGCGCGGAGACTAATTCACAGTATAGGCGTAAGACTGAGGAATTTGTTTACATATTTGTGCACCTCTATTACTCCGCTGCCATGGAAGCTATCAAGTTTCTCAGTACTAGGCAACTTGATCTTAAGAACATCTTCACCAGCAAATATGTCACACCAGTGGATGAGGATATAAATGCTACCCTCAAAACCTTGTCCTTCACCCTTGAAAAGCAGGTGAGGGCCTGGTGGGACATTACCACACTAGAGGCCTATATCTCGGAGGGCATTGTCAGCAGGGGTCTCCGGTGGGACATGACACCACAGGATGGCCTACAAGATGAGCTGTCTACCTCAGAGTGGTATAGGTTTTTCCATCAAGCAGGTTTAGAATTACAAGCCTTGATATTGAGAAGGAAAAAACATAAAATGGAAATTTTAAACAAAAAAATCTTGGAGTTACAGACGAAAATTGAGGCTAAAGGGGATATTCCAGAAATTAGAGAGTTTAACAATATTACGAAAATAAAACTGGATAAGGTTGATAAGGAAACCCATTTGAAGAAGGTCAAGAAATACACAAGAGATTCACAGGACTTCAGGAATGGTCAGGTTTTTTGTTGGCAGGCCACCCTACCCACCTCCAACATGGTTGTAGACCCAGAGGTGGAGTCTCCCATGGAGGCTGGTGCTAGTGGGGGGGACAGTGAACCATTACCTGAACATCCATCTGATCCTCAATCCACGGCTCCGGTTGTTAGACCTAAGGTGTCTATGCCCCGCCCCATCATGAGGACAATTACGGAGTGGACAGGACCTCCGATTAAGGGAGCCAATAAAGACCATAGGAATAATAACAACCATAGGAGTAAGAGGGGTGTCACCCGAGGGAATTTTCAACCAACGGCTGTACCTACTCACAACCACTTTTCGGCTTTGGCTGATAGGCCGAATGATGGTAATGTTACCCCAGGTCCCAGAACTCCCCAAAACCAGCCCCATCAGCCTTTTTTAGGATGGGGCAGAGGGAGAGGCAGACACCGACCGTACAATCGGAATCAGCAATCCGATCGCCAATCCCACAGAGAAAATACCGAGGAGTACGGGCCGGGCGAAGGATACAGCACAAAAAAGCGAAGAAGGGACTGGTGAATGAGGGGATATTTAATATAAGTAATGTAAGCCTAAATAAAAATGAACTACACATCCTAGACCAGGGATTAAAATGCGCCCCGAAAAGGGCCATCAACAAATTTAATGTATTTGTGGATACACACAAGTACATGAGGAAGTTGAATATTAAAAAACATTTCCTGAATAATCCCACTTTGCCCGATAGAAATTCTAGGGATGGGGCGGTAGTCAATAGTGGGTTACGCAATAAATCATTGTTTAACCCACCACCCCAGAGTAATCAATGTCTGGATGTGTTTAAGAATCTAGTGATACGTGACCTCCAGGCTTTACAACCTGGTTATGAGATAGAAAAGAAATATAGGCACATACAAGAAGGCCTGGAATCACTGGAGGCGAGGAAGGAGATTATCATCCGCCCTGCGGATAAGGGAGGTGGTGTTGTGATTATGAATGAGTCTTTTTATCACAACCAAATACAGGCGATGTTGGAAGATGACCTCACTTATGCCAGATTACCAGGTGACCCCACTGCCAACTTTGTGAAGGATCTAGAAATCCTAGTTGGCTTAGGTTTTAAGGAGGGGGTTCTAACTAAAAAGGAGAGGAACTTCTTACTCCCCAGTGCTTGCCGTATCCCTATTTTGTACACATTACCGAAAATTCATAAAAACCCAGAAAACCCACCTCCTCAGCCCATTGTTAACGGGATAGGGTCAGTGAATGCCAGACTGGGCCAATACCTGGATAAGTTCTTACAAACCAGTGTGATTAGAACTAAGGCATTCCTTAAAGACACAACTGACCTGCTCCTGTCATTGGATGATGTGTTGCTGAGGGACGACTCGCCGGCCTTCTTAGTGACGGCCGACGTGTCGTCCCTCTACACCATCATCCAACATGATGATGCTCTGTTGGCCCTCAATTGGGCTATGAGCAAAAGAGAGGACCTGCCATGGGAACAAAAGGTTTTTATTGGAAGAGCCCTGGATTTCTGCCTGGGCCATAATTATTTCTGGCATGACAGTAATTTCTACAGCCAGAGAACTGGCGTGGCAATGGGCGCCAAATTTGCTCCCAGTCTGGCCAACATTTTTATGGCAGAGTGGGAGGACAAATTTGTCTTTAACATCACTAGACCCGAGCTAAGATACTATCGTCGATTTATAGATGATATTGTCTTCATCTGGGAGGGATCGGAGCAAAACCTCATGGCCTTCATGCAGCACCTGAACAGCAACCAGAACAACATAAGACTTGAGTTTAATCACAGTCAGAGTGAAATTCATTTCCTAGATGTAACAATTAAGAGGGAAGGAAATGCCCTTTCCACGAAAGTATTCTTCAAAACCACGGATAGAAACAGCTACCTCGCTATACAAAGTGGCCACCACCCCAACTGGCTTAAGAATATTCCCAGGGGGCAATTCTTACGCGTCAGGCGGAATTGCACATCCACGAATGACTATCTGGACCAGGTGGGAACCTTAAAGGAGAGGTTCGTGGCCAAGGGATACGAGGAATCTGTGTTGGACAGGGAGATTACCAACATTCTGGAAGCACCTAGGCCTTTGAGTCAGGGAGTCAGAGTTGGGGCACCAGATAATGACCCCAAACAATGGAGTTTCCTCTCTGACTTTTCTAATGACTACAGGAAAGTAGAAGCCATATTTAAACAACATTGGCCGATACTGCAATTGGACAGGACCCTGGGCCCGGTCCTACCCAAGAACCCCTCTTTCATCTATCGGAGAGCCCCCAATTTTGGGGACCGTGTGGTGAGAAAGGTGATTGATCCACCTAACATCGCCTTTTTTCCAGATCTAAAAGGCTCATTTACATGTGGGAGGTGCAGAGCATGTTCTCTTACACCTAATAATCTGAGAAGACGTACATCTTTTTCTGTCCCAGCCATTGATAAAACATTTAAAATAAAATCCTTTATTACATGCGACACCACTCATGTCGTTTATGGGCTCATGTGCCCATGTAAGTTGGTGTACATAGGGAGAACCAAAAGAACTTTGAAAATTCGTGTTGGTGAACACATCACCAACATTATCAATGGCAAACGGGAACACAATGTACCAGCCCACTTTCGGCAACATCACCACCAGGACCCCAGTGAACTGTTATTCTGGGGCATTGAACGAGTCACACCCCCGTGGCGAGGGGCTAATTGGGTCAGAGAACTCTCTAAGTGCGAAACTAAGTGGATTTACCTGACCCAATCCCTCGCGCCGGTGGGTTTGAACATCGAACTTGACCTCAATTGTTTCATCAGTGACTCTTAGTCTACCATTATTATTTTTGACTGTAACTTTTGAATAGATATATACCATCATCTTTATTCTATATCCAAGATTTTTCAGTTTTTTAAAACCTATACCATATTGAATGGATTTCAATTATTTGATAGTGATATTTGATTTTATACACTGTTCTGGATTTGATATCTGACCTTTTAATTTTGTTCAATGTGCTATCTTTAGCAATATTTTCTTTGCTATAGTATATTTTACATATGAGATTTTACATTTTATTTGTCCGCATTTATTTGCTAAACTTGGAAGTATGCATTTGTGTTACTTCAGTGTTTATTGCAACCTGTAACATTGGTTGCTATTGAGAGTGCGCCGAGATACTATTGATTGGTTATTCACTTGTTTGAGTGACTTTCAATGGCTCTCGAGGTGATTGAAGCAGTAGGTCACTTGATTAGACTGCACGCCTATTTGGGTTGGCCCGGGGCGGGGTTTACCAATAGGATCAGACTCCTCTGGATTGATGTCTGCAGAGGTGGTGTTACAACATCGCCCGATAGGAAGTTCCCAGTCTACTTTCAATTTCCGGTATTATGAGGCGAGTTGTCCTTCCGGGTGACCTGTCTGCTTCACCATTGGATGCGACACCGCGAGGCGAAGCATAAATAGATTGGGAGCGCTTGTCTGGCCGCGCCCCCAGTTGAAGTCAGGAAGTGACGAAACGCGTCGGGGCGTGGCCAGACGACGCACCCAATCGCGGACTACGACAGCGGAGGACTTCCGGGACTACCCGATCTGGCGTGGAGCCACATCGCAGTAGCAGTGGAGGATCCGAACCTGCCAGTACACGAGATAAGCTTTTACTACTTCTTTTACAAGTGAGTGCGATGTATGCTGTGTTGGTATTTTTTGAATAAAATCTTATCAGACATATTGCACTAGTGGGGAATGTTTTTTGTTTTCCACGCACATGGGAGCATGAGAGGAAGAGAACCACTGATCCAATCTTGGATTTAACCCTTGCTGATCTCTACTCGTGGGCATTGATTATATGCGAGGTGTGCTCACTTATGAGAGTAAGTGAGCAACGTGATCTGGTGAGTGGCCATTTCTTATTGCCCCCCTGCACTTGGTGGTGGAATATTGGTGACCCTGTTGAACTACACGAATGATTTGCGGCTTGTGAATTATTGGAGTTTCGGATTCTCAGGGGATGGATGTTTTGATACACCAACAGTGAATGACTTTATAGGACTATTCTCCATATGCTGGGAGGAGTTCAACACTTACCAGAGTGACATCTTGGGGGACTCTTTATGGTTTATTTTAGAGTCTTATTTTAGAGTCTTTTTTAACACTGTTTCAAGCGCTACTATTATTCTTTATTTATTTATCACCAAATATACTGCTTATTTGTTTAAGTAGCTGCTACATTGGTTTTAACTTTTACCAGCCGGTGTGCTGGTGCTTCCTGGAGCGCGGAGACTAATTCACAGTATAGGCGTAAGACTGAGGAATTTGTTTACATATATGTTAGCACTGATTTATGTATTAATTATTTGTTTTCAGCTCTGTATTTTGCATATCTGATATATCCTTCAGAAACTAATTTATAAAATGCCTTTTAAATGTTACATACATATCTTAAAAGGGCTCAACAGATCTAGGCTCTAATGCAGCACAAAAGAGAGATAATGCTGCTCCAGGTGATAAGTAAAAGCTTGTAGACAAAGGAGTGCAGGTCCTGTCCGTGTTCCAAGGAATGCATCCAGTGAAAAAACGGTGCGGTCATTCATTTTTTCATTGGATCCATGCCTTATAAGGTTGTCCCTTTGACATGAACGTTAAGATTTAGTGATTAGATTAGTTTGTTTGGTACTTTGACAGCTCTGCCAAACCATCACTCCTATCTAATACATGGATCTCATGGAATGGTTACAAGAAGTACACTGTACAAAATCTTTAGCATGGAATAGAGTTTTGAAACTGATTGGAGGTAATTTGCGCAGTTGTTACTTTGCAATATTCAAATTAGTTTTGCATTGTAGAATCTAACAAATATCTTCATTAGTGATGTCGCGAACCTAAAATTCGCCGTTCGCGAACGGCGAACGCGAACATCGACAAATGTTCGCGAACCGGCGAACCGGGCGAACCGCCATAGACTTCAATAGGCAGGCGAATTTTAAAACACACAGGGACTCTTTCTGGCCACAATAGTGATGGAAAAGTTGTTTCAAGGGGACTAACACCTGGACTGTGGCATGCCGGAGGGGGATCCATGGCAAAACTCCCATGGAAAATTACGTAGTTGACGCAGAGTCGGGTTTTGATCCATAAAGGGCATAAATCACCTAACATTCCTAAATTGTTTGGAATAACGTGCTTTAAAACATCCAGTGTGTGAATACAATCAGGTATGATGTTTTATCGGTCAAGTAGTGTAAGGGTTACGCCCGTCGCCCGCTTCACAGTGACAGACCAAACCTTGACAGACCAAACTCCCCGTTTAACAGTCAGTCAGTCCATTTGCACAACCGCAAACTCCCCATTTGCACAAGGTTGGATACCAAGCTAGCCATGTCCCGTTCCTTGTCCTCACTGACATCATTGAAGGTCTCTTCCTCCACCCAGCCACGTACAACACCAAGGGTCCCCAAAAGGTGAGAACAAGCCCCCTGGGACGCCTGCTGTGGCTGGTATTCCACCTCCTCAAAGCCACCTTCCTCCTCTGACTTCTCTTCTTCAGACTCCTCTCTCTGCGTTGCCACAGGTCCAGAAATTGACAACGACAAGGCTGCTTCTGGTGGTGATGGGCACCACAACTCTTCCTCTTCATGCTGATCTACAGCCTGATCCAGTACTCTTCGCAGGGCACGCTCCAGAAAAAACGCATATGGGATGAGGTCGATGATGTTGCCTTGGGTTCGACTGACCACCAGGTTTGTCAACTCCGCAAAAGGACGCATGAGCCTACAGCCATTGTTCATGAGCATTCAGTAACGCGGCCAAAAAATACCCAGCTCCGCAGAAAGAATGAAAGAAAATGAATGTTTTTTCTATGAAAAATTATCCCGCGGATCGCTTTTGGTCTGTTTACAATGAAGCAACGACCTTATCATCTGGGGTGTGCCAACACACTCCTAGAGGTGATCGCTTCATTTTGATACGCAAGCCCCTTCACCACGACAAGGTAACGATCACGAAGGGGAATTGACACATGTATGTGCCTTTTTTTTTGTTTTTTGTTTTTTTGCAGCCACAGTGTAGCACCAGAGGCCAGAAAAATTAGGCATGTACACATGCATGAAAAAGTAGGTATTGTTGCAGCTGCTGCTGTAGCAGCGGCCTGAAAAATGGAGGTTTTCAAGGCAGAAAGTGCACTAAAACATTGCGGCTTGAACCGTAGTTGGTGGCGGAGACGTCACGTAAGTCATCCGGCATGCAGAGAATGATTAAATACAGCAGCGTGTGGACCATTTTTAGCCCAAGGCATCTCAGTCATCACCAGGCCTTTTTTAGTCAAATGCATCCCCCACTGTCAGTCCCTTCGGGATCCATGCCTCATTCATCTTAATAAACGTGAGGTAATCAAGACTTTTTTGACCTAGGCGACTTCTCTTCTCAGTGACAATACCTCCTGCTGCACTGAAGGTCCTTTCTGACAGCACACTTGAAGCCGGGCAGGCCAGAAGTTCAATGGCAAATTGGGATAGCTCAGGCCACAGGTCAAGCCTGCACACCCAGTAGTCAAGGGGTTCATCGCTCCTCAGAGTGTCGATATCTGCAGTTAAGGCAAGGTAGTCTGCTACCTGTCGGTCGAGTCGTTCTCTGAGGGTGGACCCCGAAGGGCTGTGGCGATGCGTAGGACTAAAAAAGCTCCGCATGTCCTCCATCAACAAGACATCTGTAAAGCGTCCTGTCCTTGCCGGCGTGGTTGTGGTGGTAGGAGGAGGATTACTTTCACCTCTTCCCCTGTTGGATTCCCGTTGTGCTGTGACATCACCCTTATATGCTGTGTAAAGCATACTTTTCAACTTATTTTGTAGCTGCTGCATCCTTTGCACCTGCCGGTAATTAGGTAACATATCAGAGACTTTCTGCTTATACCGGGGGTCTAGTAGCGTGGCCACCCAGTACAGGTCGTTCTCCTTCAGCCTTTTTATACGAGGGTCCCTCAACAGGCATGACAGCATGAAAGACCCCATTTGCACAAGGTTGGATGCCGAGCTACTCATGTCCAATTCCTCGTCCTCACTGATGTCATTGAAGGTGTGTTCTTCCCCCCAGCCACGTACAACACCACGGGTACCAGATAGGTGACAACGAGCACCCTGGGATGCCTGCTGTGTTTGGTGTTCCTCCTCCTCAAAGCCACATTCCTCCTCTGACTCCTCTTCCTCAGACTCCTCTTCCAGTGTTGCCGCAGGTCCAGCAAGCGATGGTAAGGCTGTTTCTGGTGGTGGTGATGGTGACCACAACTCTTCCTCTTCTTCTTCACGCTCATCTACGGCCTGATCCAGCACTCTTCGCAGGGCACGCTCCAGGAAAAAAACATATGGGATGATGTCGCTGATGGTGCCTTCGGTGCGACTGACTAGGTTTGTCACCTCCTCAAAAGGACGCATGAGCCTACAGGCATTGCGCATGAGCGTCCAGTAACGTGGCAAAAAAATACCCAGCTCCGCAGAGGCTGTCCTAGCACCCCGGTCATACAAATACTCGTTGACCGCTTTTTCTTGTTGGAGCAGGCGGTCGAACATTAGCAGTGTTGAATTCCAACGTGTCGGGCTGTCGCAAATCAAGCGCCTCACTGGCATGTTGTTTCGCCGCTGAATATCTGCAAATTGTGCCATGGCCGTGTAGAAATGCCTGAAATGGCCACACACCTTCCTGGCCTGCTTGAGGACGTCCTGTAAGCCTGGGTACTTCTGCACAAAACGTTGCACAATCAGATTCAACACATGTGCCATGCACGGCACATGTGTCAACTTGCCCAAATTCAATGCCGCCAACAAATTGCTCCCGTTGTCACACACCACTTTGCCGATCTCCAGTTGGTGCGGGGTCAGCCACTGATCCACCTGAGCGTTCAGGGCGGACAGTAGTGCTGGTCCGGTGTGACTCTCTGCTTTCAGGCAAGTCAACCCCAAGACAGCGTGACACTGTCGTATCCGGCATGTGGAATAGCCCCTGGGGAGCTGGGGGGGTGCAGTTGGTGTGGAGCAAGATGCAACAGCAGAAGAGGACTCAGCCGAGGAGGTTAGCAAAGAGGATGGAGTAGGAGGAGTAGAGGAGGTGGCAGCAGGCCTGCCTGCAAGTCGTGGCGGTGTCACCAACTCCTCTGCAGCAGAGCCACGCATTCCATGCTTGGCAGCCGCCAGCAGGTTTACCCAATGCGCAGTGTAAGTGATATACCTGCCCTGACCGTGATTTGCAGACCAGCTATCAGTGGTCAGATGGACCCTTGCCCCAACACTGTGTGCCAGACGTGACATGATTTCCTTTTCCACAATAGAGTACAGGTTGGGGATTGCCTTTTGTGAAAAATAATTTCGGCTGGGTACCTTCCACTGCGGTGTCCCAATAGCGACAAATTTTTTGAAGGCCTCAGACTCCACCAGCTTGTATGGTAAAAGCTGGCGGGCTAAGAGTTCCGACAAGCCAGCTGTCAGACGCCGGGCAAGGGGGTGACTCTGTGAGATTGGCTTCTTACGCTCAAACATTTCCTTGACAGACACCTGACTGTGGGCAGGTGAGCAGGAACTGCTGAAGGTGAGAGGCGGAGGGGCGGGTTGTTGATAGGGGGCATGGAGGACAGCAGTGGTTGACGTGGCTGAAGATGCTGGACCAGGAGGAGGATGGTGGCTTTCAGTTTGTGTGCTGCTTTTACTCATGTGTTGATCCCATAGGCGTTTGTGATGTGAGATCATGTGCCTTCGCAAAGCAGTTGTACCTAGGTGGGTGTTGGACTTCCCACGGTTACAAATGGCATCGCTGGTATCAGAGGCAGACACACAAAAAAAATGCCACACTGCTGAGCTTTGCAAGGACGGCATTCTGGTGGTGGCAACAGCTTGCGTTGATTGGCGTGCTGTCTGGCTGACCCCGGGTGCCGAATCTACATGCTGTCTGACTGCGCCACTAGCTCCTTGCGATGACCTCCTCCCCCTGCTTCCAACTCGTCTCCTCCTCCTCTCTGTCTCCCCATCTGAACTTTCCCCCTCTTCTTCTGCTCTTCGAGCAGGCACCCAGGTGACATCCACAGACACATCGTTATCATCAGCCGCTTCACTTGACAACTCAGCAAAGGCAGCAGCAGCAGGTACAACATCATCATCATCATCACAATGTACGTCCATGTGTATAATGCTGCCTGACTGAGACATATCCCCGTTATCTACATCCTCTGGCACTAATAGTTGCGCATCACTTATTTCTTCCAACTGATGTGAAAATAACTCCTCTGACGGATCAAGTGAAGCGGCTGTGGTGCTAGTGTTGGTGGTGGTGCCGGCGGGCTGGCGAGTGGTAAATTGAGAGGTGCCCGAAGCTGAGCTGGAGGGGGATGGTGCATTAAGGTTCCGAGCGGAAGCTGTAGATGATTGGGTGTCCTGTGTAAGCCAGTCAACTATGTCCTCAGAATTTTTTGAGTTCAGGGTCTGTGGTGGCCTCTGAACACTGGGCATTATTCTACGGCCTAAGGAAATCACAACACCACGACCACGACGGCCCTTGCGGGGTGGCCTGCCTCTGCCTGTCATTTTTTTTTTAATGTGTTGTACTATGAGTTCAAGGTGCTGTGCCACCCTATAGGAGTGTTGGGCAGTGGGCACAGTACACTCTGTGGGCCTGACAGTCACTGGCACCCAGGCAACTGCAATTATAAAAAAAATATATCTTTTTTTACTTTGCAAGCTGCTGTGCCACCTTATATATCAGTGGTGGGTGGGCAGTGGCACAGTACACTCTCTGTGGACCTGACAGTCACTGGCACCCAGGCAACTGCAATTATAAACAAAATATATATTTTTTTACTTTGCAAGCTGCTGTGCCACCTTATATATCAGTGGTGGGTGGGCAGTGGCACAGTACACTCTCTGTGGACCTGACAGTCACTGGCACCCAGGCAACTGCAATTATTAACAAAATATATATTTTTTTACTTTGCAAGCTGCTGTGCCACCTTATATATCAGTGGTGGGTGGGCAGTGGCACAGTACACTCTCTGTGGACCTGACAGTCACTGGCACCCAGGCAACTGCAATTATAAAAAAAAAATATATTTTTTTACTTTGCAAGCTGCTGTGCCACCTTATATATCAGTGGTGGGTGGGCACACAGTGGCACTGCAGTGGGCACAGTACACTCTGTGGACCTGACAGTCACTGGCAGCCCAGGCAACTGCAATAATAAAAAATATTTTTTTTTTCAATTTGCAACAAGATGCTGTGCCACCGTATATATATCAGTGGTGGGCAGTGCACTGCAGTGGGTACAGTGCACTCTGTGGACCTGACACAGCACTCACTGCAATTATGACAGAGGAAAAAAAAAATATTTTTTAAAATGCAAGGTACTGTGCCTGTGCCACCCGAAATGAGTGTGGTGTGCACACAGTACAGTCTGTGGTGGGTCTGTGGCCTCTCACACACAGCGGGCAGGCAACTGCAGTGTACAATAGATAGATATATATATATATATATATATATATATATATATATATATATATATATATATATATATATATATATATATATATATATATATATATATATAAAAAGGAAAAACTCAATTACCAGCCCTTAAAAGGGCTTTTGGGGACACTAGATATATATATATATATATATATATATATATATATAAAAGAAGAAAAACTCAATTACCAGCCCTTAAAAGGGCTTTTGGGGACACTAGATAGATATATATATATGTAAGAAGAAAAAACTCAATTACCAGCCCTTAAAAGGGCTTTTGGGTACACTATATATATATATATATATATATATATATATATATAAAAATTACACAAGTACCAGCCCTTAGAAGGGCTTTTTGGGGTGCTGTCAGGAATAGGATGCTGTCCTTACAGCAGTAGTGGACCAAGAACACTGCAAGACCAGGAACACTGACTAACTGTCCCTAGCTTAACAGCAGCAGCAGCAGCAGCAGCAGCTCTCCCTGCTCTCACTAACACACACTGCTTCAGAATGATCTAAGATGGATGCTGCCCTTGCTTATTTATAGGAGGTGGGAGGGTGTGGGAGGGAGGTATGCTGATTGGTTGGAAATGTGCCTGCTGACTGTGAAGTTCAGGGTCAAAGTTTGCCTCAATGATGTATTATAGGGGGCGGACCGAACATCGCATATGTTCGCCCGCAGCGGCGAACGCGAACATGCTAAGTTCGCCGGGAACTGTCCGCCGGCGAACAGTTCGGTACACCTCTAATCTTCATATAGAATCATTGTGGAGATAATGTATTTATGCATTTCCTTTATCAATGTTTAACAAATATGTAACTCAATTCATATTTACAATTAATACTAAGCAAGAACTCTGAGATCAGAAAATGTGGTTGTAAAAGGTTGATGGGACTCTATACAGGCCTATTTGACCAGCATCTTTTATGTGGGAGTCAATCCTAAGCTGTAGGAATGGTATTGGAAGTGTTGGAATTGGTGTCTGCCATGTTGATTGTCTTTGTGAAGAAAAAGAGCTAGTGCTTGTTACTTTACTGGTAGGCATTTGGTGTCCCACATGATATGTACATAGAAATCAATCAGTTTCCAGGTTTTACTGTCAAAGCTTAATTGAACAAGCTAAAGATAGAAGCTGGTTGGCTATCATGCACAGCTGCATCAAACTTCAGCTTGCTCAAATAAGCTTTGACAATAAATCCTAGAAGCTGATCGGTGTCTATACAGAGCTGCACCAGAGTGCTCCAGTTTTAGTAAATCTGTCCCAGTGCTATTAAACACTGCTCAGACACAAGTTAGAGAATACAAAGGAACATTGTTACTTTTGTATTTTATCAGTTTCAACTATCAGCAGATCAAAGGGATCAGCTTCAACTTGCATTAGTCAGTTAAAGCAACCTGGGAAGTAAAAAAAAATGTTTGTTTTTAATAAAATGTTTATATATATAGTCTATATAGCCTAATGCTAACTATTACTTTACTCTAATCAGTCCTAATTAACTCCTTCTTCTCCTTCACCTCTTTACTGTTATTTTCCTGCCTATTTTTGTTGTTTATTTCATTTTCTAACTATTACCATTTACATTTTTATTTATTTTTTTGCTTTTATTTGTTTTGTTTATTAATGGTTTTAGCCTTGGTTCACATCTGTGTTATGTGAGTAGGGCAGCACATTCATTTCAATGGGCTGCCCTACCTGCAAAAATGCGGGGAAAAAAAACCTTTTCTCAAATCAAATCCACACAAAACAATGCGTGCGTGCAAAAATGCAGTCGTTATGCTAATGCATGGGGGGGCACCAAGAATTTATGGCATTCATGTTCTACTGCTAAAGAGCAGTATGTGTGTTTTGTCTGAGGGTCAGGAGCGTGTGTGATTTTGCACGCGTGCCCAACCTGCACAAAAGTAAGCGTAACCTTTTAAAAAAAACCAAAACCATAATTTTTGTGTTATTTAAAAAAAAAGACAATTTATAGAATAAAGTTTATAGTCTGCAATAACACACATTTTTTAAACTAGCACTGATCCAAGTAGTTGAAAGGTATGACTATTTTTGGACTATGGATTGCTTAAAAAGTAAAATAATTTTTTCGGGAGGGGTGTGGCTACCAATGCGGGAGATGGCTGCTCAGTAAGCTAGCTCTGCGAGCCACCCGGGACACACGCCGCAACGAGGGCGACTACTGTGCTGCTGACTAGCGGTACCGCTGCACGAACACCCGCTGCCAACAGCGAGATGACCCGCGGAAGGAAGGCGACCGGACAGCTTAACAAGTTGTCTGGTTTCTTTATCTCCCAAGCGCATGGACTCCGCCAAGATGGCGCCGGCGGGACAGGAATAGTCCGCAGCTCCAGGCAGGGAGACGGATCGCTCCCCAAGCTGCCTCAGACTCCGCCACCGCTTCCACAGTGCAGGATTATTGGGAACCCTGATAGTGGCCAGTCCTCTGGATCACCCTCACCTCCATCACCGTCCTCAAGGAGTCCGGCCAAGAATAAACAAAGGAGGAACTCGCCGCCTGGCTTCCTGAGCGAATCAGGTATGGAAGTATCTCCCCACTCGCAAGCCCCAGTGATACAGCCATTACCTCTTAGTGGCCCAACAGGAGCAGCGGTCTCAGGGGGGAATCCCATCTCAGAGGCCACCATGAGAGATATGTTATTCTCCCTGCGGACCTCTATGCAGGCTGATATGCAGCAGCATACAAATCGCATCACTGCAGAGATCTCAGCATTAGGGTCCAGGATTGATCAAGTGGAACACTCCATTCACAATCACGCTGAGACCATTAATTCTGTCATAGACAAACTGAATGCTCACACAGAGGAAATATCATGGCTAAAAAATAAAGTTGCAGACCTGGAGGATAGCTCCAGGCGAAACAATGTTAAACTGAGGGGCATATCTGAGTCGATCTCTCCTGACCATCTGCAGCAACATGTCACATCCCTCTTCAAGCTGCTGGTCCCATCCCTGTCTGACTCGGAACTTCTTATAGACAGGATCCATCGTCTGCCTAAACCCACCTTCCTAGAGGGCAATGTGCCAAGGGACGTATTGCTCAGGGTCCATTTTTTTACCACTAAGGATGAGATCATGCTGGCTTCAAGGCAACATGGGGCTCTCCCAGAACCTTATAGCAACGTACAACTGTTGCCGGATCTTTCCAAACACACGCTTCAATCCAGGCGTAACTTATCCACCATTACCAAAACCCTGCGCAACCACCAAATCCACCATAAATGGCGGTATCCTGCGACACTCCTGGTAACACAAGGGGGTTCTACGACGGCTGTCAAGACACTGGATGAGGGGATTAATTTTCTTAGGAGATGGAGCATCCTTCCTGCTGACCAGGCTGCAGCTGCAGATTCTTCACCCAGTGAATGGCATGTGGCCTCTCGCAAACGGTCTTCGCGGCCCTCTTCCACCCAACCTAGCCCCAACCGCAACTGACCAACGTACTTGTGTCTCTGGCCTCTGAAAGATGCTCTTTCATCTGGCCCTCCTCAAGTTTTTTTGCGAGCCCTCTCGCTCTCGGGCTGCCGAGACGGCCCTTTTTTTAGGCCTTTTTCTGGTTTTCCCTTTGTTTCCTTTTTTTCAGTTCCGGTTTCTCAACTTTTTTGATACTCAACACTAACTTCATCACAAGTGACATCGGCTGTACCTCGTTCTCTCTCCTGAGACATGACCATTAAACTATTATCATTAAACGCCAACGGACTGAACCATCCGGCTAAGAGGCGATCCCTGTGGAAGAAAGCTCTAACTCGCGGGACTGACGTATTGGCGGTCCAAGAAACGCACTTCCAGGTGGACTCATCACCGTTCTGCGGCCACAGGAACTACCCTCATACCATCTTTGCATCCTGTGCTGAAAAGAGAGGTGTGATGCTGGCCTTTCAGGACACTCTGACGGTTCAAATCCATAAGACGGTTCTGGACCCCGAGGGCAGATATATCATGGTGACCTGTGATATTAATGGCCTGCCGCTGACTTTAGTGAACATATATGCTCCGAACTCTCATCAAGTACGTTTTTTGCGCAGGATCCTCAAGCAAGTATCAACACTTCATTATGGTCATATTTTAATGTGTAGGGATTTCAATGCTGTTGTCGACCCCGGGTTGGACTCTTCTGCGTCCCCCCGGAGCCGACAGCAATCTTTGGGATGAGTGATACATGAGGAAAAATTATTTGATGTGTGGAGATGCCACCATCCCACAGAGCGGGACTACTCGTTCTTCTCCCCTAGGCATTGTTCGTATTCCTGCATAGATATGTTCTTTATTGACTTATTCTTGTTGGACAAAGCTTCCTCCTCTGCTGTCAATGAAATAACATGGTCTGACCATGCGTCTGTGGAATTGACGGTAGAGGATGCAGTAAAATGTAATAATTCTTACATTTGGAGATGTGATGTTCTTATGTTACAGGACGCGCAGTGTCAGGCTCACGTCTCTCAGCAGCTGCAGGAATTTCTCCAGATTAATGAGACCTCTGTCTCCGATCCGTGGGTGCTGTGGGGTGCACAAAAGGCCTTCATAAGAGGGGTGTGCATCCAGCAGCAGGCGCGGCTTCGGAGATGGAGGAAGGATAACATTTCACTGCTGACACAACAAATACATGATCTGGACGTTGACAACAAGACCGCCCCTACTGACTCTAAGTCGCAAACCATCATTAAACTGAGACAGGAAATTCGCCTACTGCTTTTAGAACTCTCCAACAAACACTTTCACTACTTATAACAAAAGTATTATTGCCAAGCCAACAAAGCGGGTAAATTTTTTGCATCCCAGGTTAAGCGCAAACAGGCAAAATCTCGCATCCCCTACCTACTCCGCCCTGCAACAACGGCAAAAATTACCCACCCACAGGCCATAGCAGATGACTTTGCTGAGTTTTACAGCGCTCTATATAACCTCAAAGATAACACATCTGAGACTCAGCCATCTGAGGAGGCTATAAATAATTTCCTTCACAAAGTGTCCTTACCCTCTCTCTCTGCACACCAATTAAGCATCCTTAATTCCCCAATCACATGTAAGGAAGTATGCGCTAACATTACCTCTCTACCGAAAGGCAAATCACCTGGCCCTGACGGGTTCTCTAATGAGTTTTATCAATTATTTGCCCAACATCTTAGTCCCACTATGACAGACGTCTTTAACAAGGCCATGATGGTCTCCTCCAGAGATGTATAGTAACTAAGTAGAACTACTTCACTACTGTACTTAAGTACCGAAAGGCGGTATCTGTACTTTCCTAGAGTAGAATTTTTTTCTCCTACTTCCACTTTTACTTCACTACATTTTTTTTGATGATTTCAATACTTCTACTCCAATATTTTTTTTTGTGTTGTATAGTTACTCGTTACTATTTTAAAAATTACCACTGCCAGAACAGTAGATGACAGGTTTCATGAAGCTCAAAACGTGTATTATCAGCGCATACGAAAATAAATGCTACTGTATGTATAAATAAAAGCTGCATTTGACATAATAAAAAACAATATGATGTTCAAACTTTTGACTTCTTTCTTTAATAAAAAAATAAAACAATATCTGTGGCGCTAAACCCTGATAAATGTCCCAAATGAATGAACCAAAGGCAGTCCTTGAGGTATAGCTTCACACTGAAGATGAGTAAAATAGCCTCAGATTCGAAGAACCACCACCAAAAGCACTCCAATCTCACCACAGCTTACCAGATTTAGTTGATCCCCATGACAGAGATCACATGAGCCCAAACAACATGTATCGGAACAGGAACTCCCACTCACTGGTCCTGGACTGGCAAGCTCAACAAATGGTGCGATATGGAACAGAAAAACAGGGACACTCACATAGCGTAGACTGCTAGAAATTTTATTCCCACATAATTAAAATTGCACTTACAGTGTTAAAAAGATGATCTTCGCATCTCAAATGTGTATAAAGGACCTCCCCTCGATGTTCCTCGGCGTTTCTCACATAGACAACAAAAAAGAGGGCCGCCACGTCTCCTCCACACTACAGCGCACGTCTCCAAGAGCGCCACCCGACGCGTTTCGTCATCAAAAGACGTCGTCAAGGGGTCTTTTGATGACGAAACGCGTCGGGTGGCACTCTTGGTGATGCGCGCCATAGCGTGGAGGAGACGTGGCGGCCATCTTTTTGGTTGTCTAAGTGAGAAACGCCGAGGAACATCAAGGGGAGGTCCTTTATACACATTTGAGATGCGAAGATCATCTTTTTAACACTGTAAGTGCAATTTTAATTATGTGGGAATAAAATTTCTAGCAGTCTACGCTATGTGAGTGTCCCTGCTTTTCTGTTCCATATCGCTCCATTTGTTGAGCTTGCCAGTCCGGGACCAGTGAGTGGGAGTTTCTGTTCCGATACATGTTGTTTGGGCTCATGTGATCTCTGTCATGGGGATCAACTAAATCTGGTAAGCTGTGGTGAGATTGGAGTGCTTTTGGTGGTGGTTCTTCGAATCTGAGGCTATTTTACTCATCTTCAGTGTGAAGCTATACCTCAAGGACTGCCTTTGGTTCATTCATTTGGGACATTTATCAGGGTTTAGCGCCACAGTTATTGTTTTATTCTTGTTTAATCTGTTATTCTCCAGATTAGTGTGGCTGCTTCCCTTTATGATTTCTTTGATTAATATATATTTTTTTAGCGCTGCAATATTGTGTTTCTTTATTTAATAACTACATAACACAGTACTTGTACTTTTACTTTCAGTACTTGAGTAGCAATTTTATTTTCAAAACTACTGGTACTTTTACTTTCAGTACATGAGTAGCAAAATTTAAAAAAAAACTACTTGCAATACTTAAGTACAAAAAATGTTGAATACTTTAGTACTTCTACTCAAGTCACTTTTTGATCGAGCGCTTCCACTTCTACTGAAGTCACTTTTTGATCGAGCACTTGTACTTTTACGCAAGTATGGGCTTCGAGTACTTTATACAACTCTGGTCTCCTCACTCCCACCAGATATTCTGAGTGCCCACATAGTAACTCTACCTAAGCCGGGTAAAGACCCCACTACACCTGCTAATTTCCGCCCCATTTCCTTACTAAATTCGGACGCAAAAATCTATGCCCGTATCCTGTCCAAACGCATACAAGACATGTTACCCACACTTATACATAGGGATCAAATGGGATTCACTCCTGGAAGGCAGACGTCGGATGCCACCCGGAGAATCCTGGGTGTAATGCACCAAGCGCATTCCTCTAAAACCCCATCCGTGTTACTCACCCTGGATGCTGAGAAGGCATTTGATAGGGTTCATTGGGGGTACATGAAGGCTACCCTGCAAAAGTTTGGCTTCTCTGGCCCTATCCTATCTGCGATTATGGCTCTTTACTCGTCCCCGTCGGTGCAGGTATACACCTCGGGTGTATTGTCTAAAAGGTTCCATACGTCGAATGGCACTAGGCAGGGCTGCCCCCTGTCCCCCACAATTTTCAACCTAGTAATAGAACCCTTAGCGGAATCCATCCGATCTAACCCCCTAATTACAGGATTCAAGCTACCGTCATATCATCACAAAATCAACTTATTTGTTGATGATATAATCATGATGCAAACCCGCCCGGATAGGTCCTTACCAGCAGCTTATGCCACCCTTCAAGACTATAGCAGGGTTTCATTCTATAAACTTAATGCATCTAAATCCACTGTTCTTAACATGGGAGTCCTCGCCCGAACCCAATCTAACATTCAACAGGCCATCCCTATTCCCTGGTCCACTGCGAGCATCCATTACTTGGGTATTGATCTCCCAGCCAACCCTCTTAAACTTCTATCAGCCAATGTAAGTAGATTGTTGACCAAAATTACGACTGATATTTCCCACATGCGTAACCCCTATTTCTCTTGGAGTGGTAGAGTCGCAGCCTATAAAATGTTTATACTCCCCCAAATTTTGTATCTCTTTAGAGCACTTCCCATCCACTTCCCGGTGATGCATCTCCAAAAATTCTCCAAATTGATGTCATCCTTTATATGGGGTGGCAAGAGGCCCCGTTGTGCTTTTTCACTCTTGATCAGGAAAAAGCAATTTGTAGGAGCCGCTGTTCTTGATATTACTACTTACTACAGGGCCACGATTTTAGCCCAACTGAAACAATGGCTAACTACTAAGGAATCGCCCATGTGAGTGGATTTAGAGAGAGATGTGGCGCCGACAAGGGACCTGCGAACCCTACTCTGGAGTGATAGGTGGGTGGAGTGGTAACTCGCCCCTTTGTCGCCCACTATGCAGGCGGCACTGAGGACGTGGCGCTTGTCTCCGGCATCTTTGGATACGAGAGATATCTCCGCTACCTCATCACTGCCTTTGACGGTACTAACACACTATTTACCCGACATTCCAGTTCGCCTATTTACTAAATGGGGTGTGTCCTCTCTCGATTCCTTCTATGACAAGGGATCACTCGTCCTCATTACGGACATGACCCAACGGTACGGCCTTCCAGGGCACATGTACTACCATCTTCTGAGGGTAAATCATTTCTTACTAGCTCATCCGCTACAGCCTATCTTGGTGGATGGTGGTATATGGGACCTTCTCACATCAGATGCCCCAACATACCCCAAGCTATCACAGTATTACGATGTCCTGTTGGACAATGCCAAATACAAAACCCCTCCAATGTTTAAGTGGGACAAGGAAATAGGCACTACATTCTCTATTCCACAGTGGCGCACTGCTCTCGCTACCATATATAAATATTCGCACTGCGCGAGCCATTGGGAGATGACTCAAAAAATACTGAACAGATGGTACTATACCCCTTACTGGCTAGCAGGCTTCTCTCAACTTTACTCACAACTTTGCTGGAGAGACTGTTCCCAAGTGGGGACCCTGCTGCACCGTCTACCGGTTATATACAGGCCCTGGGTTACACACGTGTTATTGGCTGCCAGGACGATCATCCTCTGTAAATGGAAGTCGGCAGAAGCCCCAAACCTAGATGAGGTGGTTCAACTCCTGAAATTGACCTATCAATTTGAAAAAGCCTTGGCGATCAATAGAATGCAACTGCAATCCTTTAATACTAATTGGAACTTTTGGGCTGTGACATTATCCTAATGCTGTTTTGCTGTATGCTACATTGTTGTTGGTTAAAGCAAAAACTATTTGTATGTTGAGACCGATTCTACTTGAGATGTTACTGTATACTGCTCGTATGTTGAGAATCCTCTGATTTTCTCTTTCATTTTCTCCCCTGTTATGTTCAAACATTGAATAAAAATTATTTGCAAAAAAAAAAAAGTAAAATAATTTTTTCAAGTCAATCACCAAAAGAAAAAGGGGAATATTTTGTTCTTTACAGGTAACCTTTTTATTTTATTTTTTTTAAGTGACAGAGTTGTGTAATACTCCATATTGTACTGTATTTAACACTTTGGGCCTGATTCATAGTACGGCGAATTGGCGTTTCGGCGTGATTTTGCGAACCGGCGATTATTTAAGTCTGAAATTGGCATTCAAAGAACGGCGGGCGGAAAATAGCGCCTAGTGTGAGATTTATTAAGATGCAATATGGTCAGAGCGCGACTTAAAACCACGCCAGCTAAAAGCTCGACTAAAGTTTAGCCAAATTTTCCCCTGTACCCCCAAAAATCCCAAATCACTGTGGAAGGTGTGGAAGTCAATTTGGAGATGACTTGCGTTTAAAAAATCTCAAAAACTGACTTAGAAAGAGAGATATCTGCGAAAGTGTGGAAAGGTTAAACAGCTCCTCCAGCCGCGAGCTGCGAACGCGCGAATGTGCGCATGCGCAACGCCAAATAGGCTCAAAAAATTTCGCCAGCGCGATTTTGGGTCAATTTTTTTTTTGAATACCGCTTGCAAATCCGCTGTCTCGCCCATAGAAAATGGCAAAAACCGGCGGAATTGGAAAAACATGCACACTTCCAACAAGGGATCCTTTAGTAAACACCATCACATTCCATACACCTTTCCTGCTAACTCCGAAATCATAGCAGTCAAATCTACAGTGTTTATATAGAACCTCCACATTCTCTGAAAAAACCCACAAAATATTACATTGGGGAATTGGTCGTCAGATAGAAAAAAAATAGATGTAAAACATATTTCAAAGAAAGATTATTAGCATTTCACACATATCAAGGAAATGTCACAATTTTGACAATATT